>NC_048540.1:4662021-5262021 GCF_902806685.2 Maniola hyperantus
ACTAGTTGACTAGTAGGACAGACGACATCAAGTAGGTATGACGTTGTCTTTGGCAGTTTCAATTGGCTTCGCTCAGACCTCAGCCCCTTGGCCCACACACACAAATTTTGTGCGGACAGGCCGTCGTTCCCGTAGTAGTAAAAGCTAATTTATTCAGTTCGCTTACATGGATGTCGGGGGTGTGATGGTATAAGTAAACTCGAAAATCATTACACCGATTTCATCATTAAATCTTTCACTATAAGAAACTACATAAATCTAGAAACAGGCAAACAGCTGGTTCATTTTAAAAAGCTCAGTAGGTATACCTACTCATAAAAATACGTAAAACAAATAAATTGCCGTGCTAAGAAATAATGACGCAGTCCATCTTATAAATTGCCTTTATTTCAACGCGGCCATTCTACTTTGCGTCTCAGCTTTCGAAGAAGAGCTTGAAGATTATTATGATGCTTAATAATGAACACTAATACCTAGGTACCTATGTTATTCACAAAATAGAATATTTCTAAGTACTATTCTTTGCACACGAAGGAAATATTTTGAAAATGCTCATACAAAAATGAATACAAAGTTCTTTTTATTCAAAAACAGCTTTTACAAGTGCTTTGAAACGTCAAGTGAATCTACCCACGCACTAGTTCAAAATACCCTTCCTACCAAGATGATCCAGCAAGAAACTCTGCAGTTGCTATTTTTAAATACCTATTCAATTTACAATATATATCATGTATAAAATACTAGCAGTGTTGCCCGCGTAAAATTTCTGGTTTCTCATGAGATCTGAAATTTTCCCGCTGCAAAAGGCCTCACTTACCTACTCACTCAGTCTCACCTTAAGACACGGAACCCAGAATACCTAAATGCCAATTTTCATATCTCTAACTTCAAAAACATAAGATTTTCTTTCCACCCCCATTTTACTCCCTTAGGAGGGGAATTAGTTGATCCTTTCTTATCTGATACCTACCCCTAGAAATAGCCTACATTTTAAATTTCAAGTAAAAATAACAATTGTTAAAACTTTACTATAAAAACATTGCCCCCCTATTTTACCACCCTTAAGTGGGGAATTTCCCAAATTGAATTATACAGATTTTTATTATTTAAAGCTAATAACCCAAATGTCGATTTTCACGTCTCTAACTCAAAAAACATAGGACTTTCATACAACCTTCGACCCCCCATTTCGCACTTTTCGGGGGGGAATTTTTCAAAACCGTTTCTTAGCTGACACCTACGTCCTAGAAATAACCTACCTTCCAAATTTCAAGTTTGTATGTTTATTCTGAGATTTCGTGATTAGTCAGTCAGTCAGTAAGTGAGTGGTAATTCTCTTTATTAATATTTAGATGATCTGAACCGACTTCATTCAAGTTTTCAAAAGTTGACTTTTGTAAAAGATTACCATTATGTAGGTACAATTAAACCTTTTTTTCGTATTCTCGTATTCATTTCCAAAGCATCTTACAAAGAAAATGCTATCTATCTTATCATAAGTTGTAACGGGTCGTGCAGAAGTTAACTATACTCTAGTTAATAATTATTGATCTAATTTCGATTTCTATTAGATACTTATCGCGTGATAAAGAGTCTTTTCGTTTAAGCCTAATTTATTATTGACTCACGATTTCATTTACTAAAAGTAAATTATATCGTGAGTCAAACCCGTATTTCACAAGTTCATAGTTCATACCACACGCAAAATTGCTGACTTTTACTCGAAAAACAGTAATTAAAATAATTATAGCAAAAAGTGAGTAACTAAATAAATGAAATCTGAAAAAGTTAAATATTTAGAATATTAATAATAAGAATACTTCATCATACTTTACAAAGGATATAAAATTTTCTAAAAGTTCTTTTTTTAAATTTTCCTTTCCTGTATCTACGCCTCCCCGGCACAGCCTCCGGGAAATAAGAATTTAATTATTCGATGCTTTGAGGAATAAAATTCTTATTGCCTTACTAAGAAGCCTTTACAATTTTTAAACACTATAATAATTTTAAAGGAACTCGGTAAATCAAATTCCGAGTAAACGTTCACGAGATGAATTTTAAGTAGGTAGGTACTTATCTATGTATAGTCCGCGACAAGTCGAGATGGCAACCGTCGTATGAGGTGGAGGGACGCCCCCGCACACCCGTACGTTACCCGCACTCGTCCGTACCGGGTTAACACGGGGGCTGTGCGGGTGAGCGGTGCGTTTCTAACCCAATTGCCATCTCGACCTGTCGCGTAATAAATTGTTCTGATAAAGTGCAGTTATTGAAAAAGCCTTATTTTATGTTTTTATGCGTGAGGCTAGAATAATAAAATTAATTAATGCGAAACAAATCCGAACTCATTGAGGAAAGCCTATAAGCCGTTTCACTCTATCTCATACTATCTCGATAGTATCTACAATAATAGGTATAAGTATAAGTGGTATAAGTTTGCAAAGTTTCAAATACAATTAGAAATTGGTGAGAAGTTAGTTGTAAGATACTCTAACATTGTTGCAAAGTTACAGAGGGGCCTAACAAGCTCGTAAAGCATATAAAAAGTGTAAATTGTATTTTGGATACAAAGTCGAAGGGATCACAACTTACATGTACCTACCTACAACATTGGGCATTACAAAGATCTCAATAGTATACAGCGTGTTTGATAAATCATATAACATGACGGATAATATGTATAGTCCACGACAGGTTGAGATGACAAGCGGGGTATGAGGGGGGGACGCCTCGCACACCCGCACGTCACCCGTGCTCGCCCGCATCGCAGGGCATCGCATCGTGTGCAGGGCGTTGCCTCCCCGATTGCCATATCGACCTGTCGCGTGTTACCTAGTAGTACCAAAGATTCTTTTGTTGACTCTGCTACTGGAAAACGTTCAAAAGGTCCTTCGAGTTCACAGTAGTTTTTTATGAGCTAATTTCTGCGATCAGCTATTTGCAGGGTTGTTATATTGGGATTCGAGGGTCCTTATTTGTTTGGTATATCGACACATCATCGGTCCTAACCTTATAGACTAAGAGCCAGCGCGTGACTTTCTTTATTTTATAAAAGCTGAAAGTTTCTCTGCATATTGTTCCCAACACAGGGAGGACCGATTGTTTGGATGTTTCAGACACTATCTAACACTTTGTATAGACCCGGAAATCAGAATAGTCGTTGGTCCAATAGTTCATCCGTTTGACCCAGATTTGACAATTTATTAAAATTTTATGTGTGCTATTCAAGGCGTGTATTTTTTGTTTTTTGAACTATAATTTTTCTGTGTATATTTTTTTTTAAAGAATATTAGCCATGTTAAATGACTAATAGTCCCCTTTCCTCTCCAATTAAGCGTCAGGCTTGTGCCAGGAGTAGATACGACAATTATAGTGCAACGGGCGAAGTTTGAACCGTCGTCGACCTTTCGGTTTTCAGTCCACTCCTATACCGGTTGAGCTATTGAGGCTCAAGGCAAAATTATACCAATATTTTACGCAAAAATACTTATGGCGGGATCGCGTGCTTAATGCCGTGTCATGGTATATTTATCGCTGTATACCTAAGTAATATGAAATCCTTAAACTGTTCGTAATCTATGGACCTGACGGCACGCTATTTGGTTTCCGTTCGTTTGACCATTCGTTTAAAATTACTTCAAACTAGCTTTGCCCGGACTTCGACCACGTGATATAATTTATAGCATACTAGCTGACGCCCGCGACTCCGTCTGCGTGGATTTAGGTTTTTAAAAATCCCATGGGTACCTACTCTTTGATTTTCCGGATAAAAAGTTGCATATAATGTCACTCTCCAGGTCTTTGATTATGGAAAAAATCACGTCAACCCGTTGCTCCGTTGCGATGATGATGAACTAACCAACAAATGAACACACTTTCGCATTTATAATGCCTATGGGTAGTAATATCACTCGGGAATAATGTATTTATACTCGGAAATCATGAAATTCCATAGCAGTGAAAGAATTTTCAGTATCGGATCATGAGTTCAGGATATTAGCTTCTACATACAAACTTACAAACTTTACAGAATTTACTTTAACAAATAAATTCTATACTCGGGAACGAACCGCCCCGACTTCACCCGGTGAAAATATATCCTCTTTATTCACTATCCCGTAAGAATTTAGAAAAACCCGGCTTTATTTCTTGTCCACGTTTTAAAGAAATCTTAATCAAATCAAGTGTAATTGTGCTTTATGGCCGTTCTAATTAAAATAATAAATATAATAAATAAATTTAATGCGATTCAGACTTGCACACGAAGGCTTCCGTACCATCGTACACGATAATATGCCTAACACTATGTCGGTTTTTTGCGGCCATTTCAAAACTTTAATTATTTTTTGCTATATCAGCAACAAAAATACACATTCTGAGAAAATTTCAACTCATTACCTATTACGGTTCATGAGATACAGCCCGCTAAGTATCAGATAGACAGATGGACCCGGGACTGCGAGGCTTAGTAATAGGGTCCCGTTGCCATTCTTTAGGTAAGGAACCTTAAAAAATGGATTTTAATAAAGGAAGACTTTCGGGCGAGGTGAAATGCCCGGGGCCACCGCGCCGGAAACCCGGCCGCTTCGAAAATACTTTTGTTGGAACTTGTTAAGAGGGTAAATACTAGGTATACTGATATTTCTGGTGGCCTTAAATAATTCTTTTGAGGTAGGAATAGGTACCAACTTATCTTCTTTTATATATATCACAGCTCAAACTACTAGACGGATCGGGCTGAAATTTGTCACGCAGGTAGTAATTATGACGTAGGCATCTCACATCCGCTAAGAAAGGATTTTTAAAAATTCAACACCTAATAGTTTACATATCTACTAATATGCGCTTTTGTAGATGTAGGGAGGCCTACTCTTCGATTTTCTTTGTTTGATAAACAGTTTTAGGTAGGTACTAACCTAAGGCAAAACGAACGAAAAAAATTAAGTTTCAAAACCGATGTCTTAAAAACATTCATCTAAATAACTAGATTCATTCATGATTCAATCGAAGACTTTAGTCAAATCCCTATTTATTTTATTTTTATAAGTTGCGTTTATCATTTCTGATCGTTTCTTTTTTATCGGGCGAATTAAATCAATAAATAACTGATTTCAGTTGGTTCGTATCCACCGGATAAAGGTCGGGAAACAGCAACTTAAAAGATAAAATCAGCTACTCAATTATTCTAGTTGATTGATTGAGCCTAAACCATAATTCAACACCCTGTCACTGATGACCGAGAGATGGTGAACGGTACTTTGATGTGATTTATACTGGTACACAACATAAAGAATGTTTAACAAATCCAAATTAGACACAGCAAAAACCACGAAGGTTAAAAGTGTGTCATTCCGTCTACTTCTAATACATAATAAATGTAATGTAATATAAGTGGCTTCTATAAACAATGTAAATTGTTATAGAAGCACTTATATTACATTACATTTAATACAAAAATGGGGATCGTTACAATTTGTTAATATAATGGATTTTAGCTTATATTTTAAATTAATCTAACCTTTAAAGTAACTTCTTATTAATATTTCATGTTATGTAAATTAAAGAGTTAAGTAAGTTTAGATACATTTAATTTACACACATAACTTAGATATTACATATATTTAGTTTATCTACGTAAACTAATAACCTAGAGTAAAGCACCGTGATTCCATAAATAAACTCTATGCCACTCTATGCTATATTGCCGTTTCATACAAAGGTACCTAGTTAATATAATTATAATTATAATTTTATCCGTAAAATTCAGACCGACATAAAATATTACACTAAACAGCTCTCACACAATTTATGTTTAAATATGCTATCGATCGAAGTTAACAATTATATAGTTACTTAGGTTATAATCAGCCTAAATTGATTATTTTAACGTTAAAGGAAATACCCGAAATTTTTTAAGGAAATGACTCATAATTTAGGGTGTTGCTAATTCCTACCATCGCGTGACGAAAATGTGTTCCGATTGTAATGGCTTTGGAAAAATATACGGCTAACGAACCGATGTCATTAGGGCCACCAGTGGTGGCGTATTTATGTATGAAATTTGGCGTGTAATGACAGGCTAGGGTGGGAATGTATAGTCGGGGACAGGTCGAGATGTCAATCAGGGTATGAGGCGGGGAGACGCCCCGTACACCCACACGTCATCTACGCTCGCCCGCACCGGGTTAGCACGGGGGCTGTGCGGGTGTGCGGGGTTCCCTCCCCGATTGCCATCTCGACATGCCGCGTACTGTACATAAAGAGTAAGAAAGGTACATAACTCTAGGTAGTCATTAGGAGTTTCAAAGAATTTGCATAAAAAATAAAATAAAAATGATATGAAATTGGACGAGATGATTTGTTTTTTTATAGTAATTGCTATTCAACCTCACAAGATCAGCGATAAGTATAAACACTGGAATTAATCGTGTTGAGTCTCCAGATGATACTAAAACAATAACGTCAAAACACCCGTATTGATTTGAATTGAATGAATCAAATATTAATTTGATTAAACTCGCTTTAGTAAAAGAATACACACATTGAATGAATCAAATATTAATTTGATTAAACACGCTTCGGTAAAAGAATTCAAAACTTAGATCATTTCTAAAAGTTCGAATAAAAAAAACAAGATTAAGATTTAAAGCAAGAAGATGAAGATGCAAATTTCCATTTGAATAAGAATATAAGTAGGCACGGCACATACCTTAAGAAATTGATCTAAATACATTTTTACTACTTATATGGCCAGAACTAGGGGCGTATCGACAAAAGTAAGATCAAGTATCAAAACATTTTTATTTTACTTAGGCCAAGTATTACTCACGAATCCTGATATTACGTCAAACTATCATGGTTTGGTAAGCTGTTTATATTGAGAAGAGTCACAACAAACTCAATTACGATATTACCTCAGTAATATTTGAATTGCACTCTCATGTATCCCTTTGTTAATAAATAGACAATATGCCAACTATTTCAGTATGCATGCATAACGTAAATTTGAATGTGTTGCGCGCAGTGTGCACAACTTGTCCATATTGAATTTTAAATCACACCTATTGAGTCACACGAGTTGGTCCGAACACATTTAGAAATTATACGCAGGCTGTTTCTGTTTGCATTATTAATTTGGTCTGTTATTCTCGTGTTGTTTTACATTAGAATAAATATACATATTAATTTATCAACGGATTATCTGGCATGTACGGTAGCTATATTTACACCAGCCTAGATTCATACAAGGACTAGGTGCATAACACCGTTCTGAATCAGTCATCAGCATCATCACCTCAAACCCATCAGTAGGCCGGCGCGCTGGCCCACTACTATTTAGGCCAGAGCCCACCGCACCGGCCAAGTACGGATTGGCAATCATCCTACACCTTGAGAATATTATGGAGAACTCTTAGGCGTACAGGTTTCCTCATAATTGCTTGAAATGCACATTTCTCCTAAAAAATATAACTCCAACTCCCAGGATCAACCCTCAAATCAGTAGTTTAACGCAAATTGGTCATTAACATTTGAATATGTGTTTGGTGATGATCTAACCGACAAAAATATTGCTAACAGAAGTCAAAAAGGATGAATAGAGATAAAATATCGCATTTCTATTTAATATGGGTCCCTGAGAACGTACAATTAAATTATCCCCGTTTCTCTTTCGCAACCTGAATCCAATCACAACAACAAAACCCGCATAAGTAGGTAAGGCATACCTCCAGAATCCATTATGCGGATCCCAATGAAGCCCAAATATTTGAGACTTTTTGTACCTCTAAGCCCGTAATCCAACTTTTGATTGTACGTAAAACCGAGGGTTCGCCAGCCCTGAAGCTATCGCAAGTCCTTGTGGCGCACCTGTTGCAAAACTTTAAATGAAACGGTCAAATCTCAAATTGTGTATCGAAGCAAATTGAACTTAATAACGTTCTTATAGAGCACAATATAGAATGACCCAACTAGGAACGTAATGTGTATGATAAAATATTGATCCGTCTTTGTAGAGGCATTGTTTTGCGAGCCCTGCTGAAAATTGGGCCGTGTTCTGTTGGTTTTCAAATGCTGATTCAAATTATATATAAATGTACTTTCGTGTAGAATTTCGTATATTTTACAACTTCGCAATTTCGCCTGGCTGTAGAATTTACTCAGAATTTCCTACCGAATTTCATTTATGCAAATATTTATTATGGAAATCAGCTGATAAGATTAAACGTACTACTTACCCTAATACTTTATTGTTTAGTCAAAATCTGTATTCATCGAAGATTAAGTAAGAACATTCTCTCATATAAATAATACGCTTGATATTTAAATATATCTAGTTACATATAAAAAAATATTTCAATGCGTGAATGACGAGTTGATATATTATTTAAACTCAATACATTCCAAACTAGCCCTTATATTTGACCCAAAAAAGAGTGAGTCGCAAATACACTGCATTTCACTGATGTAAGCAAACACATTTGATTTATGTTGAAACGCTAACACCCATTGATCTCGGCGGAGCTATTCCGATGGTAAATAGTGACATGATGACCGACTTTGACATACAACAGAAGAGTTCCTTGAAAATTGAAATGTTAGTATTGTAATTATGATATCTATCTTAATTAAAAAAACCGGCCAAGTGCGAGTCAGGCTCGCGCAATGAGGTTTCCATACTACAGTCGTATTTTTTCGACATTTTGCACGATAATTCAAAAACTATGATGCATAAAAATAAATAAAAATCTGTTTTAGAATGTACAGGTGAAGACCTTTCATATGATACCCCACTCGATATAGTCACTCACTTCGAAAGTTGAAAATACTAATTATTAGTTCATGACCACAATTTAATTTTTTTTGTGTGATCTAACCCTAAATTCACGGTTTTCAGATTTTTCCCCAAATGTCAGCTATAAGATCTACCTACCTGCCAAATTTCATGATTCTAGGTCAACGGAAAGTACCCTGTAGGTTTCTTGACAGACAGACAGACAGACAGACAACAAAGTGATCCTATAAGGGTTCCGTTTTTCCTTTTGAGGTACGGAACCCTAAAAAACCAAGAATATTTCTACCTGTGTCCGTTATAAACTTTAAAATCATCCAACCGATGCGCCCCAAACCGATTTCATTAGAAAGTAAATAATGCGAAGATGGATATAGAGTTGCGAAACATTTTTATGCGTAGTAGCACACGCCGGGTATCCGCTAGTATATTATTAAATTAGACCACGAGTCCACGAAAACACTAAAAATTGAAAAATAATTTAATTTATTACCGAATATATAGTTCCATAATAATATTTTTTGGTGCCGGTGCCAATTAGCTTCAGCTGCGCGAATCGTCTAGACTTAGAATTTTTATGAGACTCCACAATGGCACCTCATTGGCACCGACCCCAAAAAATATTATTATGGAACTATATATTCGGTAATAAATTAAATTATTTTTCAATTTTTAGTGTTTGTGTATCGAAGTCGGTTTTTATTTTTTTTGTAAATTTTTTTTATTTCACAATTTTTAGTGGCCCCATGGAATTATGCTATGACTGGTTAAAAATCTACTGTTTACTAAGCTATTACACTGATCGCGAGCAATTTACTCTTATTCGTTGAGGAGTTCCATTATCTATCTTCGAAGATGTTCATCAGATCTTCACCAAATTGAAATGGGACCAACTTTGAAGTATACCCTTTCAAACAAAAAAGAATTTTCAAATCGGTCCAGGCGTTTTCGAATAATCGGGGAACATACATTAAAAAAAAAAAAAAAAGATTCCGACGAATTGAAAACCTCCTCCTTTTTTTGAAGTCGGTTAAAAAATATATATCGTGTGACCTGATTCTTGAATTCTTTTATCACTTTAGTCTCACATAAAAAATTTTTTTTCCACAAGTTATCACGAAAATTATGAGTAGATTGAAACTGATCATCATTATGATATGATACGAATTCATCGACAGCCTACTATTGAGCACGGGTCTCCGAAGGCTCCGCACGCTGGCCAAGTGCGGATTGGCAGACTTCACACACCTTTGAAAACATTAGGAGATATTAAAACTTTGTGTTTACTCGAAAAATTCTCTCAAAAATTAGCCTCTTTACCGAATGATATACGAATTAGCAAGAAATTTTACATTAAAAATGTAGATCCTTGTTAATAGTGACATAAAAAGGAACACGAAGGTCATAATCGTATCAAGGACATAAAAAGGGGTAACTGTGATAAAGCGAGTGAAAATGGCTGGCTTGTTTTGTCTCGGTTATGAGTTTATTTATGACGTCACGTGAATTTATGACCAAAGTTAGAGCTAGACATTACCATACACAAAAATACTTTTACCACTCTTTTTACAAGCTAAAAGCATAGAGAGTTTAGAATAGGTTTCTAATTTTTATATCATTACTCTCTAACAGTTAAAGGAAAATATTAAGTAGGTACGTACTTAATATTTTTCTTCCATAAAGTACTTACTTTACAACAGTAAAACGGCTTTAAAAGTGTTTTGCACCTTAAGTGCCATTGAATTCTATGAATTTTCAGTATTTGAATTATATGCACCAATTATACATAATATGTAAGTGTTTATATTTATTATAAATATATATATAGCTATATTCTAATCTTTATGCTTATAATTATAAGAGTAAACAAAAAGGTATACAATATTTTCCGTTTTTATAAGACACAATTTATTATATTATAGCTTACTGAATTACTGTTAGACGGAATAAAAAAATTGCTAACATTAGAAATTGACTAGCTGATGCCCGCAACTTCGTCCTCGTGGAATTTGGTTTTTTAAAAACTCGTGGGAACTCTTTGATTTTCCGGGATAAAAAGTAGGCCATGTCACTCAAAAAATATTTATCTATACCCATGCAAAAAATCACGTAAATCCGTTGCACAGTAGTGACGTGATTGAAGGACAAACCAACAAACAAACACACTTTCGCATTTATAATAAGGGTACTGAGGTACTGATAAGCGGACAGAAGTATCGCGTAAATACGAAACACAGGGACCAACGTTCATATTTGTTATAGTAATATAGTTTACTTAAAAAAATATTAAGTGGGTAGAATATAATAAATGCTACCAATAGACAAAATACTGTTAACTCTCTCTCAGACTATATAAAAATAGATTTTAGGGTATCATATTATTTACAGAGAAATAACGGATCACTTTGTTGTGTGTCTGTCAAGACTCGTCAAGGGAATCAAAACTTATAGGGTAGGTAGGTACTCGTACTTCCCGTTGAGCTAGAATCATAAAATTTGGTAAGTGGCAATGTCTTGTAGCACAAAGTAAACAGTAAGGAAAAAATTTGAAAACCGTGAATTTGTGATTACATCACAAAAAATAATAAACAGTGTTATTTCATGTACGATGATACGGAACCCTTCCTGTGCGAGTCTGACTCTTACTTGGCTGGTTTTTTTAAAGAAGCTTAAATTAATTTTCTTGCTATCATTACAAGTTTACACAGTAAAAGGCCTGAATACGAACAAGGAAAATTAATTTAATGTCGGCTGAAGTGTACGTGAGATCAAGTCGTTGTGTATTCATATGAGATATTTGCGCTGATAGCGCCACAGTCGGCTTAACGAACTAGCCCAGACCTTGACAACAATATTATTATCTGTGTTAGATAATACCTACCGGTCTTCTTGGGTAACGTTTTAAATGTTTGTTCCTTATTATTTTAATTAATATGCCCTTGACTGCAATCTCACCTGGTGGTAAGTGATGATGTAATCTAAGATGGAAGCGGGCTAACCTGCAAGAGGTATGCCGAAGCCTCCCACCAGACCAGACCAGAGAAATTATAAAATTCCAAACACCTGCCAGGAATCGAACCTGGGAAATATGTGAATATGTGGAAAAAATTATGGAAATTTTGTTATTTAATCGATTTAATTAGTTTTTTCAGTTTACGTCATAATTTTTATTCTAGTTTATAATGAAGTAATTGAAATATTGGAGTCAAATACCCAATTGGGGCGCCCCGCATACCCGCACGTCATCCGCGCTCGCCCGCACCGGGTTAGCGCGGGTGTACGGAGCATCCCCACCCCGATTGCCATGTCAAACTGTCGCGAACTATAGGTAGGTAGATACGATGCATAGAGATTGGATAAAAATATCTTTAAAAGCATTGAAATTGATATATACGTAGCTATCTATAATATTGCAGAGTGGAGTACCTAACGATGCTTGTTGATGACAGTTACTGCTGAAATCTGGGTAGCTAATCGATTTCAACGACGGAAACTCGTCGGGGCTTATCGTCTTTAGATGATTTTAAAGCGTTTTCGAATACCTGACTATATATACAGTACGCGGCAGAAAGCAATGTACATCGACATTTAGAAGGAGATAACAGATTTGTAGAGCGTTGTCCCTGTCATTAAGACCGACAAAACGTCATATAGGTATGAGTGACAGAGACAAAGATCTACGAAGTTGAAATGTCATTCTAAAGGCTCGTGTAATATTTGTAGGTACATAACTTTCTATACTCCTAGTAGGTATTTCGGATAGGGAATATTAAAAAATCTTCTGATTTATCATCAACTAACTGATTCTCGCGACTTCGTCCGCGTGGACTACACAAATTCCTAGCTAGGCAGTAATGTTCCGCTACATTGCTGCCGCGACATTGCTGAATGCTGCCTAGCTCGGAATGTAATGTCATATAAGCTTACAGAGATTGTATGGGGACCAGTAGTGCCGCGACAGGACTGTGACAGTTGGTGACAGCACTATTGCGGCAGCGCTGCTGCGTGCAGCGTGGTTCGGAATCATACCTTTACAGTACCATCAAAGTAGGCACAATACCTATACGGAGCGCGCGAGCAGCGACATTGCAACGCATGCTGGGCATCACTAGATACTAGACATGTGTCCGCTATAGCTTAACTTAACTGAAAACCGCTGCCGTGCCTTTAGCGTACCGTAGCGTTATTGTCGTAGCTAGCAACGGTTATCAGATATCATCTATGACGAACCACCTGACAACGCAACGCTGCCAACTGGCAACTGACAATGCATTGTTTGGTTTTTTGGTAACTAGAAACGCAATAATTATGCCTTCTCTTTCTTTCTTTTACTGAAAGCTGAGAAGGAGCGGTTATTGGCTACCGGCTTAGTAACTAAGAACTTGATAAACCAAAGCCGACCTTATCTCTATTACGCTAAGGCTTAACTGTACAAGTACTTGTCCATTACACTTTGATCTATCAATCTTAATACAGTTAGCCTTAGAGTAATAGACATAAGGTCCTCTTTGGTTTATCAATCTTCGTGAAATGTTTTTGGTTAACTGGACTGTGGCAAACTATTCGTGCAGGCGTCCACTATAGTTTGACCTATGTCAATGATCATTATAATTAAACTTTGCTGCTATGAACTTAAGGTTGTGTTTACTTCACGATATTCATAAAAGTAAAATTGGTTTTATTTTAGTGAATATGCGCGCGCTAGCTATACAGACGGTATTGATACGGCAGCTAGCTTAGTTACTACAACGGAAACTGCTGCGCGTTGCGCATATTAGATTTAGTTGAAGCACAACTCTGATACCGATATTCGGCAACGGTTATCAATATCGGTATTGAAACTAAATAACTATTGGATAACCGTTGTCAGAAATAGCCAATAACGCCCATCCTTACTAGTTACTCATACCTAAATGTGTAAGTAAGTGTATTTTGTTTTGTTGGTTTATTCACGGAGCAACGGATCGACGTGAATATAGCTAAATGGACCTTGAGAGTGACATAGGCCAATTTATATTCCGGAAAATCAAAGAGTTCCCACGGGATTTTTAAAAACTTAAATCCATGCGGACGAAGTCGCTGCAAGTAAAAGAAAATATTCTTATTAGTTGCCGTTTAGAATATATGTAATTGTTTTTTTTATTTTTTTATTCAGATACAAGTTAGCCCTTGACTGCAATCTCACCTGGTGGTAAGTGATGATGCAGTCTAAGATGATAGCGGGCTAACCTGGAAGGGGTATGGCAGTTTTTATTAAACCCATACCCCTTTGGTTTCTACACGGCATCGTACCGGAACGCTAAATCGCTTGGCGGCACGGCTTTGCCGGTAGGGTGGTAACTAGCCACGGCCGAAGCCTCCCACCAGACCAGACCAGAAATTTAGAAATTATAAAATTCCAAACCCCTGCCAGGAATCGAACCCGGGGCCTCCCACTATTAAGACCACAGCGCTCACCACTGCGCCAGGGAGGTTCAAAAGGGAGGTGTAAAAATTTTTACAAAAAAAATAAAAACCGACTTCGATACACAAACACTAAAAATTGAAAAATAATTTAATTTATTACCGAATATATTATGTATACAAGAGTTAATATAGTTCCATAATAATACTTTTTGGTGCCGGTGCCAATTAGCTTTAGCTGCGCGAATCGTCTAGACTTCATATTTTTATGAGACTCCACAATGGCACCTCATTGGCACCGACCCCAAAAAATATTATTATGGAACTATATTAACTCTTGTATACATAATATATTCGGTAATAAATTAAATTATTTTTCAATTTTTAGTGTTTGTGTATCGAAGTCGGTTTTTATTTTTTTTGTAAAAATTTTTTATTTCACAATTTTTAGTGGCCCCATGGAATTATGCTATGACTGGTTAAAAATCTACTGTTTACTAGGCTATTACACTGATCGCGAGCAATTTACTCTTATCCGTTGAGGAGTTCCAGTATCTATCTTCGAAGATGTTCATCAGATCTTCACCAAATTTAAATGGGACCAACTTTGAAGTATACCCTTTCAAACAAAAAAGAATTTTCAAAATTGGTCCAGGCGTCTTTGAGTAATCGGGGAACATACATAAAAAAAAAAAAAAAAAAAAGATTCCGACGAATTGAGAACCTCCTCCTTTTTTTGAAGTCGGTTAAAAAGCTTTTCTAATGTTCGAGCTTTATTCGAACTTATGTTTCACGTTACCAGACGTTATACCGAGTTTGTAACAGAAAACACCACGTTTTATGAAACCGTGTTATCGATTAAACATAAAAGCGCGCGTTGTAATCCAACTAATAGTGTATGATCCAGTTTTTGTGAGTACAAAAAGCGTGCCGTTGGTATATAGAAGATGCCGTGATAGCCTAGTGGTTAGGACGCCCGCCTTCTAATCGGAGGTCGGGGGTTCGATCCCGGGCACGCACCTCTAACTTTTCGGAGTTATGTGCGTTTTATTTAATTAAATACCACTTGCTTTAACGGTGAAGGAAAACATCGTGAGGAAACCTGCTATGTTCTCAAAGCTGTGTGAAGTCTACCAATCCGCACATGGCCAGCGTGGTAGACTATGGTCAAAACCCTTCTCACTCTGAGAGGAGACCCGTGCTCTGTAGTGAGCCGGTGATGGGTTAATCATGATGATGATGATATAGAAGCATGTAGCGGCCAGTGCGGCAATTCTCTAAAAGGCTATTATTGCGCCGATTTTTTTTGCTCATAATGATGATCACACACATGATACTTACCACGATTTATGCTAGGACGTGCTACAAATCTTTTTCACACGCAAAGCGTTTGAAATGTTTGCGTAGCGAGTTTAATAATTCGTTAATGTGTTAGGACCTTAATAATAACACTTGTACCCGATTTTTTAGTAGGTAGGTGCACATAGTTAAATTAGATAAAAGTGACCAATTATGAAAATACTACAATTTAAACACCCAGAAATATTTTATTTATTTAAAGATCTTTATTGGGTAGTACTATGACAAAGAATAAAAAATACAGGACAGTCTTAAAAACAAAGGGCGACCTTATACCACTACACAACACTACAGTGATCTCTTCCAGACAACCCATACTTAAGAACGTATAGAACGGTAAGTTGCAATATTTTAGTACACCAATTATAATAGATTTGAAAAAACTACTGATATATTTCAGTTGGTAGGTTATTACGCAATACATAGTTTCGGACTACTTATGACGTTATAGAATTGCAAAACCGATATAATATATGAAAATCTTAATGCGGTTCACATAATACATCTACTTACCAAGTTTCAACAGTATAGCTCTTACAGTTTCGGGAAAAAGTTGCTGTGACATACGGACGGACAGACAGACAGGCAGACAGACTTGACGAATCTATAAGGGTTCTGTTTTTTGCCATTTGGCTACGGAACGCTAAAAATAGCAGATTTCAGAGTCCATCCCAAAAAAGAAGAAAAAGTATAACGATATTTTAAAGAAACCCATGTGTTAATTTGCCTCATATTATAAACAACTTAACCTCCAATCCGGGTTTATTAGTCTTGGGATGACCCTAGTATGAATCAAACGCAGTTCCAATGTCCACAGTCTTATATTCAGGTACACTTGTCACATCCACTTAGTTTATATCTAGCTTAATTAATCACCTCGTACTTATATCTCGCTTAATTACTTTTATATCGTTCCTCTTTTACTCCCGCGCGCTGTCACACCTCCACTCACGGGTGACAGATGGCAGGTTTTTCTGTGTTGCCCACAATATGTTATTGAAAAATAATCTAGTTCTGCATCTGGGTTTTGCTTCCTCGCGAGTCGTGAATCACAGCGCAGCGGGACGAAATCTGCTCTACATAAAAACCGAAATAGAGCCAAACATTTTTGCTAACGTACTGTGGCACGGATTTTATTGCACGTTCCATAACCGTTCGTAATTTAATAACCAACTCTTTGAAATTCGTCAATCGAATATTTGTAATGTTAGAAGCATTTTTAGTTAATTAAGTTTTGGCCGTGTTTGAAACGTTCGAATTTCTCTTTTTAAACCAAATACCTTATCTACTTGTATTTAACATTTACATTGCGCAGTTTACATGGCGCTTTGTGTGAATGTTATTCATAGGTGCACATAATTTTTATTCCTATATAAATCATCGCCCGTTATTGTATGTATGTTTTTTTTAGTAAATATATAAATAAAAATACATGATATAATTTGCCCTCTCTCCCAATATTTTTTTTTCACGATATTATGCAAAAACTGACTGTATATTTTAGCATCGACTGTGAAAGGTCTATGATAAGAAACGATAGAAATCAGATACCCAACAGTCTGGATGTATACGAAAGTCATCACTCATAATTATCAATCAATAGGTACCAATGCTTGTTTGTTGGTATGTCCTTCAATCAAGTCGCAACGGAGCAACGGTTTAAAGTGATTTTTGCATGGGTATAGTAAATAGTTCCCTGGAGAACGACATTTTGTCAAAAATCAAAGAGTTCCCACGGGATTTTTAAAAACCTAAATCCACGCGTACGAAGTCACGGGCATCAGCTAGTCCAAAAGCAATTTCAAAAATGTTTATTTTATGTAGGCCAACTGGTTACTCTTATCTAAGTTATTCTAAGGTTCAAATATTTAATTCTATTTAGAAGAACCGGCAAAAATTCCGCAGTTTCTCTTATTAAAAGCCAAAACAAAAGTTTTGTTACAATATATAGGTACCGATATACATTACTAGGCATACTATATACTTTAAGGTAACTGAATGCAAACTTCCATGCAACTTTCAACGGTACAAATAATGGTAAAAAATGGTAACTGCACAATCCTCAATCATTTTGTTTCTCTCTTGACAGGGGCCGTTCATCCGAGTACATAACAATTTTTCTTTTTAAATATGTACTTCGTCTTCATTTGACCATTGAGGAGGAATTTATCCCAGACTACGGAATTAAATATAAGGTATACAAACAAACTGAACGGAGGTAACCATAAATCTCTGAAGATAGCTCGTAAATAATGTCTGAGCTGGCATATGCGAAGAGCAATCAAAATTAAACTTTAACACCATAAGTTTAAGACTGAGTTTTTAATAAAGTGAAAGTAGAGCTTGTTTTAAATAAGAAGATATTATTTTGCAGCTTATGAACGGATTTCGAAGCAGAATCCCGACGATTCTAAGGTTATCTTTGAACCCTGTTTATAATTCATGAGTTTTCTTCGAAACCTCTAACATTTATAAGTGAGTGAGAGTAAACCATAAATCCAGAGTTTCATTTCCTATGATTATAATTAATTATTTTTATTAAGTAATAGCTTGCTCACTAAAAAAATGCAGCCAGTAGGTAGGTTTCACACTAACATGACTTTTGTTGTTCATGATTGACGACAGGTTTGGTCATTGGTTTGATTGTAGAGATGTGAAAAATGTCTCCTTGCATCTAAAGAGACTAGCTCTTTTACCCTCGGATTTGTTCAAATTTTGCTTGTCAAATTCGGTTCAATTTGAATTGTTCTGGGTTGTATTACTTAGTATTAAAGTCTACCTGTACTTATAATACCTACTTATTGCTTTTAAATTGCAAAAGTTGGGTCTCAATCCTCCTTTTTAACCGACTACAAAAAAAGGAGGAGGTTCTCAATTCGTCGGAATCTTTTTTTTTTTTTTTTATGTATGTTCCCCGATTACTCGAAGACGCCTGAACCGATTTTGAAAATTCTTTTTTTGTTTGAAAGGGTATACTTCAAAGTTGGTCCCATTTAAATTTGGTGAAGATCTGATAAACATCTTCGAAGATAGATAATGGAACTCCTCAACGGATAAGAGTCAATTGCTCACGATCAGTGTAATAGCTTAGTAAACAGTAGATTTTTAACCAAGCATAGCATATTTTAATACCATGGGGCCACTAAAATATGTGAAATAAATTTTTTTTACAAAAAAAAATAAAAACCGACTTCAATACACAAACACTAAAGTTCCATAATAATATTTTTTGGGGTCGGTGCCAATGAGGTGCCATTGTGGAGTCTCATAAAAATTCGAAGTCTAGACGATTCGCGCAGCTGAAGCTAATTGGCACCGACACCAAAAAATATTATTATGGAACTATATCAACTCTTGTATACATAATTTATATTCGGTAATAAATTAAATTATTTTTCAATTTTTAGTGTTTGTGTATCGAGGTCGGTTTTTATTTTTAATGATGTGTTCAGAAACAAATAAAAGAAAAACAATATATAATATTATTGTTAACTAATCTTAACTAGCCCATGAGTAGGAGTACTGTCCCACGACTGATCAAAGGCCTCCCCTCGGCCTTATACTTGGACTCATAATATTTAATTAAATAGTAGTAGAGATGTGCATTAAACTGTGCTCAGTTTTATATACCAACGTGCACGTTTTATATGCCAAAAAATTACAAAGGAAAGTTTTATTAAAGATGAAAGAGGTGACCGACTTTTATTTGCAGAGTATAATAGTCGTTTGCGTGCTGCTATTGTAGAACTGAGACTGCGGGTTTGAAGGTGAAGAATCTTGTTATCATTCGTAAAGCCCGTTCTTCACTCGCGTTACGATAGCCCGCGAAACAATAGCTTGTATGGTTTAGCGGCAACGCGATCGCACTTTCCCAGTTCGATGTCAGTTTTGTTGTCCGCGACTAGTTGCGAGTATAAAGGCACACATTGTCTTGCGAATCGCGTGAAAATTTGCGCGCGAGTGTGTTATGGGCTTAAGATGAAGAGCTAGCATAAAAAATCAGATGTTCTGCCCTGCCAAGTAAAATACTGTCTGCAGAAAAGAAAATTTATTGAAATACTAAATGATGCCCACGACTTCGTTCGCGTGGATTTAGGTTTTTAAAAATCCCGTGGGAACTCCTTGATTTTCCGGGATGAAAAGTAGCCAATGTCCTTCCTCGGCATGCAAGCTCTGATACTCAAGATCTGTACCAAATTTCGTCAAAACCGATTAAATGGATAGGCCGTGAAAGGCTAGCAGACAGCAGACAGACAGACTTTCGCATTTATAATATAAAATAATAAATAAATAAAATAAAATATCTTTATTTAACAAAAACAAGTTATTTTGGCGTCGGTTACTAGTGGTCTCCACTACTAGGTTAAACCTGTGACGTGGAGACCATATACGAGTTCCTAGTGGGTTTTACTGAGGACTAGTGAAAGTTTAGCGGTTATTAGTATGGATTTAGCTTTTTAAACTAAGATGTTACAGTCAAACTGCACGGAAGACTCAAGTAGGTATAACGTGGGTAACAGTGCTGATGTCTCAACTTTGCGGTTTCTGGAGCTTAAACTCGTGGCGGTGCGTATTTTCCGGAACAAAAATATTCTATTTGCCAAAATACGTTAAAATGATGAGCCGTGAAGAGCTAGCAGACACTCATACCGACATTGATATAGAATAGTCAATAGTCATACCAACAAACACACTTTGTTAGACGTGTCTGTAAGCAAGTTATATCTGTATGGGTGTTTGTGCGCTCATCCGTATTCGGTTCGTATTCGTATTTTCTGTATGTAATTATGGATATTTCAGGGATAAAAGTACTTAGCCTATTAGTAAAAAACGGTTAAACTGATGAGCCGTGAAAAGCTAACAGAGTCCAGAGAGTCATACCGACAAACACACATTTATAATATCAGTATGGATATGGATTATGCTGTTAAGTACCTATTCTATCATAAAATGTTATTTCTTTTTATCAAAGAAACATCAAAGTTGTAATCTCACAAAACCGTACCTACTCAACAGCTTTTGGACGAGTAGGTACCCAGTAGGTAGTTCAAATACAAAAGAAACCGTAAAAGTACTTTTATACAAGTATTCGAAACGATAAAAAGCTTTTCTTTTTCTCATTTACAAGTATTTTTATCTTTACTACACTTTTCTTTTCATTTTTAGGGTTCCGTACCTCAAAAAGAACCCTTGCAGGATCACTTTGTTGTCTGTCTGTCTGTCTATTTCTCGGTCTGTCTGTCCGTCTGTTTGTCGTGTCTGTTAAGAAAACTTATAGGGTACTTCCCGTTGACCTAGAATCACGAAATTTGGCAGGCAGGTAGGTCTTATAGCACAAGTAAAGGAAAAAAATCCGAAAACCATGAATTTGTGCCAATATCACAAAAAATTGATGTGTTCACAAAAAAATTATTTCCTAAATCACTTATAGATGGCGCTGTTGTCATAGCAGTGTTGCTCATAAAAATGTTAAAATACGATGGTACGGAGCCCTTCGTATGCGAGTCTGACTCGCACTTGACCGATTCTTTTTCCATCTATTTACAATTTTCCAACGTGTATTCACTTTTTAACGAGACTGTAAAACATATGGGTTTATAAAAGAAGCGGAAACATTGTTATTAGGTATGTATCGTTATTTTGGGCATGAGCCAGCTCAATTTGATTATTTTTGCTAGGTTTTAATTGCTGTTGCTACGAATGCAGTTCATGTTGAATACGTAGAGATAAATCTACATTCAAATAAACTATAGATATACCTACCTATAGTTTATTTGAAACTATTTTAACAGAATAGATTTATAATAAATGTACATCTCTCTATATAAAAATGAATAGCTAAATGTGTTGCTGAACGCAAATCTCGAGAACAGCAGAACCGATTTCACTAATTCTTTTTTTATAATATAAGGAATATATATTTGAAGTACGAGGATGGTTCTTACGGAGAGAAAAATTAAAAAAAATGTAAGTAAGTATTAAAAAATAAAAAAATGAAGAATCAACTGTTAGGCGGTAAGAAGTTTGCCGGGTCAGCTAGTCTATATGTACATATAGAAATAGAAATCGAAAGATTTATTCAAATAAACTTTTATATCACAAATGAATCTGTTTTCGAATTGAATTTGGAATGTTTTTTGAAAACATTTTCGAATTGAATTTCGAATGTGTTTTGAAAACATGTTTATGATTGGTTGGTGCCTCAAAATGGTTAACGCCCACTGAGACTTTTGTCTCTCTCATTTGTATGGAATTACGTAACAGAGAGAGTGCTACACTAACTTCTTTCCGTACTTTAAGTTTAGTAGCTACAAGGAAGTCAGTAAATATCGAGAAGGGAATTGCAGGAAGGTGTAATATAAAGTACCTACTCAATCGTTAGCGTAATGTCGGTGACGTCACGATTACCTCCTGTTTGAATCATAATCTCAGATGAAAGGAAAAAATAGACGGCAGAAGGGATACCAAAATAATCCTATTAATATTGTAAATGCCAAAATGAGTGTTTGTTGGTTTTTCTTACAAGTATACCGCAACAGAGCTTTTGAAAAACTTATATTCACGTGAACGAAGTCGCGGGCATCATTTACTGTAAGTATGATAAAAATACAGGTAAGTAACGTGGTAGTAGTGCATATGTATAAATCCCAAATCATTAGCCGAATCATTGTTAGTTGCCGAATTGGAGTAACCGAGTGACTAATCTACTAAAATGTTTTCCATTTATATTCCACGAGTGCATGGTAGAAAGTAAATCATTAAACTAAAACGTAGTATATACTACGGATTTACAGTGAGACTCATATTGAGTCTGTTCACATTTAGTAGTTTCAATTTCGGTCACGTTGAAACCTAGCTTCTGAAAATTCTTTCAATATTTCATTCTAAAGAAGTCGCTTTTTGATGCAGACATGCAGATCGGTTTCCTGAAATGCACCATTCGAAGTGAATCGAAATTCACGGAAGGGAAATGATATACTCTATGCACAGAAAGAAGTTGCTATAGGGCTCTCTCTGTTACGTAATCCCATACAAATGACAGAGACAAAAATCTCATTGGGCGTTAACCATTTTGAGCCACCACTCAATCACAAACGAAACTATGTTTTCAAATTGAATTTTCGAATGTTTTTGAAAATGTGTTTGTAATTGGTTGGTGCTCAAAATGGTTAACGCCCACTGAAATTTTTGTCTCTGTCATTTGTATGGGATTACCTAACAGATAAATCCTTGTACTAATTTATTTCCGTGGATATACTTCCTTAGAAAATATTATGTGTTCACGAGAGCTCCGTCTATATTTCGTGTCGTCTGTGCCTCTAACAAGAACCGACACTCAACACTACAAGCGCACTCAGGTCGCGGTCCAGAGAGCAGGATTAATAAGATCACCGTACCTACTGCGGTCAAAATAAACGAGGTTAGGTCTCATTTTAACAAACTGCTTCCTATTTCTCCTTCTTTCCTAAACGCCTAGTCTTCAAAATATAAATATTATCCCACTTAAATATTATAATGTTAGAAATGCACGGGAACAATTTTATTATTATTTGTTTATTTTATTCAGATACAAGTTAGCTCTTGACTGCAATCTTACAAGGTGGTAAGTGACGATGCAGTCTAAGATTGAAGTGGGCTAACCTGGAAGGGGTATGCCAGTTTTTAATAAACCCAATGGCCCTTTGGTTTCTACACGGCATCGTACTGGAACGCTAAATCGCTTGGCGGCACGGCAAAAGCCTCCCACCAGACGATTATTAAATTAAGATAAGAAGTAGGTCCGTCTTTTAGGCATTATGCTGAGCTGTACACCCATTTGCGGTGGTGCACAGTTGAAAATGTTACATTTGTATGCTTTGTTTTTATCCGTGACCCCAACAACAAAGAAAAGCATTTTCTTTCTTTCTTTTAGTAGGTACTTACCTAAGATTTTATAATATCGTAGGAAAGATTACAAAATTCCGGGCTGCATGGCAAAATTTTTCATAATGATATGTTGTGTTTCGCCAGTTTTCTTCGTGGTAACAAAAATACTACTAAATAATATATGTATAATAAGTAGATACAAAAAACTTGCAATTTGGACAATCGTTTGCCTTCGGCTTCTCCGGAAACTGTGGCATACTGTATGAAAGTGTGATCTAACTCGCGATTGTTTAATAAATAGGTAAGTACTTAATAGAGATTTAATAATCTAATCTTTACATCCATCGATTCTATTTAATTAGATGAAATAAATTAGAATTTTTTATTAATTTTTAAATAAGTAAAGATTATTTGGCTTCGATTTAGACAACAATTTATCTGTAAAATCTCCGCTCCGTATAACACGTGAGCGATTCACGCTTAGTTACTTTTATCACTGAACAAATATTACATTTCTCGAAGGCCTTATCTCGCAGGTATTCAAATATTACCTACTTTAAGCGTTGTTGCGTAAAAGGCGTATTTGTTCTGCATCTTTGTTAGAACGTGACTTAGGCAGAATTAGGTAGGGAGGCTTAAGCTAGGAGCTTGTTAGCACTCATTATCATCGTGCTATCGTCACAGAATAAATAACAGTATTATGTATAAAATTTACCTACCTACTATTTAAATTTTTATCATCATCATCAATATCAAGCAAGACGTGCACTGCTGGACATAAGTCTCTTGTAGGGACTTCCACACGCCACGGTCTTGCGCCGCCTGAATCCAGCGGCTCCCTCGTTTGATATTCTCTGTCCACTGTCTTCCAATGCTGCACTTACCGATGCGAAGTTGCCATTCTAGCACAAGGCACATAGTTCGAAAAACCGATAAATCCCAACGTTTATAGGTTTTTCGAAATATGTGACTTGCCCATTGCAACTTCAGCTTCGCTTCCCGTTGAACTACGTCGGTATTATTTTCATTCTCCTACGGATCTACTCATTTCTGATTTGATCACGTAGAGAAACTCCAAGCTTAACTCTCCATCGCTGAATAACTCTGAACTTTCTTTCAGTTTTCAGTCAAGTTTCTTTGATCTAAAGGTATGATTCCGAATCACGCTGCACGCAGCAGTGCTGCCGCAACAGTGCTGTCGCGGCACTACTGGTCCCCATACAATCTCTATAAGCTTATATGAGATTACATTCCGAGCTAGGCAGCAATGTAGCGAAACATTGCTGCCTAGCTCGGAATGTAATCTCATATAAGCTTAGAGAGATTGTATGGGGACCAGTAGTGCCGCGACAGCACTGTGACAGCTGGTGACAGCACTGTTGCAGCAGCACTGCTGCGTGCAGCGTGGTTCGGAATCATACCTTAAAGCAGCCGCGATGCGGTGCAGTCATGCAGATCGGGTTTCTCAAATGCATCTTTTGAAGTTTTAAATCGAAATTCACTGAATGGAAACTGATAGCAAAAAGAACATTCCTCTCAGTCTCCGTTGAATTTACCAAAATTTACCATTTGATAAAACTGTAGACTAAACTAACATTTTAATTTGTAGTTATTGGATTCTTGTTTCACATTCACCATCTTCATCATCATGATCAACTCATTGTCGGCTCACTACAGAGCACGGGTCTCCTCTCAGAGTTAGAAGGGAAAAAATACTTTTTCTATAAGTGAGACGTTCTAATACCTATTGTAACAACTACAAGTTCAAGCGGGAACATTGATTAGTGTAGAAACAAAGGTGAATCGGAACCATTGTCGCGTTCCTAGGGCGGGCGGTAGCTCGGAGTGTTGTTTCATCATGATCAACCCATCGCCGGCTCACTACAGAGCATGGGTCACCCAGAGTAAGAAGGGTTTTGGGTGTGGTCTACCACGCTGACCAAGTGCGAATTGGCAGACTTCACACACCTTTGAGAACATTATGGAGAACTCTCAGGTGTGCAGGATTCCTCACCATGTTTTCCTTCACCGTTAAAGCATGTGATATTTAATTACTTAAAACGCACATAACTCGTGCGTGCCCGGGATCGAACCCCCGACGTCCGATTAGGAGGCGGTCGTCCTAACCACAGCTTGATTCATATTATTATTATTGTTAAATTCACATTATTCCAATAAGTGCAATAAGTTTATTCCAGAACTAGATGGAATAGACACGTCGTTTGCCACATTACTAATACCATTTTTAGCCTTTACTTCAGAACACAGACCACCACCTACAGACGCCTAAATAGCCGAACACCCCCGCTCGCCAAGCTTAGGCACTTGCTGAGCATAAAAGTCGGCCCACGCCCGTTCGGTACCCTCATTCCGCACATTGTTTTGATTACGTGACTTGTAAGTCCACCAATCACAACAAAACATTCTCCCCTGTCCCCCGCCAACATTTTACGATTTGTTTTCATGCAAAACCTTGTATATGCGTACTCTAGGAGTTGAATTCTCTGTGCTCCAGAATAAGCGATCCAGATTCCAGATACGGTCGCTAGATTGCAATAGTTTTGAAATTTTAACCCACTTCTTACTAGAAATGCCTGGATTGGTACTATCCACTATTCAGTAAGCGGTGATAGCTTTGTTAAATACCGTGATCAACACTTTTGTTTTTTTATTGTTAATTTTTATAGGACTTTTGTCGGACACGGACACGCCAGCGTCATCTTAACTTAAATTACAATCTAAATTACGTAATTAAACTGATATGAATGTATTAGGTAACAATCTATAACACCTAAATATTATTATAGTTTGGAAGTGTGGATTGCATGCGCAGGCATTGCTGGAGCGAGCTGATAGTCAAATCTTTTTGTACCCAGTCCGTCATGAAATTGACACAGCGATCTACAAAAAGTAAACTCGTTAAGTAAACTCGCCTGGTTTTTGTTCAGCGACCATTAAAATATTAAGGTCAACAAAATATCCAATTAGGCGTAAAAGGGCGGCCGAGGGACTTTAAGGAATTTGTTTGTAACTTTGAGAAAAACCGCTAAAGCATTTATCGGCCCCAACTAATTATACGTCTAAAACTGATGAATCGGCTTCGGCCTCCGTTTACAGTGCCCTAATTGTTTATCAATTCGGAAACATCTGCTCGACGTTTTGGGTTGGAAACTTTGTCCTGCGCTGTCATAGACTAGACGTTTTAATTGAAAATGATATGACAAACCAATTTAATTACTATACAAGATCATCATCATCATCAACCCATCGCCAGCTTACTACTGAGCACGAGTCCACTCGCACCACGACATACGTAAAAGATACGTATTTGCACATTTTTAGTTTGTGAAATAAACTCACGATAAAAATGAATGACTGAAATATGCTATAATATTGTACCTATACCAAAAGATAAATGCAAATAAACAATATTAAACTATACATAAAAATTACACGCTGTTTAAATTCAAAGCGTTTTACAAAATATAAATTAACAATTCACATTATTAGAGCAAGATCCCAATAGAGCCAGAGCTGCCTTACTTTCTGAGTATCAAAATCTGTGGATATTTTAGCCTGTATATATTTTGACTTGTCTGCAATGCAATGGAATCGAGTAATTTTGTTTGAGTCTTAATTTTTATAATATGATACTTTACTAATTTTTATATGATGATGAAAGGAAAGGCAGTATTAATTATTAATTATTAACAGTATTCTGTAAAAAATATATAAAAATCAGCACCCAGACTTGTGACACCAGAAGTGAGGAATCGTAGGAACCTTTAGCAGCTGATATCTTTTAGTTGGCTCCTGGCTCAAGCTAGCAAATATGCGGACGTTAAAGGCACTTACAAACACTTCTCTATCGCACACATTTTGTTATAAGTCCCGCAAATTGCTAATGCGTATGGACGCCAATTTAGTGACAGCACTAGACTGAAGTTTCGAGCTGATGGTCGGTATATTTTTATTTCGGCTGACGTCAAAATGACGTCATTTCAATGTTAATGAGACATGGTTCCAGCGCAATAACAATTTGCGAGACTAAGGCTGCCTGTCCACCGGTGCGGAGCGGAGCGGAGATGTGTATAGTTAACCAATCAGAATTTTGTCAGATGACGAAATAAAATTATCACGTTATTTATCGACAATCTGATTGGCTTGCTCAACACATCTCCGCTCCGCTCCGCACCGGTTGCCAGGCAGCCTTATACTCAGAAAATAAGACAGATCTGGCGCTATTGGGATGGACTCGTAGTGTATGTAATATTTCGTATTTATATTTTACGTTTTACGGTAGCTGTACGGCTTATCATATTGTTATTATCATTATTGCTGTTTGAATAATATTTCAACCAGCCTACGGCGTAACGCGCCTCCCCAAACATTGTGGGGACTGGGTAAACTTTCATTGTTTACTTTTATTTCCCAATGTTTATTCATAATGTTTCTTATAGATCAGTTTATTTTTAACTTCGACGCGAAAAGAAGGGCATTATAAGTTTGCCTGAATTGTTTATCTGTGTGTTTGTCAAGGCTTCGCAGCTCTCAAGGTGATGAACCAAATTGGTTGTTTTTTTTCTTTATTTATTATATATATATATATATATATATATATATATATTTTCCTTAATGTTGAGTGCCAATAAGCTACTCAATTATATTAAGATCTAGCCTAATATATGACTAATAAGTAATTTCATTTTAACCTAAAATTATCTTATATACTAAGAAATTGTCCACTGACGCATCTTAGTCTTTCTTGGTTAGAGATACACTTTGTTCACGTGTTCTTTCAGCACATTACACTATGTACACTATCACTTATCACTATACACTAATTCAAAAGGTTTGGTCCTTTTTAGTCTTTTCACTGTCTCCGTTACGTCAAGCAGCTGGATTGCTTCAACGTTAACGTGGTGGTGAAGCCTATAGTCGTGGGCTTTGGCAAATTTGGTGATAACTTTTTGGTATTCAATTTGAAGGTCCCGATGAATATCGTCATTTCTGATGTACCAGGGTGCATTATTATTATTATATTATTTATACTATATATAGCTCAATTACCACTCACTCACTCACTCACTGACTCATTGACATAATTGTTCTCCTAGAAAGAGATAGAAAATGATATAATAATGTATGGGAGATATGTTCAGAAGTGGGATTCGACTAGGGAAAAATTATGACATTTCAGAAAAACAAGATGGCGGCCGACCTGACTTTTGTAACTTTTTTGTTTTCCAACCGATTTTGTTACAACTTGCAACAATTGAAGATATTAGCAAACGATTTTTAGAAAAAGTGAAAAAAATTGGAAAAACAAGATGGCGGCCGAGATTTTCAAAAAATTTCCTCCTGTAAAATTTTGTATGAAACTTTTTTTTTTTCAATCACGGTTTCATATAGAAGACAAAGATTCCTTTAGGGCAACATATGGAGGGAGCTGATGATTGAGGATTTCGGAGACGGGTGAAGGGCACGCTCAAGGTATTGAAGATAGGTGGGAGGTGCTCGACCAAATGTCATTCGAAACCTCATCCAATTGCCAAAAATTTGAAAAAAAATTTAAAATTCCGAAAAAAAGATGGCCGCCATACAAATTTCATCGGCGTCCATCTCGGAGGGTACGAAAGATGGAAGAGTGGTTTCTTGGCAAAAGATGATCAGGATTCAAAGGTCTATTCGATGACTTGAAAAAAAATTCAAAATGGCGGAATTTTTTTTTTCATAGAAAATGTATGACTTTTTTAAAATTGTTCAAAGGGCCATTATAGACCTCGAGAGCTGCTTTAGCAGCTCGAGCAGCGAGCAAAATACTAGTTATTATTATTATACTATATATAGCTCAATTACCACTCACTCACTGATTGACATAATTGTTCTCCTAGAAAGAGATAGAAAATGATATAATAATGTATGGGAGATATGTTCAGAAGTGGGATTCGAGTAAGGAAAAATTATGACATTTCAGAAAAACAAGATGGCGGCCGACCTGACTTTTGTAACTTTTTTGTTTTCCAACCGATTTTGTTTAAACTTGCAGTTGTTTTAGATATTAGCAAACGATTTTTAGAAAAAGTGAAAAAAATTGGAAAAACAAGATGGCGGCCGAGATTTTCAAAAAATTTCCTCCTGTAAAATTTTGTATGAAACTTTTTTTTTTCACTTATGGTTTCATATAGAAGACAAAGATTCTTTTAGGGTAACATATGGAGGGAGCTGATGATTGAGGATTTCGGAGACGGGTGAAGGGCACGCTTTAGGTATCGAAGATAGGTGGGAGGTGCTCGACCAAATGTCATTCGAAACCTCGTCCAATTGCCAAAAATTTGGAAAAAAATTCAAAATTCCGAAAAAAAGATGGCCGCCATACAAATTTCGTCGGCGTCCATCTCTGAGGGTATCAAAGATGGAAGAGTGGTTTCTTGGCAAAAGATGATCAGGATCTAAAGGTCTATTCGATGACTTGAAAAAAAATTCAAAATGGCGGAATTTATTTTTTCATACAAAATTTAAAAAATTTTTTATTTATTCAAAATGGCGATTATAGACCTCGAGAGCTGCTTTAGCAGCTCGAGCAGCGAGCAAAATACTAGTTATACTATATATAGCTCAATTACCACTCACTCACTCACTCACTGACTCATTGACATAATTGTTCTCCTAGAAAGAGATAGAAAATGATATAATAATGTATGGGAGATATGTTCAGAAGTGGGATTCGAGTAGGGAAAAATTATGACATTTCAGAAAAACAAGATGGCGGCCGACCTGACTTTTGTAACTTTTTTGTTTTCCAACCGATTTTGTTACAACTTGCAACTATTGAAGATATTAGTAAACATGTTTTAGAAAAAGTGTAAAAAATTGGAAAAACAAGATGGCGGCCGAGATTTTCAAAAAATTTCCTCCTGTAAAATTTTGTATGAAACTTTTTTTTTTCAATCACGGTTTCATATAGAAGACAAAGATTCCTTTAGGGCAACATATGGAGGGAGCTGATGATTGAGGATTTCGGAGACGGGTGAAGGGCACGCTCAAGGTATTGAAGATAGGTGGGAGGTGCTCGACCAAATGTCATTCGAAACCTCATCCAATTGCCAAAAATTTGAAAAAAAATTTAAAATTCCGAAAAAAAGATGGCCGCCATACAAATTTCATCGGCGTCCATCTCGGAGGGTACGAAAGATGGAAGAGTGGTTTCTTGGCAAAAGATGATCAGGATTCAAAGGTCTATTCGATGACTTGAAAAAAAATTCAAAATGGCGGAATTTTTTTTTTCATAGAAAATGTATGACTTTTTTAAAATTGTTCAAAGGGCCATTATAGACCTCGAGAGCTGCTTTAGCAGCTCGAGCAGCGAGCAAAATACTAGTTATACTATATATAGCTCAATTACCACTCACTCACTGATTGACATAATTGTTCTCCTAGAAAGAGATAGAAAATGATATAATAATGTATGGGAGATATGTTCAGAAGTGGGATTCGACTAGGGAAAAATTATGACATTTCAGAAAAACAAGATGGCGGCCGACCTGACTTTTGTAACTTTTTTGTTTTCCAACCGATTTTGTTACAACTTGCAACAATTGAAGATATTAGTAAACGGTTTTTAGAAAAAGTGAAAAAAATTTGAAAAACAAGATGGCGGCCGAGATTTTCAAAAAATTCCCTCCTGTAAAATTTTGTATGAAACTTTTTTTTTTCACTTGTGGTTTCATATAGAAGACAAAGATTCCTTTAGGGCAACATATGGAGGGAGCAGATGATTGAGGATTTCGGAGACGGGTGAAGGGCACGCTCAAGGTATTGAAGATAGGTGGGAGGTGCTCGACCAAATGTCATTCGAAACCTCGTCCAATTACCAAAAATTTGAAAAAAAATTCTAAATTCCGAAAAAAAGATGGCCGCCATACAAATTTCATCGGCGTCCATCTCGGAGGGTATGACAGATGGAAGAGTGGTTTTTTGGCAAGAGATGATCAGGATCCTAAGGTCTATTCGATGACTTGAAAAAAAATTCAAAATGGCGGAATTTATTTTTTCATACAAATTTTTTTATTATTCAAAATTGCGATTATAGACCTCGAGAGCTGCTTTAGCAGCTCGAGCAGCGAGCAAAATACTAGTTATACTATATATAGCTCAATTACCACTCACTCACTGATTGACATAATTGTTCTCCTAGAAAGAGATAGAAAATGATATAATAATGTATGGGAGATATGTTCAGAAGTGGGATTCGACTAGGGAAAAATTATGACATTTCAGAAAAACAAGATGGCGGCCGACCTGACTTTTGTAACTTTTTTGTTTTCCAACCGATTTTGTTACAACTTGCAACAATTGAAGATATTAGTAAACGATTTTTAGAAAATGTGAAAAAAATTGGAAAAACAAGATGGCGGCCGAGATTTTCAAAAAATTTCCTCCTGTAAAATTTTGTATGAAACTTTTTTTTTTCAATCACGGTTTCATATAGAAAACAAAGATTCCTTTAGGGCAACATATGGAGAGAGCTGATGATTGAGGATTTCGGAGACGGGTGAAGGGCACGCTCAAGGTATTGAAGATAGGTGGGAGGTGCTCGACCAAATGTCATTCGAAACCTCATCCAATTGCCAAAAATTTAAAAAAAAATTCAAAATTCCGAAAAAAAGATGGCCGCCATACAAATTTCATCGGCGTCCATCTCGGAGGGTACGAATGATGGAAGAACGGTTTCTTGGCAAGAGATGATCAGGATCCAAAAGTCTACTCGATGGATCGAAAAAAAATTCAAAATGGCGGAATTTTTTTTTTCATACAAAATTTTTTATTATTCAAAATGGCGATTATAGACCTCGAGAGCTGCTTTAGCAGCTCGAGCAGCGAGCAAAATACTAGTTATACTATATATAGCTCAATTACCACTGACTGACTGACTCATTGACATAATTGTTCTCCTAGAAAGAGATAGAAAATGATATAATAATGTATGGGAGATATGTTCAGAAGTGGGATTCGAGTAGGGAAAAATTATGACATTTCAGAAAAACAAGATGGCGGCCGACCTGACTTTTGTAACTTTTTTGTTTTCCAACCGATTTTGTTTAAACTTGCAGTTATTTTAGATGTTAGCAAACGATTTTTAGAAAAAGTGAAAAAAATTGGAAAAACAAGATGGCGGCCGAGATTTTCAAAAAATTTCCTCCTGTAAAATTTTGTATGAAACTTTTTTTTTTTCACTTATGGTTTCATATAGAAGACAAAGATTCTTTTAGGGTAACATATGGAGGGAGCTGATGATTGAGGATTTCGGAGACGGGTGAAGGGCACGCTTTAGGTATCGAAGATAGGTGGGAGGTGCTCGACCAAATGTCATTCGAAACCTCGTCCAATTGCCAAAAATTTGAAAAAAAAATTAAAATTCCGAAAAAAAGATGGCCGCCATACAAATTTCATCGGCGTCCATCTCGGAGGGTACGAAAGATGGAAGAATGGTTTCTTGGCAAGAGATGATCAGGGTCCGAAGGTCTACTCGATGGATGGAAAAAAAATTCAAAATGGCGGATTTTTTTTTTTCATACAAAATTTTTTATTATTCAAAATGACGATTATAGACCTCGAGAGCTGCTTTAGCAGCTCGAGCAGCGAGCAAAATACTAGTTCTTTATATATGTTTAATGCAATCTATTCTGCTGTGTAATGATTATCCAATATATTATCTCAATCATACATTTGATATTTTATTTATATTCCCTACATACTACTACTTGTGTCATCAATTTGATCTTGATTACAATGCCATGTCGTACCTACTCCTAGCACAAGCCTGACGCTTAACATGGCTAATATTCTTTTTAAAAAAACCCGGTTTCGTCGGGTGGGAGGCTTCGGCCGCGGCTAGTTACCACCCTACCGGCAAAGCCGTGCCGCCAAGCGATTTAGCGTTCCGGTACGATGCCGTGTAGAAACCAAAGGGGTATGGGTTTAATAAAAACTGCCATACCTACCCATTCCAGGTTAGCCCGCTATCATCTAAGACTGCATCATCACTTACCACCAGGTGAGATTGCAGTCAAGAGCTAACTTGTATCTGAATAAATAAATAAAAATCCCTACCCATATTATAAATGCGAAAGTGTGTTAAGTAGTTTATTGGTCTATTGGTTTGTTGGTTTGTCCTTCAATGGTTGGCTAGATTTAGGTATGAACATTTTGAACCTTTATATGCCCAGTTGTTTTAAACAAATATCAAAAGTTTCCATCGATCCGTGTGCTGCTGAAATTTTTAACGGGGTCAAAGGTCATTAAGTAGGAAAAACGGTTTTAATAATCAACCGTATTTATTAGGTACTATTATAGTTTCAATTTGTGACGTTAGCATCCACTCCACATGCCGTCGTCATAAAACTGAACTGAATTTTACAGTCCCAGCCAGTATTAGCTATTGTACTAAGCATTAAAGATCTGTACCATAGAGCAGAAACAAAGAGGAGTTGGCCTTAGCAACTGTGCACTGTGATTTTCAACTAGGTCCTGACGTCATCACTGTGGGCGGGGCCTTAGTTAGTATGCTGTCTGCGTTCGTCAGGTTCACATATATTGAGACTCGTATTATCGGTGTGTTTTCGCGTTTTTAAGAACAAAAGGATGAAGTGTTGTGTTTTATCGTGTCAAAGTTATTCAGACAGACGTTCTGATGCTATGAATGGTATCACATTTCATTTGTAAGTAATTTTATACGTAATTATTAAAATAGTTCTAGATTATTGACATCTAGTGTGAGATAGCTGAACTATGTAGTGACATCAATATATCGATATTTATATCGACGATCAATATATCAAAATATCAATATATCGACGAGTTCTTCGTAAAAAAAAGAAAAAGAGAAATCGAGCCGCCCGATTGGCGCGCGCTGAGCCAGCAGCTGCCTCCACACCTCACTCGAGGCAAACAAGGGAGGAGGCCACTGCTCACCGCCCACCCACCCAAGAACACGCCCAAATGCCCGTTGAAACCACTGCTCAAGTATCCGCCCAGGCAACTACACAAACAAATGCTCAGACCTGGGCATACACACAGACGACCGCTCAGCCCTCTGCCCAGGCTCCAGTTCAGGTGCCGACCCAAACATCCGCACGACCAGTGCAGGTGCATATCCAAGGGCTCGCCCAACCGATTACTCAACAGACCGCTCAACGACCTGTGCAAACATCTGCCTCAAGATTCTCCCAGCGCCACACCCAACAGCCCACTGAAGCGCCTACATACACCCTACCACACACATACCAGGACCAGGGGGAAGCGCAAACCAACCCGGACGTCATGGCCATAGTCCGGGTTGTGGTGGAGGCTCTGATGACCGGCCTCACGGCATACCTTCAGGGCCAGGGCATAATGCCAGCGATCGCAGCAGGAATGGCCGTCCTAACACAATTCCGTTTTTGCTAAAAGTACTGTACTGGAACCCAGGTGGCATTAGAGGGCATGTCCGGGAATTAACTACACTCGCCCAGTCGCAGGACGTCCATGTTATCCTCCTGGGCGAGACGAAGCTCGCGGAACACGTGGAGCTCCGAATCCCAAACTACTTCGTGTACCGGCGTGACGAAGTCTCTCCCCGGGGCTACGCCTACAGAGGAACGGCGGCCCTGGTGCGGAGGGACATTGTACATGATGAGCTGGAACATGCACCGTACAGATCCATGCGTACTCAAGGAGTGCGTGTTCAAGCCGGGGAGGAAGAACTTAAATTATATGCCGCCTACAAACCTCCGAACACGACTTTCTACAGCAACGATGTCCAGACTCTCTTCGAGTCGCAAAGCCCCACACTAGTCGTGGGTGATTTAAACGCAAAGCACCAAGCCTGGGGCTCGCGTGTCAACACCACGACCGGAAGGCAGCTACTCGAAGACAGTGAGCGCCACCGTTATGGTATTCTGGGACCAGGTTCACCGACTAACATACCAACAAATCACCACCACCAGCCCGACGTCCTGGACATCGTGTTGCACCACCAGATTGACCATCCCATCAGTGTTGAAACCTTATACGACCTCGACACTGAACACTTGCCCATACTTGTAACGCTGAACCTCCAGCGCGACTTTACTATACCGCCACCTCCCAGAACCATAACAGACTGGGAAAAGTACGCCAGCGCGCTGTCGAAGTTTGAGCTGGTAGGACCGATATCGACCCCAGTGGATGTGGACCGGGCCGCCCGTACACTCATGGTGGCCATACAAAATGCCAAAGACGCGGCAACGACCACTAAACCACACGCTGGCCGAAGGGATCTGCTGCCGAGGTCACTCCGAGACAAGCTTGTGAAAAAACGTGCCCTACGCAAGCTTTGGGCGCGAACTCGCTGCCCAAGGGTCAAGCAAGATCTCAACCGTCTTACAGAGGAGTTGGCACATGCACTCAGCGCCCGTGAAGATGCCGCCTGGGAGGATATCATCGATGTGGCGTCGGAGTCAGATACCACCCTGTACCACCTCTGTAAGACTCTTACCGGAACTACCACACCCGTCTACCCTCTGCTAGACCGTGAGGGTAGGCGAAGATACTCCGCCATCGAAAGAGCAGAGATCATGGCGGAGTATATGGAAGGTCAATTTACCCCCAACCCATCGGCCACCGACGACACCACGACCAGACACCACGCGGCGATCTACCAACAAGTGGAAGATTTCCTGTCGGCCCAGATACCTCCGCTTCAGGGAGAAGACTTTATCTCTCCGTCTGAACTGAGAAAGACCGTCTTCAGACTACCAAAAAAGAAGGCGCCAGGCCCTGACAGGATCCCGATCGCCGCGTTACAGCAGCTGCCTCGAAGAGCTCTCGTAGCACTGACGAGAGTTTTTAACGGGGTACTCCGTACCTCACATTTTCCTGAGACTTGGAAGCTGGGAAAGATTATCACTATCCCCAAACCAGGAAAAGACCGCCGTCTAACAGGGAGCTACCGTCCGATCACCCTTTTGCCGCACATCGCGAAGCTGTTTGAGCGTCTATTGCTGCGGAGGCTCGCCCCCCACTTACAACCGAGGGATGAGCAGTTTGGCTTTCGCAGTAATCATTCCACGACGCTCCAGCTGGCAAGAGGACTACACCACATCGCCAGTGAGAAGAACAGAGGATACTGCACCGTCGGGGTCTTTCTAGATATCGAAAAGGCTTTCGACCGCGTGTGGCACGCCGGACTCCTGGCGAAACTTCTCTGCACTAACTTGCCACCCGCGATCGTTCGTCTGGTAGCTTCATACCTGGAGGGCAGGTCGTTCTATGTATCCGTGGACGGCGCGGACTCCCAGCCTCGCCCAATACGCGCCGGAGTACCCCAAGGCAGCTGTCTATCACCATGTCTGTACGCAGTGTATACAGATGATATCCCTACCCTCGCCGGTCATCTGCGCGAGGGGGAGGAAGACGTACTGTTGTCACTTTACGCTGACGACAGTGCGTATCTTGCGTCGTCCTATCACCAAATTGTTGCCACTAATCGCATGCAACGCCTGTTGAACCTGCTTCCTGAATGGCTGGACAAATGGAGAATGGCTGTCAACGTGGGGAAAACGGCAGCCATTCTGTTCGGCGTACGGAAGCCGCTACGTCAGCTCCAACTTCGAGGCCAGGGCATAGAGTGGCAGACTTCGGTGTGCTACTTGGGGTGCCGCATCGACTGTAACCTAAACATGGTTCCGACGGTGGATCACGCCGTGAACCACGCAAAGGCGGCCACGTCGATGCTGTACCAGGTCCTCACCTCAAGACTATCACCGAAGACCAAACTCCGTATCTACGGAGCCTATGTCCGCTCACGCCTGACGTATGCGGCACCTGCGTGGTACGCTCTTTGTTCGGCTTACCAGAAGCGCCGGCTACAGGTTCAACAGAACAAGTGCCTGCGCCTGATTGTTGGAGCTCCGAGGTACGTCAGAAACGACGTCATTCATCGGGATACCAAGACGCCCACCGTGGAGGAGTACGTCCATGCACTTGCGCGGCGAATGTTCGCCCGCGCGGACCATGGACCGTACATACACCTCCACGGGATAGCACCGCTTCAACCCAGACCACCAAACGGGCGTCCTCTACCTCGCGAGCTTCTGCGGTCACCCACACCAGCGCAACGTGCTGATGAAGAGGACGACGATGAGGACGACGCAAGCTTTACCGGCGTTGATAATACCCCTGTGCACAATGACGAGCCCACAGCCTACAGTACGGGCGCCCTGGACCCAACACAAAACCGAGACCTCGAGGCCCTAAGCCAAGAAGGCAGGCCTTAGCCGACAACGGCTTAAAGGACGTTACCGGGGAAGCGTTCTTCCCCGCGCCACACCCGGGCAAGGAGGCCATGCCTCGAGGCCCGTACCCCCGTTTTGGCCTAGGTCAAACGGAGAAGACCCCGCTGCGGTGCATATCGATGTTAGGTCGCTAAGCGAGTAGTTTTGCTACTAACCCGCAGATGGAAAATTGAGAAGTGGGCGGCGTTCCACAACCCCTCACCCCGCAAAATGTCACTCGATATTTCATAGGGAAATCTTAATACAACATCTCCTCTTTGTTTCTGCTCTATGATCTGTACGCACCTGAGCTGCACTGCGCGTCGCTTCAGTCCGACTGCAGGGCGCGTCACTTCAGACCGCTCACGGTACCTACCGCACTACAACTGGAGTACGCGGCAGCTCGCGTCACTTCTATGCCCGATCGCGTACGAACAACAACGTCGCAAGATGAGCGACATTGAAGAGGGAAAGGGTGGAAGCCGACATCCTAGGGGTTGGGAATTTTGAGGATATGCTTTTAAGAGCCCGTCATGTGCCAAAAATTAAAACTACGTTATTTATTTTGAGGTCTATCACGCCTATACATTAAATACTTAACTCGATGCGCGGGTATCTTATCCGAGCGCCGTACGCATTCTGATATTCACCCAGCCGCGACGCGCGGCAAGGCGCGCGTGAAGTGCTGTGCAGCGCCGCTCTAGTGCGATATGCGCCATACAAAGTGATAGAAATAATATTTTGACGCGCTGTGCCGCGACGTGCAGTGACGCGCAGCGCAGCTTAGGTGCGTACAGACCTTTATGGCTGACTATAAGGGCTTGGACAAACACGAAGTGCGACGGGTGGAAGTACGTTACAGTGAACATAAGTGCAATTTGTAATACAATTAGAACTGAACGAAGCATTTTGCACTGCAGCGCTCAACGTGACTATAAAGAAGAAGACGTGCGTAATCGCTCTCAGGGCGTTTACGCCTGAATCTGATCCGAATTCGTGAAAATAGGTTCCGAAGTAGTCATAGAACTATTCATAGTATGGTAGCTTACGCACTAGCTCCGACTTCCGTCATCCGAGTTCTCTCCGACATCCGTGAAAATATTCGGATGTGCGTCGGATTCAAATCGGACATATTATGACGTAGATATGTCAAAGATATCCACTGAATAGCTAGGAGTTCGATCAGATATTAGATTAGTGCGTAAGAAATATCCGATTTCGGTCCGAGTTTTTATATCCGTAACTAGCTTATGCTCGCGGCTTCGTCCGCGTGGACTACAGAAATTTCAAACCCCTATTTCACCCCCTCAGGGGTTGAATTTTCAAAAACCCTTGCTTAGCGGTTGCCTACGTCATAATAGCTATCTGCATGCCAAATTTCAGCTCGATCCGTCCAGTAGTTTGAGCTGTGCGTTGATAGATCAGTCAGTCAGTCAGTTAGTCAGTCAGTCACCTTTCTTTTTATGCATTTAGATTTCATGGACTCGAATCGGATGAGTGCGTTACCGCTCTTACGTGAGCTTCGTATAGTGCTATCGCCCTTATGTTAATTTGTAGTGTACAATATTAAGTTACGTTGCACGTTTCGTCGCGCGTTGTGTGTGTTTCAAGCTTTATGTACAAAAAGAAAATCTTTTCAACACACCATGTAGGTAGGTATAGATAGTAAGAAAATATTGGATCCCCATTTACAAGTGCTTACAAGTAAGAAGGCAGTCACGTCTCTGGAAAAAGGATAATTATTTCCTCTACTTATTCCTTTGTGGATTTTCAAGGGTTTTCCTCAAAAAACAATTCCACCCTTTGTCTAAAGGCTCGTGACTACCTGAAGGGAGAATTGCGTGACGCAAGTTACGTTTTCACCATTGTTTATTTCGTTTGTTTTTTGAGAATATATAGAGCAATGTATAGAGCTTATGCTCGCGACTTTGTCCGCGTGGACTACACATATTTCAAACCCTTATTTCACTCCCTTAGGGGTTGAATATTCAAAAATCCTTTCTTAGCGGATGCCTACTACGTCATAAATTAGCTATCTGCATGCCAAATTTCAGCCCGATCCGTCCAGTAGTTTGAGCTGCGCGTTGATAGATCATTCAGTCAGTCAGTCAGTCAGTCAGTCACCTTTGCCTTTTATATATTTAGATTTAAAGGTGAACTGTACTTTTGAGATGACAGTTGACTCATACAGTTAAAATGGCGCGTGAAAAGTCATTTGGTTCGACACTACTTATACGTGAGTACCTATCAAGCTTGAGACAATACCTACAAATGTTTTCCTGTTGCGATGAAGCCAATGACTATCGGTTGATTGGGGTTAGCTTCTAACGTCTCAGTAACACGTAGAACCACCGCATCCGACACAATGGCGGGGTAATCCTACGTTGATTACGAAACGCGGCCGACATAAAGCGCTCCCTATTCCCGTACCCCATACATAATTGATGTGATGCCCCGAGCTACCTCTTCATTTATTTACTACGCTCCACTTGGAGTTTTTGGATACACCTCATAATATAGGTACCTACTTTCAGTGTTATTCACATTTTATCCTAAGCTATGTAGATGATGCCCGAGAATTCATCTTGTTTTTAACAATCGAGCCTCAATAGCTCAACCGGTAAAGGAGTGGACTGAAAACCGAAAGGTCGACGGTTCAAACCCCGCTCGTTGCACTATTGTCGTACCTACTCCTAGCACAAGCCTGACGCTTAACATGGCTAATATTCTTTAGAAAAACAAAACCCGGTTTCGTCGGGGGGGGAGGCTTCGGCCGCGGCTAGTTACCACCCTACCGGCAAACCCGTGCCGCCAAGTGATTTAGCGTTCCGGTACGATGCCGTGTAGAAACCAAAAGGGGCATGGCTTTAACAAAAACTAACTAGTTTTTGTGTGAAAGAGTGACAAATATACGCGCACACACACACACACACACACACACACACACACACACACACACACACACATAGGTACATACACCAATACACACAGTACACAAAAAAATAATCGCCTGTATAAAGTGTAATTATCTCAGCGACTTCATTGGCATTAATTTATGTTTTTAAAATCCCGTAGGAAATCTTCCTTTTTACGGCATACATAGATAAGATAGTCTACGTTGAACAGCGTACATAACAAATTATCTATTCATTAACAGTCGTGCGAGCACATACAGCGCGGCATTCAAATGCAAATTATGTAACGAACATAATAAGATTCCATTCAGTGCGAGTCAGCCCCCATAGATAAGATTAGTTCCCGTCTTTATAGCAATTTTAACAGAGGACTCTACGACGCTCGCTCTATACAAGCGTAGTTTCATTCTCATTTGAATCACTACCCATATTATTATAAATACAAAAGTGTATTTGTTTGCTGGTTTATGGATTTGTCCCTCAATCACACCGCAACGGAGCAACGGATTGGTGTCATTTTTTGCATATACTTAATTAAAGACCTGGAGAGTGACAAAGGCTACTTGAGAGATGGGCTTTGGCCATAGTCTACCACGCTGCCCAATTGCGGATTGACAGACTTCACACACCTTTGTGAACACTATGGAGAACTCTCTGGCATGCACTCCCATCGGCGGTGTTCCCACTAGATTACAACATGGGGTTATTCAAGGGGCGGATCAACAAATTCCTATAAGGCCGGCAACGCATCGGCGGTTCCTCTGGTGCTGCAAATGTTCATGGACGGCGGTAATCACTTAACAGCAGGTGACCCGCCTGCTTGTTTGCTCGCTATCTCTATTAAAAAAAAATTAAAAAAAATGCAGGTTTCATCACAATGTTTTCCTTTACCGTTAAAGAAAGTGATATTTTAAGTAAGTACTTAATAACGCACATAGCTCAGAAAAGTTAGAGGTGCATGCCCGGCATCGATCCCCCGACCTCCGATTAAGAGGCGGAGTCTTAAACACTAGGCTATCACAGCTCACTGCACAGTAACAGTAAAGTAGTACAGTAATGCAGTAATACCTACCGTAAAAATAATAGTCACGTCAACATGGACCTCTTTCTTGTTTTTTTTCTCTGTAACGAATCAGACCAACAGTAAATTATTTTTTTCAGTGCAACGCGTAGGGTTTGAACTTTGCACCGTTCGTTGACCTTTCGCATTTAACCAATCGTTAACCGTTGACCGTTGACCTATTGAGGCTTCAAATGATTTAAGGCAATATTGAATGTAGGTAGAAATTTTGCACTCTTTTGAAGAATAAATAAAAAAATATTTTTCTAAAACAGTAAAATCTGGTGCCACCGCCAAGTCTAGCAAGCATAGGCATAACCGTATCGTCCTTTTTTCGAAGCCATTCAGGGCGTTTTCGATATACTTCACTGTAGTACACCATAAAAATATCCATTGGGTACACAAGAATATAATCAATATGAGTAGAACAGGCAACCGTAGCGCTTTAATTACGATCTTATCCAAGGCAGAGAGTCCTTTAAGAGAAAGTAGAAGGGGGACTATAAAGGAACTATAACGCGTAAAATTTAATTCCTCATGCGCCATTTTAACTTTTTGTGTCACGTTTCATGTCAAAAGTACAATTATTTTAGTTCTTATTTTAAATGGTGAAGCGTACTTTTGACATGAGAGTTATGTAAAGTTAAAATGGCGCGTGAGTAGTCATTTCTTACGGACTATAAATAAGATTTTTGTAATATATTTAATCGTAAATATTTATAACAACACATCTAAATATATAAAAGGAAAAGGTGACTGACTGACTGATTGACTGACTGACTGACTGACTGAATGATCTATCAACGCACAGCTCGAACTACTAGACGGATCGGGCTGAAATTTGGCATGCAGATAGTTATTATGACGTAGGCATCCACTAAGAAAGAATTTCTGAAAATTCAACCCCTAAAGGAGTGAAATAGAGGTTGGATATTTGTGTAGTCCACGCGGACGAAGACGCGAGTATAAGCTAGTCTATAATATAAAAATGAATCACTAAATGTGTTGCTCATCGCAAATCTCGAGAACAGCTGAACCGATTTCGCTAATTCTTTTTTTATAATACTCCTTGAAGTACGAGGATGGTTCTTACGGAGAGCAAAATTTAATTCAAGCTCCCCCTCAATTTTCTAAACTCCACCCGAGCGAAGCCGGGGCGGTTCAGCTAGTACTTAGGTATTATATTCAAGTAGGTACCACGTTATTTATCACGATAAAGGTTAAACGGAAACGCACCAACCTACCTACCTATTTGTGCACTGAAATAAATATTAACTTCTAAATATATTCGACGCCTACTTACAATGCTATATACGCCGATTTAATACATAATTTATTATTTACTACTACCTACTTAGTACCTACTTACTGATCAACTAGTTAAGTATGCATAACCAAATTGAAACAATATACCTAATGATAGATATCGATCTCTTATACATACCTACCTAGTTACCTACCTATTATATTCTATTCTGTGCCTAAGACAACAATTCAACACAAACAAAAGTCTATATTATAATGACTTTAACATTTTTAGTTTTTTATTTTATTTTATCAGTTTTATCATTATTTGTGATTGCAAACTTTTTCAAAGGCTTGAACAACTACGTCTACCTACAAGGTCTACCTATTTTGACGGGATAATATAGGTACCATCTCAAATAAATTGGTTTGTTTTTATAATAAGTATAAATAAAAAATGCACAAATATTACCATTTCATTTTATACTCAACCACTTAAAATAATAGATATCTACTATAATATCCGACAACACTATTTTTGCAGTTAAAACGACGCGCATACGTTATCCGAGCGAGGTAAGTATGTTTAAACATCTTAAAATGTATTGCATGTATCCTGTGAGGATCTTTTTTTAAAATAAAATATACCGATGACAAATCACATCTAATGATATAATAATACAATAGTGTTGTATGTAGAGTCGTGGTTTACATATTTAACATGGGTATTAACATAATCAAAGTCAAGAACATTCGCATAATATATAACATAATAATGTAACCGTGAGTTTGCACTGACGAAACATTTACATAAAAATATATTGAAATAGTAGATTATTAACCAAGGGGATAAAGCAGTGTCTTCTGTCGCGGGTGACGATTTAAGTTCACCCAAGACTAAGACAGCTTTATCACCGAGGTAAATACTCTACTTTTCGTACCATTTGCGAAAAAATTTACACAATAAAAATATGATATAAGCATTTATTAAACGTATTTTTAGAACATTAACTTATTTATAAAAATAAATTAAAAAAAACTTAACGTTTTTGTATTTGAAGAAAACAAAAACGCGGCAAATTCCTAGACTAATATTTTTTGTCGGAAAAGCAAAGGCATCAATCTCATACGGCCTTGTCGGTTTTCGTAATTTTATTTAATAATCATAACTGCATAATAAATGCGTATTCCTTTTTCAAAAAGATGTATAATGCTTTATATACAAACTCAATGGTGTAAACCTTCGTGGTTTTTGCTGTGTCTAAATTGGATTTGTTAAACATTCTTTATGTTGGTAATTTAAAAAAAAACCACAGATGTAGTCTGTCTGTCTGGTGGGAGACCTCGGCCGTGGCTATTTACCACCCTACCGGCAAAGCCGTGCCGCCAAGCAATTTAGCGTTCCGGTATGATGCCGTGTAGAAACCAAAGGTGTATGGGTTTAATAAAAATTGCCATACTCCTTCCAGGTTAGCCCGCTTCCACCTTAGACTGCATCGTCACTTACCATTAGGTGAGATTGCAGTCAAGGTCTAACTTGTATCTGAATAAATAAAAAAAAGAAATAAAAAGTTCAGTATAAATTTCGGTACCTATTTCGGTACCTAAGTATTCCAAATTTAAATCACATTCTCTCCCTAGGGGATGAATGAAATTCAGTACAATTTTCTTTCCCTGTTTTGAACAGATTAAAAATGACCATTGTTATGTACGCTTTTTGTGGCATTGAATGTCACTTTTTTGAGCAAGTGGTACGAAAACACTGTTTTCTGTTAATGTATCAAACTGCGTTTGCATTGTCATGTAGTTTATTAAAGAGGTACCGCGTTTGACATTTTTTCAACAAAATCTTGAAGAATTTAAGTACCTGATTTTCTCTAAGATTTTCTGCAGTGCAAACCTAAATTCAACAAAATAAGTTATGAGATACGTCTGGATATGTCACATACGAACTGTCAAACATGCACGTATGCTTTGTATTTTTTGCTGCAAACTCATAGTAATAACTCCAGTAAGAATGTGTATACAATCCACGTCTGGATAGCTTGGAATTATCTAATCAAAAAACAACTTTCTCCTAATTCTAAAACTAGAAGTTTTCGTTCTGCCCATTTCAAAATATTACTAGATAGGTATGTAAGCTATTTTTACTAGGAACGGAGGTAGGTATTACACAAGATTAACCTTCAACTTTCTTTCCTGCAAGCAGCCTTCTTTTTTAAGGTTCCGTACCTCAAAAGGAAAAACGGAACCCTTATAGGATCACTTTGTTGTCTGTCTGTCTGTCTGTCAAGAAACCTACAGGGTACTTCCTGTTGACCTAGAATCATGAAATTTAGCAGGTAGGTGGGTCTTAGAGCTGGCTTTAGGGGAAAAATCTGAAAACCGTGAATTTGTGGTCACATCACACAAATAAATTAATTGTGGTCATAAACTAATAATTAGTATTTTCAATTTTCAAAGTAAGATAACTATATCAAGTGGGCTATCATATAAAAGGGCTTTACTTGTACCTACACTCTAAAACAGATTTTTATTTATTTTTAGGTATAATAGTTTTTGATTTATCATGCAAAATGTCGATAAAATATGATTGTGATACGGAATCCTCAGTGCGCGTGTCTGACTCGCACTTGGCCGGTTTTTATCCAGTAAGCCTGTTCGTCCAATTCAGTGTCACTATTGAAGAAACGTCATACTCGTATCATAAATTAAATCAATGATTGTAATCATTTCAGTTCAGGGATTGGAATGCCCTTACTATCCAGCGGCTTGATTAGTGTGTAACCAACATTATGAGTATAGGAACAGGCGTTCATTTATATTGCAAGAAGTTATAGATTGAAACTTCAAAGAATCTGCGGAACATCGTGTCCGGATATTTATCTTTAATACGTTTTACTTAAAATTGTTTACTTTTTTACTTTATTATATAAGTGATCATGTTCTGTATGAGTTAAGAAAATACCACTGGCAAAAATGTGCTTTTATTCTGTTTTAGAAAGATAAATGTTGAAATATTATGCTTGTAAACAATAGGCTACTTGACTCATATCTAATTTCGTCCAATAAATGATTATTTATTATAGTATTTTGCTTAAGACAACGAAATATATCAATAACAATTATTAAAAACGCAGGATGGATATATAAATCCAATTTAAAAAAATACAGTTTTTATTTTTATTTGAAACGCAGAAAACGCTGTCAGCCATGATGTGACGTCATTAAATATGTAAACAAAGAAATGTCATCCCGATTTGACGCGGGGACTAACGTAGTATCCATATATATAAAATTTAGAGTCGTGACTAACTTATATATCAACGCACAGCCTAAACATCTAAACAGCTGATCCTAGATACATGAAATTTGGTGGGTGTGTTCTTTGTAGGTAAAGAGAAGGTATCCACTAGGAAAGGATTTTTTGAAATTTCACCTCTGAGTGGGTTAAATGGAGGTTTGAAATTTATGAAGTCCACGCGGGCGAAGTCACGAGCATAAGCTAGTTTTTATATATTTCTAAAAACTCATAGTAAACGTAAAAAATATCGTTTTCTCTTTATAAATTGAATAAGTTATTAAGTAAGACTTACAACAAAGTGATCTTTGCAAAAATAAGGGTTGAAGTCGTTAGTCATATAGGATCCCTTTAAGCAAGTCTTCGCGTGTTACGTATATTTATTTCACTGGGCACTCTAATCCACAACTTTCCTGTGGTCTTTATCGATGCGTTTTTTACATTCTCGGATGATACAATAACGATAATTACTATATTTTTCATGTAAACTAGTATAGAAGTCATGTTTATTAAACTTTGGGAGGTTATGCTGTTGTTTACAAATGCATGACGTCAGAGCACAGATAATCTATCGGCCAAACATGGCCGACAGTGTTTTCACCTGTCTAAGAAAAATATATTTTTAAATTAAAGTTTTACGGTTTTTAGGGCGCAAAAAATATAGTGTTAATTTTTTTGATATAATAGGACAAATATTAACCATTTAAGACCAACTTTAAAAAAGTGTCAAGTAGCCTATTGTTAGCAGAGTTAACAAAGCTTTCGTTCCTCCATTTTCGTCCATCTATTTCGCCAGCTCGATTCATTCGCCACCTCGCCTTTGGTACACTAGTCCTGAAATATTGTAAACAATTAGCAGAGCTAACATAGCTTTGTCGTTGTCTCCATTTTCGTCAACCTCTATATTATTTCGCCAGCTCACAATAGCTCTTTGCTCCACTAGTCCTCGTAGACTCGCCTCATTTAGGACTCTAGCTCTATATCTAGAGCTTTTTTTAGAGTCTATTGGTGGTATTGTAGGAAACATGACAATTCTTTAACCCTCGGCCATCAACCAAAAAACATGTTGCTTTATAAATCAAAGTCCCCCGCCCCGCTGAGTTTGTGTTTATTCGGGCTAATCCCAGAAACTACTACTACTACTGGCTTAAGTATAGACTAATAATTTATGAACATTTTGCGAAAATAAGCTACTGGTATGATGATAATTGTGAATTAAGTCGGAAATAATAATCCCATCTAAGAGTTTCAGTGGCGAGCGCTGCGTAAATACTTAGTTACACGAAAACAAAGTATCGTGGGATAGTTCCTCTCAAGCTTCCCGTGCGGAGCCGGGGCTGGCCACTATAGTAACTTTTTTTGTGCTAAGCTCAAACAACCGCGTGATAAATGGCCATCACATTAAATAAAAACATTGAAAAATCGTTATCTAACTTTTAATAAATTATTGTGACCAGATTCCCCGTTGCGGCCATGTTTGTTTGTTTTTCCGTTGATGCGTCAGCTATTAATTTCAGTTTATTTGAAAGCGCGCCATCACTTTCATTCGCCATTTATAACATAAACAAGACTCCAGGCGCACCCCAGTTCTCAATCATTCTTAAGATACGACGTAATATTATTTGTGCATTTATTATTTTCTTGCTTTATGATTTTAGTTCGTTTTACTCTTGGTCGAAGAATCGGTAGGTACCTATATGTTGAGGTTCTAAGATTATGGGATATGAGATAGCAATATGACCTTACACATCCCTACGTTACACAGGAAAATGCTGTGTTGAACTCAGCTGCCCGATTGCGGTAGAATGACAGCTACAATGTCACGATCGCAATCACCTCTGATTGGTTGATGCTCGCTCACTATTGGCTACAATGCATTGTTGCAACAAAAATACCATAAATTCAGCCAATCACAACAATTACGACTGTAATAATGATTGATGCAGGTTTTGCGGAATCGACCGGCAGGCTTAGGGTCAAAAAATCGCAATCGTCGAAATCATGGCAAAGCATGCCCACCCGGAATTCCGTTGCAATTTAATTAAATTGCAGTGCAAAAGCCCGTGAACACTCCATGAACGGCGTGAAACAAACATCCACACCCGTGTTTCCACTTTTTAGGATTTTGACCTATTTCGGAGCGAAACGATTAATATTAGGTAGGTACGATTTAGGGCGTTATTTATGTTGATCCCTAGGGCTTTACGGTAGCTAAGTAGTAAATTAAGTTAAGTAGGATTTTATTTTTGGATTTCATAAATATATAACTAATTACATATATGTATTTTATTACCTATTCGTATGTGATTGATAGGTATCTATTAAAAATGTTGGTAACATTTGAACATGATTACCCCTATTGATGATTGGTTCCAAGTCCGTTGCGCGTGCGGTGTGGTGCCGTAAGACATTGTAACGCATTGAGTGGCATGGTACAGCGATTTCTATGTAGGATGACGCAGCTGCACCGCTTAGGCGCCGCAACGCATCGTTTAGCTTCACTCACTGTGTAATAATGTCGAACCTAACCGCTTTCATTTCATTTTCCAATAAATCATTGACATCATTTCCTCAGCGCTCGTCTCAATCTTAAAGCCTTCATTTTCCCTGTGACAGTTCATTCAATATGTTACACATTCTCTTCAAAAGTTCAGTAGAGCGTTATTAATTCACACGTAACGTACGGTTGGATCGCGGGGTTTGTCAAGCTGTGACATTACCACATTACCAACAAAGGGTGCAATCTTCTGTACCTACTCATATAACAACATGATATAAAAGAGTAAAGTAATCGTAGAAACATAAAATTAAACCTTCTTTGTATATATTATGTAAGACTAGATGACGCCCGCGGCTCTGTCCGCGTGGATTTTTTTTAAAATCCCGTGGGAACTCTTTGATTTTTCGCGAGTAAAAGGAGCCTATATCCTTCCCCGGAATGCAAGCTTTTTGTGTACCAAATTTCGTCAAAATCGGTTAAACTGTTGGGCCGTGAAAAGCTAGCAGACAGACAGACAGATAGGCAGGCAGACACATTTACGCATCACGATAATTCTCAAACGGTTGCACAGACTTTCATCAAACATAGCCAAGACCCATTTCTCGAGTGAACAAGCTTTCGAATAATAGAATCCGCATTCAAATCCGTTCATCCATTTGAGCGCTACGATGCCATAGACAGACACATAGATACACAGGTCAAACTTATAACACCCCTCTGTTTGCGTCAGGGAGCATTGGGAGACCCCCGGAAAGGCAGACGATCCCAAGCAAGATCCTAGGAGACAAGGAAAGAGTAGAAATCCTTCTAATACTAAGGTAGTGGGTATAGCTGTAACTGGTTCCATCACGGTTCTATTAAAAGTTCAGTTCATCGCCCAAGTTTAACTGCAGAATATCGTCAGACTTTAATAATATAGAAAAGTTTAAAACTACTTAATCTGACTGCAAATGGAAATTCTAGAAATAGGTTAGAGAATCGATTTATTTCACTCGCATCACAGAAAGACGAGCTTTAAGGCTAGAGCACACATTACTTTTAGCGTTGGCATTTGGCTATTCCCATTCGATCGCTTTTAGGAAGCTAGAATGTGCGATAGAACTCTGAACATTTTGATCGCTATTTTAAATGTTTTAAATGCGACCCATATTTTAAATGCGAAAGTGTGCTCGTTTATTAGTTTGATGGTTTGCTCTTCTATCAGGCCACAACGGAGCAACGGATCGACCTGATTTTTTGCACGGGTATATAGTTAAAGACCTGAAGAGTGACATAAGCTAGTTTTTATCATCGAAATCCATGCAAACGAAGACGTGGGTATCAGCTAGTTTTCCATATATTCGGAACTAATTGCAGCTATTTAGTAAGGCTTTGTAACGCGCGATTTTGATGCTGTGATAGATCGTGGATAAGTAGTGTCAGAACCAAAACTCGATGTATCGAGACACAGTCACATAATTACTGCTTGCCGATGCTAAAAGTATCCTGTTTTTTAACCCCTTAAACAAAAAATAGACTTTTCTTTCCTCCTGAAACTACATGTCCATAATATTGTCATGCGTTTTAGTGCGTTAATAATTCAAGTAAACCAACATAGATATATATTTGGCTTGCCTGAGAATGTCAGGCCTGCCTGTGACATTTATTGATAAAGGGTGAATAGGTACAACGATAAACTAAAGCCGAGTTCCCACGCAGATACTTGCTTCACGAGCAAGTTTTCAAGTGCAAAGCAAAGCTTAACGTTACGTCCATCCAATTACCTACTGGTCATTTGCTAGAATGAACTTAAAAACCGACCCAGTGCGAGTCAAACTCAGACACGAAGGGTTCCGTACCGTACCATCGAAAAAGAAAGAACAGTTTATAATTTTTTTAATGTTATGGCAGCCATTTTGAAATTTTTATTGTTTGTTGTTATAGCAGCAATAGAAATACACATTCTGTGAAAATTTCAATTCCCTACCTATTACGATTCACGAGATACAGCCCTCTGACAGACAGACAGATGGACAGACGGACAGGTGGACGGACAGCGGAGGCATAGTAATTGGGTATCGTTGGCACCCTTTATGTACGAAACCCAAAAAAAAACTGTGTATTACTGTACACATTCGGAAAACTTAACAAAATGTCTATAGGTAAGCAAGGCATAGCTCATCGAACAAGCTTTATAGAATACATACCTAGAAACCTTCCAGTAATCCTTATGTCCTTGGCTGCTCTACATAATTATAGTAAAATTAAAAATTATAAACTTTTATCGAGATTTTGTTGCTGTCAAAAAAGTATCCAAAGATATAGAAAAGGTTGGAAGATTATATATTAGGTAGGTAGGTAGAATGGTATAAGTCCTGCAAATTGCTAATGTGCGTGGCCGCCATTTTAGTGACGTCAGCACTAGACTGAAGTCTCGAGCTGATGGTATATTTTTATTTCGGCTGATGTGAAAATGATGTCATTTCGATGTTAATGAGACATGGTTCCAGCGCAATAGCAATTTGCTAATTTTAATACATATCTAGACAGCTTATACATCATTATTTTCGCACAAAATCACATAAATCGAAATCCATTTTCACTTGCAGCTTGGTATAGTTAGGTCGTATAGTAGGTAAAAGATAGAATTAGCTGACTTGGAAAATGTATCGACAGAGCAGCTGTTGTACACTGGCCCACCAATTAGAGACACAAATAGTACCTATCGTAGATACGAGTAATATACCTACGACGTGGGTCTAATCTGTAGGTCTAATTACAGATACTATGTCAACCATACCATAGTATCGTTAATAGTTGATAACTGTAATACTACCGTACCAAGTCTGTATTAAAACTAAGTATAATAGAAGCCTATAGACCAATACCTGTAATTTACACACGTATATACGCATTGTCGAATATAATATACTCAGTGCCAGCTGTTGTAAAGTATAGCAATAAATACCAAACAAGTCGGTTATCTTTCAGCACTTCACGATCAGAACCATACACATGCTAATATCGCCGTCCCCGGCGAATAAAATGGTAATCGGAAAAACTCAACTATTCAGGAGAAATAAAAAACTGATTTTTGACGATTGTTCGCAAAGCAATAGACTCAGAATAGAGATAGATGGCTCAAATGAGAGCTAATTTTTTTAGCTTTCGTTATGTTTTGGTAAATTTTAATTAGATTTAATATTATTAAAGATATTTCAAATTTAAGAAATTAATAAAATTATCATGTTGTCTAAATTTACTAATGTACACTTACCATTTTATTCGCGTAAAATTGTTGAGACAGTAAATATTGCTATATTGCTTTACAATTATATTCTATGCATACTCGGAACCAAAATAATGAAAATAATGATAGCTTGCCATTTTATTCTCGTTCATATTGAATATATTTTGTATAGTATTACATCCTTATACGTTTATTCCGGTTTAGTCAATAAAACAAAATTATGGTAACTAGCTATTGCTTTGTTAAAAATTTAAAACAAAAAAGTTAATCCTCTTGATCTTCCTCATCATAATCATTAGAATTGCAATCAAAACTATCGTCAGTGGTAAAGGAATCGTAAAATACATGATAATAATAACTGGGGATGACTTCTATCCTACAAAGACTCATAAGATCAGCGTGTAAGCTGCCTTGCTTAGTGGCAGAGGTCCACTGTAAGCTACTGTTTTGGGTTGGAAGTGGCCCAAATTCCACCTTAGTGGCCAAAGTCAACCTCACCTGCCCGCGGTGCACCCTGCCAATTATCTAACGAGGCTCTGGCGCTGCCAGTCCCATTTATGGGTCGCTGTGTTTAATACCGCACGGCGTAATCTCTAAGGTATGTCTGCTTCGTGGTAGGATTCTACCTGGCTGAGTCGCCTGGCTAGGGACCGCACTCCAGTCGTATCCAGCCGCAAAGCATTCCATGCGTTCCGGCTGCGAGCTGGAGAGACTTTCCCTCTCCCATCTACCGAATGGTGTAATTACTGTGGCCATTGGTTCCATCGTGGAGATTAATTAATCCTTCTCGTATTCATAGGCGCGACATATTGGCACCCGATGGGAGACCCGATGAAACGGGTGTCCGCTGGCCACGCGTTCCGTAGGGGTCCGAACCTAGGATTCCCGACCTAGGAGGCTGTCCCGCCGCCGCCGGTCATTTAACGGATTGGGTTGGTGACCCTTCCGTCCCCCGTGCCAGTAACATACTCTACCTACGTAATCGAGAGCGGCTGACTCCATGTCTTTGACCAGGAGACAACCATTGCTGCATTATTCGTTAACCCGGTCACCTAGTATACACACATGATGCCAAAAAGTAGAAGAAAGAATCGTTCTACAGCGGTGCCTCGTTCCACACTCTGTGTGAACTTTTACAACATTAGAGGGTTGCACTCCAACCTAAACGCCGTTCGCCACCACCTTGAAACGGCAAAACCATCTATACTCTTTCTAACTGAAACCCAAATCTCACCCCCGACGATACTTCTTATCTAACCTACCCCGGCTAAAAACTGCAACACGTCTTTTTGCCACGTGCTGGCGTGTATGTGTATATTAGGGGAATATTTGCGGTCAACGCCTCTACAGCCTAGAGGTTGGGGACCTGTCTCTTCTTTGGTTACGCGTGGACTTCGGGGTTAAACCCGAGTCTACGCGTGCCTGTACAGATCCCATAGCGCGGTAACGTAGAGACGGGCCGACTCTTTTACCACGACAAAATATCGGTGGACTACGTATTGGAGCATATTTCTTCCGCCGAGGTGATGATCCTAGGTAACTTTATTTCCCACCGTGTGGAATGACTACGATCACGTAGGATACTGATTATACCGGGAGGTGTGCGCATAATCTTGTCCTGGCTATCCAATTGGTTACTGTACCAACAAGGATTCCCGATATTGCTGACCACAAACGCTGAACCTCTGTTCTCAATCTTTCCCTCAACACTCACCCTAACGGCTACCAAGTTAGTGTCGATGCTCCACTAGGGACTTTTGGTCACTGCTTGGTACAGACCATCGTGCAGCTTCCATCATCCGTTCGTACGCGTGGTACCGGTAGCCGTAGAGTATGGCACAATAAATCAGCTGACTGGGATGGTCTATCGACCGACCCCGAATTCTACGCCTCATACCTATGAGGGCAGCTTTGTTTTTCTGAAAATGACCCCAACATCTGTGCTGTAGCCGTTGCTTCATTCCCAACTCTTTAACACGTACCGGGAAGCGAGCACGGAAATGGTTTAACGGAACTTGTAAGAGGGCTGCCAACCTTAACCAGTCCTGGTGTTCAGCACAATGCAACTACCACCCAAACCCCCGCCAATCTAAAAAAAATTAATGGCCGCTCTAGAAAATACCATTGCCAAGGCAAAACTCAATCACGTTGATAGAATTGGTCGCAATGCCTCCTGGTTTCTACGCGTTCGTTCCTGTCGAAAGCCATACAAGGCAACTTCTTTCGTTCCACGTTTTCATCTTTGTGCAAACCGGATGATACACTGGCCCACATTGCCAAAGAGTTTCTGACTGATTTTTCTACAACCGCACCGCACGCCACCGTAAGCAATTTCCCCCTCACCACCTGGGTGCCTGGTGCACTTCAACCGCCCGTTATGCCAAATCCTTTTTTCCACGCACATGCAAACCGAGTAATCAACTCCCTTCCCAATAGATTACAACATGGAGTTATTCAAGGGGTGGACCAACAAATTACTGAAAGGCCGGCAACGCTTTGGCGGTTCCTCTAGTGCTGCAAACGTTCATGGGTGGCGGTAATCACTTAACATTAGGTAAACCGCCTGCTCGTTTGCTTGCTATTCTTATTTAAAAAATGTATCTAAGTCAAAAAATTGCTTATGCATGTTATCGAGTGTACTAATTCGCGTACCACAAACATTACCATCATCATATCCCGCTATCACTATCTATCGTTAATCTAGTCTGTATGACGGAAAAGTATGGCAATATATTTTGCTGCTCAGTACTAATGAAACGATTTTACTAAAGAAATATTAGTCGTCATACCTAAACTTTTCTTTACGAGAACAAAATGATAACTGCTTTTAGAAATTATTTTGTCAACTCGTTGAACGAGAATATAATTGTAAAAGCGTTTGCCATGTGATAAGTATAGAAAAATTTTACTAACACTGTCTTGCAATTTACACAATGTACTAGAAAAAAATAGGAATAATGTTGTATTTTTTAATAACTTTTTAAATAACGGCAGAAAAATTACCAAAAAAATTAGGTAGATGTATTTGGCGCCGTAGACCTCAAAAATCGCATAACACTAAAACGATGGTAATAGCGGTTACCATTTTATTCGCCGGGGACGGCGATATTACATTGTTATGAACTGTGGGGCGTATGTATTTTCAACGCACACGCTTCAATCGTAACTGGTGTTTTAATTATTCCGAGATTGCTCTTATCGTCTTAGTTACAGTGTTATAGTTTCAATAGATTACAAACTATTGCTATTCTTATGCTAGTAATATCTCTACACCTATACTTGTATTTTTTATCGATGATAGTTTTGACCGCTACGTCATCTTATCTTATCTAATGGGGAATGATTACATTTCCTGGTAAAATTTAAACAGTACCTACCTACCTAGTAATTTAATAATAAGTAGGTGGATCAGAGGCCTTGTGTTTCACGTAAGTAGCTCAGGTACATGATTAACTTACGACTTTACTAATGTAAACACTTATAGGTACACTAGCTTATAAAAGCCCTTAAAGTAAATAAAGAAAAAAACCGGCCAAGTGCGAGTCGGGCTCGCACAATGAGGGTTCCGTAATACAGTCGAAATTTCTCGCCATTTTGCACGATAATTCAAAAACTATGAGGCATAAAAATAAATAAAAATCTGTTTTAGAATATACAGGTGAAGACCTTTTATATGATACCCCACTTAATATAGTTATCTAACTTCGAAAATTTAAAATACTATATTAGTTCATGACCACAATTTCACGGTTTTCAGATTTTTCCCCGAATGTCTGCTATAAGACCTACCTACCTGCCAAATTTCATGATTCTAGGTCAACGGGAAGTACCCTGTAGGTTTCTTGACAGACAGACAGACAACAAATTGATCCTATAAGGGTTCCGTTTTTTCTTCCGAGGTACGAAACCCTAAAAAGTACACTAGCTTATGCCCGCGACTTCGTCCGCGTGGACTACACAAACAACCACCTATTTTACCCTTTTATGTGGTGGTTTAAAGCAGCTTTAATAGTGAAAGAATACATCGTGAGGAAACCTGCTTGCTTGAGAGTTCTACACAGTTCTCAAAGGTGCGTGAAATCTGCCAATCCGCACTTGGCTAGCATGGTGGACTATGGCCAAATCCTGCTCATTCTGAGAGGAGAACCGTACTCAGTAGTGAGCCGGCGATAGTTAATGATGATGATAATGATGTTTACGTTACGTAGGTACGATTTTGGTTGGTTTATCACAATGCCTCGAAAATCTAGCCCACGATGACATAGTTATACTGGTGTGTAACTAATACATAACAATAAAACATTTTTATCATTTTGTGTTGGCGCTGAGTGATAAGGAAATCGTTAATTTTGTTTTGTAATATTCAAATATTCAGTGTTTAGTTTTAATTTGATTCTGTTGTTAACTGGAAGCTAGATCTCTTGTTTTTGTAAGCGTACCCCTACCTAGTTTACTAACGTAAAGGTTCGGTAGAAATATCCGCGACAGGTTGAGATGGCAATCGGGGTATGTGCCGGGGGGACGCCACGCTCATCCGTACGTCACCCGCGCCCGCTCGCACCGGGTTAGCGCAAGGGCTGTGCGGGGCTTTCTCTCCCCGATTGCCATTTGAATCTGTCGCGTACTATACCTACCTATAACAATAATAATTTTTCTTGTGATATAATTTATTTAATAATCACATGGAACCATGTAACTAGGTATTTTAAAATTTAAAACGATGTTATTGTCAAAGTAAGAAAGTGCACATGTCCCTTTGTTCGTATCACTGAAAAATGGCCTGAAAAATGCTGAAACTTACTTGAAAATTGCAGTATTAATTCCATGTTTTTTTATTTATCTAAGTATTATTACCAAGCGTGATAACAACGTTGTTTTGAATTATTAATAGTTAGGATACATAGCTAGGCTAGGTAAATTAAAAAGATTAGAAACAAAAGATATTTTACTAAATGAAATTAAGAAATACTTACAGACTAAATATCGCAAACATAATCCTTAGTAACTAAGCTATTTATCTAAATCCTTACCTACGAAAATCCCAAGCGAAAGAACCTAAAATATATTATGTTCTTTCACAAAATACACTTTCACTTAAATTTTCTTTTACACTTTCACTGAACGAAAATAATGGTTTTTCACTTGATTTAACTCAATGTTGTATGGGTTTTAATTCATATTTTTGGTGTTTTAGATACGCGGTGTGCGCGAATTGTTATGGCGAGTGAAATACGTGTATTTTACTCAAGCGCTGGAGGTGGACTGCGGCAAGGTGCGGGTGCGGGGTGAACGTGAAAATGCTTCCCGACTCCCGTACTCCCGTAGCCCTGTAGGGTAGGCAGCAACCGCCCGCCCTAGGTGGATCAACACGCTACGCGTCATTGCTTCCGACCTATCTTTATATTTCTATAATGAATAACGATCCCCGAGGTTTAAACTTAACTTTTAAACAATAAGGACCTCTCTCACAGATAAAGTTATTTCGACAGATTCCCAATACAAAAACTGTCATAACGTATTTATTCATTAGATCTGGTAGTTGTGAAACAGGCTCTAAGTTCTTAAATTAATGTCTTAGAGAGTGATAAATATAGAGAATTAGCTGATGGCCGCGACTTCGTTCTCGTGGATTTAGGTTTCTAAACTCCCATGGAAACTGTTTGATTATCCGGAATAAAAAGTAGCCTATGTCACTGTCCAGGTCTTTGACTATACCCATGCAAAAAATCACCGCAATCCGTTGCTCTGTTGCGACGTGATTGAAGAACCAATAAACCAACAAACAAACACACTTTCGCAATTATAATAGGGGTAGTGATATTGCTCGTGGCAATACTACCAAAGAAAAGTGATGCTACAACGGACATTTTCCTCTATGAAAATAAAATGGGTTAACATCACCATTAAGGCTACATAAACAGTCAGCGTACTAGGTTAACTTTTTTAAGCAGTCATCTGCTCCAGTTTAAAATTCAATGAATAAACACATTATGTGTATGTAACTCGAGGCCGCCCGCCCTAGACACACGTCATTTCTTCCGATCTAACTTTGTTTCTGCCTCTTCATATTTCTATAACAAATTTTATCCCCAAAGCTCATTTCACACTACGGGATATAAATAATTATATTATAGTCCGGTCAAAATAGACATTCAAGGTTATATTAATTTGCATAGGGCTAAAAATGGGTACGAATATTGGGGACACCAATATATAAATGAATTCTAAAAAGTTCCCATATTATACAATATATACATATATTGATATCCCGTAGTGTGAAATAAGCTTGAGGCTTGATGAACTTATTATAATAATAGGTCCATATTATGATGTCTTACTTAAAGAATATTGCAGAGTTTTGCTCGTGGAAATACTAAGGGCCGAAGGAAACGTACTGTGATAACTGATAACACAGCGGACGCTTTCCTCTATGAAAATAAAACCGTAAACTTAGCATCACCTCTGCGGGTAGAGAGCATAGCTTATATTTTGCAAGTCCATCACCTGCTCCACTCTTACAAACCTAATTAAACTTTTTAATCAACATAATTATTATTATTTGTAGGTGAGCAACTCTGCTGTGGTAGCCTAGCGGTTAGGACGTCCGTCTTCTAATCAGAGGTGGGGGGTTCGATCCCGGGCACGCACCTCTAACTTTTCGGAGTTATGTGCGTTTTAAGTAATTAAATATCACTTGCTTTAACTGTGAAGGAAAACGTTGTGAGGAAACCTGCATGCCTGAGAGTTACCCACAGTGTTCTCAAAGGTGTGTGAAGTCTACAAAATCGCACATGGCCAGCGTGGTAGACCATGGCCAAAACCCTTCTTACTCTGGGTGACCCATGCTCTGTAGTGAGCCGGCGATGGGTTGATCATGATGAAGCAACACTCCGAGCTACCGCCCGCCCTAGGAACGCGACAATGGTTCCGATTCACCTTTGTTTCTACACTACATCAATGTTCCCGCTTGAATTTGTAGTTGTTACAATAGGTATTAGAACCAATGATATTAGAAGAAAAATAGGTAGATAGGTTACTTATATCAAATTCGATGTTTATTAATGGCACGCTGCGTCAGCGCCGAAAGACTCAACACACATAAACGCATAGATAGTATTTTAACCTCACACAACAGAGAGTAAAGGACGGTGAACTAATAACCTCAGCTTCAGTTGCGCACGAAAAAGAGACGGTTATATTTTGCACTACCTCGTCCTGCACAGAAGAGTGGAAGAAGGACGGATATATGCCTAATAATGCGAGCGTAAAAGAGACGGGACGAGACGGTAAACTAGAAACTCCAAAGAAAAAAAAACAGTAAAGTCTTTTCGGCTAATGCCGATTTATGCCTACACTGTAGTTGTATAGTAAAATAAAAACCTTATACTGTGGTATTTAATATATTACGAACTAGCTTTTTCCCGCGGTTCCGCTCGTTTTTAGGGTTCCGTGCCCAAGGGGTGCCAACGGGACCCTATTACTAAGCCTCCGCTGTCTGTACGTCCATCTGTCAGCGGGCTGTATCTCGTAAGCCGTAATAGGTAGACAGTTGAAATTTTCACAGAATGTATTTCTATTGCCGCTATAATAAAAATAATAAAAATTAAATTAAATTAAATAAAGGGGGCTCCCATACATGGAAAAGAAGTCGAAATAAAATTACTAAATTTTACGCGGACGAAGCCGCGGGAAGGTAGGTAAAGGAATAAAATGTGAAATGAAAATATTTTTTATTTTTGAAAATATTTACTATTACACAATCTACATACCCATAGCCAAAATTCCCTCATTGTATGAAGAGACCCAGCAGTGGACCGTAAAAAGATGTTAGACCATAGTTAATTTATCCTTCCCTAAAACAGGAAATATGCACACTATTTGAATTGTCAATACTCAGAAGAGACCTATCTGTTTATTTTATATTCTTTGATCGGAAACTTTAAAATACGTACAACGATAACTTGATACGTACTTATGGCATGTGACATAAGGTACAAATTGCAATGAGTTGCATTTTACACGAACGTGCACGAGTTTGTTATTGTTAAATAAGTGAAAAATACGAATTATATAAAAGAAATAGTTTTACTTACGAATGAAATGTGATTCCTTGACTTTTGGAAACCTTGCTTGTGTAGTTTGTGCGGAATCTCATCACACACGACGGTATTTTCGGTTGTTTTGGGAGACGAAAACAAAATACACATTACTATCAACGACGTCATCGATAGCGCGACGCCAGCGGGCGACTGAGCTCAGGTTTGCTAATTAGCTTAGTTTTAACGTGCCACTTGCGGTCCGCGTATAACGTATCTACCTATTTTCTTCTAATATCATTGATTAGAACGTCTCACTTATAGAAAAAAGTATTTTTTCTTTTTTAAAGTCTATAGATACAGTACCTACGTGTAAATAAAGCCTTCATACACTATTAAGTATTCTATGGTAGCCCGTAGCCGTAGTACAGTACTAATTGCCGTACAGTGGAACCCGGACAGGTGATCAATCAAATGGGATACCGTAATGGTCATTTATTGCTTGATATTTTCTCTGATAGTAACGCTTAATTGTCGGTTTATCGATTCAGTATGAGAAAATTGTACCTGGCAAAAGCGGCACATTATACCTAATAGGTAACGGCCTGTTAAGTGTAACTAATCGTAGCAGGTAAGTAATAACAATTCGTTTAGATATTTAAACTGATTTTTTCTACATATTTTTTTTAATGAAAATCTAAATATATAAAAGGAAAAGGTGACTGACTGACTGACTGACTGATCTATAAACGCACAGCTCAAACTACCGGACGGATCAGGCTGAAATTTGGCATGCAGATAGCTTTTATGACGTAGGCATCCGTTAAGAAAGGATTTTTGAAAACTCAACCCATAATGGGGTGAAATAGGGGTTTGAAATTTATGTAGTCTTATCTATCTTATCTTATCTGATTACTATACAAATCATGCCCGCGTGGAATGGTGCCAAGGTTGCATTTCCGCGCCAGACAGCCAGGCTGATCCGTTGAAACGTCTCGTGATTTTTTTTGATTCTAAGGGTGATAAGGATATAATTGAGCATTAGGTACATATTTATACCTACTCCTGGGTATTATAATTGTGAGGAGGTAAATATAACCACTCGGATTTATGAGGTTTTGGCAACTTTTGGCAGAGCTGTGTTTTCATTCAATTTCGTAAAATTCAGCTGTGCGGAATTTGGCATATTAACTTTGATGAATGAATTTTGTGTTTACTTGGCATGATTAATGTTGTATAGCTACGCGTTCATCTATGTTGATATGAAGTTGTTATTCGGTAAAAAATGGGTACAAAGGTACAATACGTACGGAATATCGATTAATAAAACATTATTAAATGCTACCTTGATTAAAAGGGACCAAAAGGTAGACTTCTAACACTTTTCACTATTCTACATGTAGTATTTAATACCTACCTTTTTTATTTTATTTTTACAGTGAACCAAAAGTTTAATTTGCTATAATCCGCTGAAACAGGTCGAATCTGTATAGTGCAACATACAGCATGCGAAATGTACCGCCCGCCCTCCCGCTCACTGCTAAACATGCAGGAAGAAGCAACCACCAGGCAAGCAATACGCACCACCACACAAATGTCAAACACACTCGACGCACGTTTCGCCCCGACACCGGAGCATCCTCAGGATATGTAGACCTTACAATGCACGATTGCATCGTGCATTGTAAGGTCCATTTAAGCATTGTAAGATAGACGATGATTAAAGATTAAGAAAAGTCATAGTTTCATAAAAAATGTATACCTACTAAGTAAGTATGCCTATGGCGTGGCCTTACCTACGCGACAGGACACCCGGGGTGGGGAGTTGGGGACGCCCCGCACACCCACACAGCTCTCGCGCTAACCCAGTGCGGTCGAACGCGGTAGACATGCGGGTGTGCGGTTCATCCCCCCGCCTCTTACCCCGATTGCCATCTGGACCTGTAGCGGACTATACTTTCGCGCGAAAATATCGCGAAGCCAGATTTCGCAGTAAGTTGATATTCGCCGCGCAATTTCTGTGTGGCTGATGTCGGTGTTATTTAAGGCTATCTCCACAATTAATGTGTATTCCATAAAAGCATCAACCATAACTCGTCGAGCCAGGAGGTCTTCCCTAACTGGACTTTAATTGCGTTTCTTTAGCATAAAAAGACGCTACCGAGGATAAACTTTGACTTCCCCTTAACGCTTTCTGAATTATTTATCGAGTAAGCTATCTTGTGGAAGTAGCGATTGTATTAATTTAATCAAGATTTAAGAGCACTGACGTTCATTTTTAAGGTTCCGTGCTCGAATGGTGCCAACGCGATACGGGACCCTATTACCAAGCTTCTGCTGTCCATCCGCCTGTCTGTTAGCGGGCTGTATCTAATAAACGGTCTGAACGTTTAGTACTGAATTTTCACAGAGTGTGCCGCTATAACAGAAAATAATAAAAAACCAAGATAGCAGGTTTCAAAATGGCCGCCGTGTTGTACTTTTTTTTTACAAATTAAAAAAAATTAAAAAGTATAAATTTTAAAGATCTTGTACGATGGTACGGAACCCTTCGAGTGCGAGTTCGATTCGTACTTGACCGGTCTTTGTTTAAACGTAAATTATTTTACCGATTTTGCATTTTTTTTGACTAGTGTAAAATTTTAGTTAAGTCCGCAAGTTTTTTGTTTTCACGCGTAAATACTTACTTGGCTAATAACCTTTATAGACTTTTTGATCGCTTAATCAGTTAGGTTAGGTTAGTTTGAGTTTTGCACGCTATACATTGCGGGTTTGAAAAATACTAAATCACTAAAACTACAAAATGAGGCAAATGGTTATTGGTATTGGATTGTGTTTAGGTAGTATAACAATAACACTAAGTTTTTGCTAGCGTTCCGGTTACATCCTGTATTTAAGAGGAGTACATAAAATCAGTCCCAAGTCAGGCGCTGGTCCAGTATGGTCTAATGGCAATCGTAAAAGGAAATTAAATTTTAAGGGACATGCGGTGTAAAAAGATGAACATGCTTCTAGTCACTCTTAAAATGGTAAGGTTTAAAAACTGGCCTTTTCTCTCCAATGAACATTATTCACATAGACATAAAGCATTTATTTATAGGCGAAATTTCTGATGTAAGAGTTAACACTCACTAGCCGCTACCTAAAGATAGTCTATGACTTTTTGTTTTAGAAATACTAAAGTGTGTTTGTTTGTTGGTTTATTAGTTTGTTTTTTGTTTTGCCCCGGCCACATTAACGGCCATCACCGCGATGTTCAACGCCGTTTCCAGTTTATAGTTTATAGTTTATAGTTCATAGTTCATAGTTCATAGTTTATAGCTTCTAGCTCATAGTTTCTAGTTTCTAGCTTCTCGCTTCTAATAGGGTGTACAAGTCAGGGTTTATTAACTTTGATCCAAAACTTTATGCAGGTATGAATATACTTTATGCAAACCGATTTTCTTTTTATTGGTGGTCAAAGTTTAAAGGTAACATTAACGTTACTTTAAAACCGCCTGTCATGAAACTGGGCCTAACGGTAACCGTCATATTATAGTTTTAACTTTAACCATCTTATGAATAACATTTTATAACGTTGGTTATATAGCCCATAGCTCGTGTTAAAATAGTTGGTACATTCTCACATGGAAATAATATACGGTCTATGTCAAGCTACAGCAAGTTAGTGGACGCTGAACTTTTAGAATGTAACATTCGTTAAAACTAACAAGGCAAGAAACGAATGCGCTCCAATCAGCACTGGTTACATCGGATCTCTTGCACAATTAGGTACGAGTAGATATCAATTTTCGAAACAAGATCAAGTAAGTTTTGTTAGCTAATCGATGATGCTTTATGTAGCAAATTAACTTAAGTACAAAAGATATGATCGGAGACTCGCGGGTGTTTCATATGAGGGATACTTTACAAATAAGTAAAAAAAAAGTGTTTATTTGCTAAAGACCATTGTTGCCTAGTTAGGTTCTTTCTATAACCTTGATAGTTCTATACCTTAGCCCTTAACATAGATTTTGAAAATTTTCCAGCGGGATCTTTAAAAGCCTAAAACCACGCGAAGTAGGTAGGTTTACGAACGAAAGGCTATACAAAATTATCTATTTTTTCTTTAAATTTGAAGTGCGTACCTATAGATACGCCTCTTTTTTAGAAAATGCCAACGGTATAAGTAGTGAGTTATAGTAGGAGTAAGTACTTTAAAGCTTTACTTTTAGTAGAATAAATACTTTAAATTTTTAGCGTACAGTCAGACAGATGTAGGTGAGTGTTCAGTTTTTTTTTGTGTACTTAACAACATAAAGTACCTACCTACGTGATAAAGGAAAATGTCCCATTTGTGTGATTAAAGAACATCTCATGAATATTTAAGGGAGAGATCTCCGACGAATTAATAAAGCTCCATTAAACTTTTCCTGTCTTCCATTAATTCAAAATTTTATCATAAGCTTCGAAATTTCAAATCCCCTAATTTTAACTTTCACTCGTCTTTGGAATACAAATAACTCAATTTACATTTTGTTAAAAAATCTAAGTTAAATAGAGGTTTTAACAAACGACAAAGGCTTTGGCGCATGCTACGAACATCAATCTGTACCGCAAGTTCTTGCATTGTATGCTAAAATATGTATGTTGCGTTGCACCAATCTGTACGAGGCATTAGATCCAACCAACACAATAGAGATGATGACTACTAGTCAAATTAGCGACTTTTTATCAAACGTCAAAACGCTCGCTTAGTAGGGAGCTTGTATGAAATTCACAGTTGTGACGTCATACACATTTGATGTACTTTTTTTAGTTAAATCGATAATTTAAAATGGTTAACAAACTTAAAACTAAAACCGGTGATTTTACGAATTTTGTAAGACCTTACCTATTTAGTAATTCCTAAGAAAGAATTTATTTTTGGCATAGTTATCATCCCAATTATACTTAGATACTTGTAGAAAAAACAGATCGATATTCAATATTATCGATATTAGAAAAATATGATTTTACATTTTTCGCATTAGTTATTAAGTAGGTAGGTATATTTAGTAAGATAATATTTTTATCAGTGTTTTAATAAAATTTGGCTGGTCTTTTGAGTTTTGACCTTTGATTACATATTTCACGCGCCACACACTTTGTATTAAGTAGGTACCTATAAAAACCGGTAATTTGGCAATAATAAAAACCGTATCTAGTTACAATTTTTAGATAAACTAATATACTTAAGTAAATATTATTAAAAACGGCACAACTGACAGAATTTGTTCGGAAACACTCTCTATATCGCAATCAAAATAATTTAGTAATCTAAATAATATAAAAAGAAAAGATGACTGATTGACTGACTGCCTGATCTGTCAACGCACAGCTCAAACTACTGGGCGGATCGGGCTGCATTTGGCATGCAGATAGCTATTATGACGTAGGCATCTGCTAAGAAAGGATATTTGAAAATTCAACCCCTGAGGGGGTGAAATAGGGGTTTGAAATTTGTGTTATCCTCGCGGATGAAGTCGCGAGCATAAGCTAGTCTTGTACATACAATTTTATCAGTAATATTAAAGAGCAGGCGGGTCAACTGATGTTAAGTGATTGCCGCCGCCCATGAATATTAGATAAGTATGTAGTAGATATTTACCTATTTCAGTGAAATTTCAAAACGATTCGAGTTTTCGTCTATGAACAAAAAGTCTGTGGTGCATTTCTCAAAAGTTAACGTAAAAATAATAAAGAATGCTCCCCTGTGACTTGACACCACTAACTTATTACCGATGAGGTAACTTCAGCACCCAGATCATAATCCGCCCGGCATAATATCTCCCCTGCGACTTTTTTTATGCATTGTCGATGACAAAGCAGTGCGAAAGTCGCGAAAATCATTGTTGCATTGAGCGTGCTTGGGCTGCAATTATTAAAATTGGCCATTCAAAGACAAATAGTTGCTTAAATCGTTGCATAGTAGTTAGTTCATTGTTAATGATCGTGATCAACTACTTTTGTGTGTGTGTAGAGAAAAGAGATCTAAACTGTTGCATATATTATGTACCTACTATTATCACGTTATGACCAAAACTCTGCCTAAGTTAGCGACATGAACTTTCCAGTTGCATGAAAGGGTTTTAAGTTACTTTACCTACGGTTAGCATTAAAATTAAATTTTGAATTTTTTATCGAAAGCGAAAAAATTATGCCCCATTTCGATTTCATTGACGGTGACTTTAACGGTAAACGTAACATATATCTGTGACCACCTGTCATACTACTGGTCTTAAAAGATATTGGAAAAGTTATGAAAGTTAATTTAATAACGGCTAAAGTTATAGCAGCTTATACGACAGGCGCTGTCACACGCCCTGAGACCGACTTACAAAGGATTTTATCGCGTCATCTCTCATCAGCTCAAATGATTAATGCTCTCTTTCTGTGCAAAATGTATACAGCTATATTTTGACTCTTATTACATAGTTTGTTGGGGTGGGACCCCAACCGCTGTTGAAATGACAACCTCGCACCGGAAAAGCAGTATTAGCAGATCGCCCACTAGATGGACAGGCGACAAGAGTCGCAGGGAGCTGCTGGATTCAGGTGGCGCAAAACCATGGCATGTGAAAGTTCCTACAAGAGACATATTATATCCAGGAGTGCACTATTGGTTGATTTCAACAGCACTTTTTTTTTCATAATTAGATACAACTTAGCCGTTTGTTCCTCTGGTAAAAATGCAATTACGCATCCCGCACAAGATACAACTTAGCCCTTGACTGCAATCTCACCTGGTGGGAAGTAATGATGCAGTCTAAGATGGAAGCGGGCTAACCTGGAAGGTGTATGGCAGTTTTCATTAAAGCCATACACCTTTGGTTTTGACACAGCATCGTACCGGAACACTAAATTGCACAACACAAAAAATGTCACTAAATATTTGTTTTTATGAACTTGTCGGCTTGTCTACTGCTGACAAAGCTTACTAGTGTATACGCGGACTATACAAGATGTTCTTTGCTTTGCCGTCTCTATATCAAACGGAAATTTATAATATAACATCTTTATGACCGGTCGATCTATATTAATATCCCGGAAGTCCACAAAAATTGTACCGCGCCCTAGTTTTATTGACTTCTATAAGCGATGGGTCGGCAAACACAATATTGTGATGGAATGTCTCCGGGCGTCGCCTTTCAGCCCCTTAGCCACGAGGGTCGCATAAAATATACCTACCTACCAACATCTACTGTATTAAAGCCTATAGTTTTATTAAAATAATTGTCATTCGTAAATAGAAATAAATAGACATCATCAAAATAAAATAAATTCATTATGATCAACCCATCGCCCGCTCACTACAGAGCACGGGTCTCCTCTCAGAGTGAGAAGGGTTAAGGCCATAGTCTACAAGGCTGGCCAAGTGCGGATTGGCAGACTTCACACACCTTTGAGATTATGGAGAACTCTCAGGCATGCAGGTTTCCTCACGATGTTTTCCTTCACCGTTAAAGCAAGTGATATTTTAATTACTTAAAAACGCACATAACAAAGGTGCGTGCCCGGGATCGAACCCCCGACCTCCGATTGGAAGGTAGACGTTTAAACCACTAAGCTACCACAGCTTATAAAATTAATTGTAGTTAAAGAAATTAATATCAAAATTAATACGAATATTATAAATGTGAAAGTGTGTTTGTCTGTCTTATCTACCTAGATACACGATTTATTCTCACATCTATCATAAATCTACCTGACATTCGAAAAAGATCTAAGTCAGCTAGCTCTACTTGGCCTCTTACTCATATAATATGTTGTTTGTTAATTGAAATTGCCATTCATCCGAAACAAAACTTTCGTAATTAGCAATGAATGTACTCATCTCAGAAGCAGTGCCGCTTTCTAGACACAGCCCTACTATACTATCACCTAAGGCCCTCCTCGAGTAGGAGGTAGACGTCTTAACCATTAGACTATCACTACTTTTACATTCACCGTGCTGCGCCCTAAATTCGAGCGCCCTAGTCGCCCCTATTTGCCTTTATGGATTGGCCAGCTCTGCTCAGATGCTTTCTACTATCACCTATGGCACTTCTCGAGTAGGAGGTAGACGTCTTAACCACTAGGCTATCACCAATTTTACATTCATCATGCCGCCCCCAATTTCGAGCGCCCTAGGCGGTCGCCTAGTTCGCCTTTAGGTATGGACCAGCTGGCCCTGCTCAGAAGCTTCCACTATCACCTAAGGCACTTTTAAAGTAAAAAGTAGACGTCTTAAGCACTAGGCTATCACCACTTTTACATTCACCATGCCGCTCCCCAATTTCGAGCGCCCAAGGCGGTCGCCTAGTTCGCCTTTAGGTATGGACCGGCCGGCTCTGCTCAGAAGCTTTCTACTATCACCTAAGGCACTCCTCGTGTAAAGTTAAATGGAAATGTTTAAGACGTTAATGAGAAAAGTTTACAGCAAATTCGAGTTTTAAACTTCGAGTGATAGTTTAAATGTTCTACTATATCTTTTAGTGATGTAGGTTTTTAGTTTCTTTGTTCTTACATCTACGGGTATTATGTGAAAGTTTAAAATGAGTTTAATTTTTTTAAACTCTACAAATGTTGCTACATTCATAACCATACCAGCAATACTTAAATTTTTCAGTAATGTTATGCAAAATAATTTCTCCAGATTGCTGCACTTATTGCTCCAGTAAGTAAATTGCCTGGTATTGCGGAATTTCAATTGCTAGTGTAAGCGTACCTTTTGTTGCTGCAATTTCGAGTAGGTACCCTACTCTAAAGTACCAGAAAATCTACTGTACAATTTATTATTTTCAAGCACATTTTCGGTTCAAAGGCATCGAATCAAACCGAGTTTTGTTCAATACTGAAATGTTTTACAGTTTGCACTGCACTGTTGAGCGATTGTTTAAACTCTACATTTGACCTAACTTCAGTGAAAAGGGGATGTATTAGGGATAGAGTTACTGGCTGGATGGATTTAGTTTTAGTTGAGTCATGGTTTATAAGTTTTACAAAATACTAGATGACTACCACCTGCTTTACATGGGTCAGGGTCACTGTTATAGATATACTAATGATTTATATAGGTCATTATCATTATCCTCAACCATCGCCGGTTCACTACTGAGAACGGCCGGGTGATAACGTATCTCGCGACAGGCTTGCGACAGGCATAAATCTCGCGATCATAGCTGTCAAACGTTCGGCTAGAGATTGATAGATACAATATCTACAAAGCAAAATAAGAAGAAGAAGAAGAGAGACAGCAAATGAACTATCGCATTGCTACTGCTATCGCTACTGCAAAGTTTTACGTAATCATCCCGCGGGTTTCCTATTAGAATGAGAAGGGTTTGGCAGTTCACTGGCCAAGTGATTGAGTGTATATATAGGTAAGAGTGGGTAAATATTTTTTATAATTTTTTAGTGTTTACCTACACTTCAAGGAAATTACTAAATAATTTACAAATACAACGTACATAATTTAGGAATTTTTCGAAATTTTCTATTAATTGATAGAAACTAGAATAAAATTCATACTTATGCTCTGAAATAGCCGCTTTAAAATACACCGACGTAAACTATATTCATGTAGGTAGGTACTTAGCTACTTACTTCTGAGGGCTAAATGAGAATATGATTTAGGTATAATGTTCAATCTGTTCAGGTTATACCAATAAAATAAGACAATAGGAAACACAGATAGCACATGATACGTTATTTGATTGATAGAATCACAAATACAGGGTAAACTCATTATTGCAAACTTCTATTTAACGAAAAACCGTAAAACGTGAAAATTGCTAAGGTTTCGAAAATTCTATTCATTCAATTTCGCTATATAGAGTATTTTTTAGTCCATGGGAATTAAAAAACACAATTTTGATTACTAAAGTTTCGTTAGGCTATAAAGTATCGTTAATCTTAGACCACACGTTCAACATATTTCCCAAAGGCAATGTAATTTTGCCCAGCTTTGTGCAAGGCAAAATTGTTTTACAGTTCGGCTGAGCTTTGCTTTTAACTCCATAATGAACTTTAAAGCCTGAAACACACGAATTGCATTATGACAGCGCGCCGCCGCGCGCGCCGTGGTGAAAACTGTATGGTCTAACTATGTATGTGTAACCAGGTTCCTCGATGAAATAATAGACATCATCCATTAGTTTCGTTTATTTCTCTCAAAAACTTAGTTATTTGTCGTGATTTTAATTCGGTTTCTCTTTTAAAGTTCGTTTATTTGCTTTGTTAGGTTATTCGCATATTTTCGGTCCGAGTCACGATTTTAGTATCATGACTTCTTATTTAGTTAAAAATATTACTCCTGAATTTATTCATTCAAGACTTTTATTTTCTACATTTAAATTTGAGTCAAATCAAGCCTTTCTATTTTCTATATTTTAGTCAAATCAGCTTCGAAAAGATAACATACAGTTTTTTTTTTTATAGATATAGCGAGCAAGAGAGCTGACGGGTCACCTGATGTTAAGTGATTACCGCCGCCCATGAACAGTTTTCTCAATAGTTGGTAATTTAATGGTTTAAATAATAAATCGCGTGGATTTAGAATTTTAAAAATCCTGTGGGATCTCTTTGATTTTCTGGAATAAAAAGCACTCGATATATCCGTTTCTAGAATGCAAGCTATCGTTGTGCCAAACGTCAAAATCTGTTAAACGGTACGTGCCTTTCTCGTACTTTTTGATCTTTCGGGATAATAACCTCCAAAATGCAAAATAATCGCTGTATTATTCGTTTTTTACGAAAAAGATGTACCGAGAGAAGGTGAAGGCACACAGATACCCAATTTCACATTTAAAATACCTACGGACCTAGTACGCATACCTACGTCCACCCTACGTCATACGGATTTATAATATTAAGTAGTACTAGCGACCCGCCCCGGCTTCGCATATCGCATGGGTGCAATGTAGATACTAATGTGGTGTCATTGAGGTGTTATTGCCTCGGACACTCAAATGAGATTAATTTTTTTTCGACCTAATTCACATTATCTCAATTTTTTGAGAATTAAACTATAGCTATAAACCTTCGTCTTGAATCACTCTACCTGTTAGCTGTTAAAATCCGTTGCGTAGTTTAAAAGATCTACGCGTTCATACATACAGACAGCGGGAAGCGACTTTACTTTATACTATGTAGAGATGCTATCCAGGATAATTTGTAGAAGGCACATTGCACACGTACAGTGACGTAAACCGTCGTACGTTGTGTGTGTTTAAGGCTTAAGTGAGAAGTGGATTTAGGTGGGTAGAAATATTTGGGAAATAATTTAATTAGACCAGGGTTTTTGAAACTTACTGGAACCGCGACCCAAAATAAATTTAAATGACCCTCACGACCTCCCAACACTTGGAGAAAGTACTTACTAAAATAAATACGTCACAGCAAATGTCACGCTGTTTTTGTTTAATTATTATATGTGAGGGTATTTTTATTAGGTACCCCTACTAAAAGACTTTGTAATTTTTCAATTAAAATATACGCCAACCGTCTGTAGTTGGGTTTCTAAAGTTTCACGTTTCATTGGTTTACTTTTTGCCAAACTACTCATTTGATTTTGATAAATAAGATCTTAAACCAAAACATAAAAATTTCATCTTTCCCTAATGAGAACAATATCTCTGTGCGTTGTATTCCTCATAGCTGAGGGTGGTAGGATGTTGGTGATACATTATAACCGGGACTGACTGCAAGGCACTGCAGTCTGCAGGGAACGAAAAAGTCAAATTCAGAGCTCCAAAGTTGGTCAAACATCTGTTACGGCGGTTACGCACTCATCCGATCCGAGTCCGTGAAGATACGTTCCTTTTTGTTTTGTATGGGAGCTTATGACATAATTATTTATGTCGTAGATAATCGCTGGTGTCTGGTTTTCACGGATGACAGATAGAAGTCGGATGTTGGAAGTGCAGTGCCTAAGCGCCGTTACTGACTTGGCTCAACGTCACTTAACAGTCGCAATGAGGGCAATGGTATCGTGAAAATTATTGCTGCCAGTGATTGAGCGACTCGCGGCGTTATACACAATAGAGCACTACGCCTGGAGCAGCTTAAAGCACAATGGATGTCCGCAACAATAGCCTGTTGTGTGGTATAAGTTATCAGTGACACAACTCTGAACCTACTAAACCATTTAGCAACGCTTCGTCTCTGAACCTGCAACAGAAAAGCATAAAAGGCAGAAATAGGGGAATAATCAGCTATGGAAAAGAAGCAGTCATATTTTTTCTTATCACTTGTAATGAATACGTTATTAGTGACATAATCCTAAATCTCTGAACCATTTGGTAAATCTTCACCCCCAACTGCAATATAAAAGGATTTTAATAACCCCTGATCAGTTGCGGAGAAGAATGAGACACACTTTTTCTTGTAATGAATTTGTTAACGAAAAAATTCCTTCCATATCCAAATATACATAGTATAGTACACTAAAAGTTGCCGTAAAAACCAGGTTCAAGTTTCAGCAAAACTGGCAAAGTATTTCAGCAAGGTTATTTGTTCAAACATCACGAGATATCATACTTACTGAGTTCCAAGAGTTGGATTTTAAGGAAAATTACTCTTTTTAGTGGTTCATGTGAATCCGGGTTCCACACAATAGGGTACTACCCTCAGATCAGCTTAAAGAACAATGGCTGGCCGCACAATATGCTGTCGTGTGGTGTAAGTTATTAGGGACACAATTCCAACGCTTTTGAACCATTTAGCTATGCTTTATGCTATGCACGTGAAGCAGCAACAAAAGCAGAAGTTTAATTATCGCGATATGCAACATGTCACGTAGATCCTGCAAATAGGGATGAGGGATATTGGGATTAATTTCGAACAATTGTAAAAAATAACTAGCTTATGCTGTCTGTCGGTCTGTCAAGAAACCTACAGGGTACTTCCCGTTGACCTAGAATCATGAAATTTGGCAGGTAGGTAGTTCTTCCCGCAGACATTTGGGGAAAATCTGAAAATCGTGAATTTGTGGTTATATCACACAAAAAAATTAAGTAAATTGTGGCCATGAACTAAAAATTAGTATTTTCAATTTCGAAGTAAGATAACTATATCAAGTGGGGTATCATATGACAGGGCTTCACTTGTGCATTCTAAAAAAGATATTTATTTATTTTTATGCATCATAGTTTTTGAATTTTCGTGCAAAACGTCGAAAAAATGCGTCTGTTGTACGGAACGCTCGTTACGCGAGCCTGACTCGCACTTGGCCGGTTTTTAGGGTTCCGTACCTCAAAAGGAAAAACGAAACCCTTAAAGGATCACTTTGTTGTCTGTCTGTCTGTCTGTCTGTCTGTCTGTCTGTCTGTCCGTCTGTCCGTCTGTCCGTCTGTCTGTCAAGAAACCTACAGAGTACTTCCCGTTGACCTAGAATCATGAAATTTGGCAGGTAGGTAGATCTTATAGCTGACATTTGGGAAACAATCTGAAAACCGTGAATTTAGGGTTAGATCACACAAAAAAAATTAAATTGTGGTCATGAACTAATAATTAGTATTTTCAACTTTCGAAGTGAGTGACTATATCAACTGGGGTATCATATGAAAGGTCTTCACCTGTACATTCTAAAACAGATTTTTATTTATTTTTATGCATCATCGTTTTTGAATTATCGTGCAAAATATCGAAAAAATACGACTGTAGTACGGAACCCTCATAATTCCCACGCGATTTTTAAAAAACCTAATTCCACGCGAACGAAGTCGCGGGCATACAAGCTCAGTTACACACAAACTCTTTACTTACATCCTAATTGCCGCAAGGCCCGGGGGTCAAGATACAGTAGCGTCCAAATTCAGCGGGCTTATGAATATCGCTCGCACAATACGCATTGAAATGAGTGTATTAGACCATGACTGGGTACGGTTGATATATTGCTGTAATTTAGATGGAACGTGTCGGGTGAAAAAGGCATTATATATTTTACAAAGCGCCAAAAATAACGAGTCAAAACATCGCTATAAATATTTTTGAATCTTAGCTAGGCTATGTAGATACTTTATATATTACTTACTTAACCTGGATAGAATCTTGACTCCTTGTATAATGACTAGTCCCTACTAAATACAAGCTATCTAGTTGATACTTCTTGAAAGATTATAGTAGGTACTTAAATGCCGAGCATAGACTTTGTAATTGAAATCCCAAATACAATTGGGTATAAAATAAATTATTTCTCAGTGATTATTAAATAGAGGGTCTTCCAAAATACGTAAAATCCACGTCCTTTGTTGGTTTTAAGTGTAATAACCATTTTAAATTATCGATTAAACTAAAAAAAGCACGTCAAATGATTGTGACGTCACACACCGGTATTCCATAGAATCTCGGATACTAAGCGCGCGTTTTGACGTTTGATAAAAAGTTACTGATTTGACTAGTTGTCAAATAAGTCAAATACCGTGTTCGGGCAGTTAGTTTCCATGGGAACATCACTCGGAAAGATAGAATTCCTTTCACAATGACGCATCATAAATCAGGACAGTGATAGAACAGTTCCTATTATTTGATATGCAAAATCGCTGTCGGTATATTGGAAAGCAATTTCCATAACTTTCTTGCGGGGCAGGAGTTTCCGCACGGCAGCGTCATTTATCATCCATGTCATGTTGTATTAATATAGTCCGCGACAGGTTGAGATGGCAATCGGGGTATGAGGTACGCCCCGCACACCCACGCGTCACCGGCTTGTCGCGGCGGGGGCTGTGCGTTCCCTCCCCGATTGCCATTTCATTCTGTCGCGTACTATAGGTAGGTAGGTACCTATTTAATTAAGTACTTATATCAGATGTTTATTATATTATCATGATATAATAATATGTGGATATACATCTAATTACCTAGTCGATCACTGAAAACTAACTAAGTACCATTTTAAAAGACCTATAATTCAATGATAATATGAAATTTAACGTAGTCAAACAGTTTTTCAATTGTTACTTTTTATAGTTGCAATATCTTTGGTAACACGTGCAAGATTAAAAGCCAAATCTATAAGTGTAAGAATCATTAAATTCGATCCACGTGCTTAAGTTCTAGAGCACCACAGAGGAACAAACAAACAAAATAATATGGACTGATGAACACCTTTGCGTTGCGCAGTGGGGTAAAGAACAGTAGCCGCGTCTCGACTCTCGACGTCTCTCCACCCCGTCGCTAAGCTGATCTCGATGATTATCACAGTGATACCTTACTTTCCGGAGAAACTTCACATCATGCTCATCATGATCAACCCATCGCCGGCTCACTACAGAGCACGGGTCTTCTCGTAGAGTGAGAAGGGTCTACTACGCTGGCCAAGTGCGGATTGGCAGACTTCTGCATGCACTTTTGAGAACATTAAGGAGAACTGTCTGGCGTTTCCTCACGATGTTTTCCCTCAACGTTAAAGCAAGTGATATTTAATTACTTATGGGGTAATGCTGCCAGCATCTTGGGTACAATGCCTCGCTGCGTTGGTCTCGATGAAGTTTTAAATTTAATTTAATTTATTTTAGTTTTAATTTAATGTTGTTTTTTTACTTTTAATTTAGATATTATGAAAAAAATAAAAAAAGCAAAGGAATTAATACGCGCATATCTCCGAAAAGTTAGAGGTAGTGCCCGGGATCGAACTCCTGACCTCCGATTCACCGAACTTCATATGAATAATAATTCGTCGTTTCTGGAGCGAGCAGATTTTGTGGCGCGACTGTAATCTGTCACCTGCTTAAAAGTTTTATCAATCAATTTTCCAAACCAAATATATCCGATGTTTGCACAATTTCCTCCGGAGCGTAAAATGTGGCGTCTTTGTTTACTTCAGCTCCTTCGATAGCACAGGTTAATGAGTTAAGCAGCCCAAGCGCAATCAGCGCAACACATTTTTCTCACGACTTTTATACGCCTTGTAGGTAAAATAGCCTCGAGGAAAGCGCAATAAAACGTTGTCTCACACGTTGCGCTAAGTCTGCCGGTCTTACTTTGCATAAATACTTTTCTGATTGCGTTTGATCGTCGATAAGTAAATACAGCTATGGTGATAAGAATATTGGTTTGATCTTAGGGGTACCTCCCATTGCTCCACGTTTCAATCGTTTACCGGCACGGTATACCTTCTTATTTTTATTTCAAATCCAATATTAAGTATTTTTCTTTAATTCTTGTGAAATGCTGCTAAAGATTGATGGATGCTCTGGGCCAAGGTAAAACGTAATAAAGTAAGAACATATTGTCATGGCTTATATAGATACTAAGTATATTGGATGATGCTAGATGATGCCCGCGACTTTTCTTTGATTTTTCTGGGCTAAAAAGTAGCCTATATTCATACCCGGGATGCAAGTTATCTCTATACTAAATGACTTCATCCACGATAGATTTCGCTTTTCCGTTCGGCGTTCCGAACCAGTGGTAAATTAAAACTACCTGGCTATTCATAAACAATTGTAAAAAGTTTACATGAATAAAAAAACATTCTATCCTATTCTATTTTCTTTAAACAACCCGTGGGAACTCTTAGGTCTTCCGGGACAAAAATAGCTTATGTCGTCCCCGGAGTGTAACCTAACTCCGTACATCAAAATCAATGTAACGGATGTGCCGTGGAAAGCTATCAGATAGACAGACACATTTTCGCATTTCTAATAATATTAGTATGGAAATATATGGACGGATTATTTTTGATGTCACGTGGTGTTGTGTTTTATCTTGTCTGCTTTTTAACCGCCCGCCCTTCCTCTGCTACAAATGTAGCGGGAGTAGCGGGCGGTGCGTACTACAAATTTTAATGTTGCACGTGTCACCATATGGATTTAGGTATGTAGTTTAAAGTGGATTGGAGCGAAAATAACTTGCTGTTCAATTTCAGTTCATTTGTTTTCGATTTAGGTGAGCTCTTGTGAATTCAATAATTAATTTTTTATATTCATGTTAATTTTTCTTTCTACTAAAAAAACTATTTTCACTCTACGTAAGTAGTAGATACCATAGGCATAGGACTGATCCAGTATGAGCTGTTTTTCTGGTTTTGTTCAGTTTAATTTTATTAACATAAAATGCGTAATTAACTCTTACTGTAATTACTATAGTTCAATTTCATTTAATAATAATGACTAGCTAGTGGGCATTGCAAATATGTTGTTCGAGAAACCTATAGATAGATATTGGGGTCTCAAGGTGCTAGAATGGGGACCTTGTACCGGAAAGCGCAGTTTCGGCAGATCCCTCACTAGGTGGACAGCCGATATCAAACGAGTCGCAGAGAGCCGCTGGATGACGGCGGCGGCGCAAGACCATGGCGTGTGAAAGTCCCTACAAGAGACTTATGTGTGTAGTGAACGTCTATCGGGTGACAATAATGGTGATGATGACGATTATGAGTAGCTGAATTATTTTAATACTCTTCTTCCTAATTTTTATTAAGTATTTCTTTTCTCTATGAAATAAAATAATTAAGATGTTCTTACCTCTTTCAAAAGCCACGGCAGGTATGAAAGACGAGATCCACCGGGGGACACAATAGTGACGTGCTAAAAGCTTTTCTTTGTTCGACCACAGTTAATAATAAAGTGGTGTGAGAATTACAAACACTTTTCTACGCGTACTTATGTCTCTATTCTATGGAGACATGATGGAAACTTATTTTTCGCCACAAGAGAATCATCTGTCGTACGCAACAACTATTGAGAGAAAAGATCTTTGAAAGACATCATTTTATCTTTTCATCGTTGTCTTCATTCTTGAGGATTTTTTTAAATAGAAATAGCGAACAAACGAGTAAGCGGGTCATGATTACCGCCGCCCATGAACATTTGCAGCACTAGAGGAACTGCCGACGCGTTGTCGGCCTTTTAGGGATTGAGATCTCTTCTATACACAACATGAGGAGGTAGATGGGTATTTGGTATACACTAGTAACTAGACAATAATTGAAAACAGGCACGAAGTAACTGGTTGAAAATAAAATAAAACTATTGTTTTTAAGGTAGGCTTACCACGAAAAATAGCAGAAAACTAAAAAAGTACTTAAGTCGTGTATAGTGTATACCCACATTAAGTTATACCTTAAAGCAATGCTGTAAATGTAGAAGCCGTAAATTTTCAGCAGCATTTTCTTTACATTAACCCAAAAATGATTGAAAGTGAAAAAAATTACGAGCGACGTGAACTTATCACTCTCGTGACAAAATATTATTTCGCTTTTTACGAGAGACAATTTAATTTCGCATGACGCAAAATAGAACGCGAGTTCTCGCCTAATTTACCGATGTAAGCACAATAATATGGTATTGACGAAAATGCCGTGGAAGCGACATTTTGGCTTTTACAACGTAAGCCGTCTTCCAAATAAGTGCGAAATTCCAGCTGCATATTTTATTTTATTTCTGTACTATTTATTAATTCAGTTCTTTAATCCCGTTTATTATAGGTAGGTATATGATTTATAATAGTTGAATTAACATTTCCAGTCAAAACCCTGAACTTATTTTGACAGGCCAGAGGAACTTCAGAAAGAGGAACTAACATAATTTTCAATTAGTCAATAATTGCTTCGACGGTTTGTTTAAACTTCTTTTTGTTAGTGCTTTACGCATTAAAATATAAGACGTCTCATAACTTGCACTACATACCTACCTCAAATCCTACGTTTACTAAATTTTTGGGCGCACTCAATCTTAATTTTTCAACCGCACGGTTAAAGTAAAACAGAGCAAGAGAAAAATAGGCAAATAAGTTCATTGTTATAATTTCTGCTGTAGTGCGAGTCGGACTCACACACGAATGGTTCCGTAATATCGTGCAAGAAATAACAGTTTTTAACTTTTTTTGTGATCATGAAATTTATTTGACATCTACATGTCAAATAAATTTTATAATTCTAGGTCAACTGGAATTATCGTATAGGTTTGATTCCCGTGACGGGTCTTGCAAGATAGACAGACCGACAATGAAGTGATCCTATGAGGGTTCGTTTTTAGGGTTCCGTACCTCAAAAGGAAAAACGGAACCCTTATAGGATCACTTTGTTGTCTGTCTGTCTGTCTGTCAAGAAACCTACAGGGTAGGTACTTCCCGTTGACCTAGAATCATGAAATTTGGCAGGTAGGTAGGTCTTATAACTGGCATTAGGGGAAAAATCTGAAAACCGTGAATTTGTGGTTATATCACACAAAAAAAATTTAATTGTGGTCATAAGACAGAAACTAATAATTAGTATTTTCAATTTTCGAAGTAAGAGGTCAAGTGGGGTATCATATGAAAGGGCTTCACCTGTGCATTCTAAAACAGATTTTTATTTATTTTTACGCATCATAGTTTTTAAATTATCGTGTAAAAAGTAAAAAAAAAATACGACTGAAGTACGGAACCCTCGTTGCGCGAGCCTGACTCGCACTTGGCCGGTTTTTTTCTCTGGAGATACGGAACCCTAAAAAGAAAAATACTTTTTTGTGGCGGAACCGTGCGAGTGGCGGTTTCAATCGTTCTCGACCTACACACCCTATTTCCTGATACCAAAATCGATTTGTCCTGGAACAGTACAAAAGAAACCCATTACGACGTGACGTCATGGTCTTTGAAAAGGTGCAGTTAAAAGATTTCATATCCCATTTGAACTATATTGGTCATTATACTTTTTATATGGGGTATTTTTTGAGAGCGAAAACGAAATCTATTAGAGATAGAGAAATTGGTTCTCTATCTTTAACAGTTAACTATATGTATTAGTTAAGTCTCTAAACTATTAGGGATTGAAAAATGTCATCAATTTTGGAAAAAAGAAATATGTACATTCAAATATTTAAAAAGTCTCACACTTGATTATTGCAGGTAATCCGTAAGTATAAATATTTTTTAAGAAAGAAAATTTTAGATGTATATACAGGATCTAACCAGAACGCTGGCAAAAACGAAGATAGTTGAAAGTACCGATGATTACAAAAAAAACGCAAAAAAATAATATTATTGCGGGTTTGAAAAATACTAAATCTACAAAATGAGGCAAATGGTTATTGGTATTGGATTGTGATTAGGTAATATAGGTATAACAATATCGCTAAGTTTTTGCTAGCGTTCTGGTTACAGCCTGTATAATATAATATTTATCTATCTATCTAGCTAAGAGCTTGCCTATTCCATATACAAAAAGTGAAATACCTTATACATATACACATTCCTTACAAAATGTTTTTATTTATAGTGCCGCATTGAAATCAACACCGAAGTTTTGAATATAAATAGGTTATCAAAGAGGAAGATTTACCTCACTACGCTTTCATAAATCCTCAAGCATTGAACCACTAAATAGGTATGTGCAATGTACATATTGGCAGTCTTCACTCTAAATGGAGAATTCATGTTGCTGTGGCGAGTTTATCCCGGATTTTCTCTCGAGGGCCGTCTCACGCTACAATGCAATGTGATACTCAAGGATACTACCGTATTCAGTTACTCATTACTTATTATATAAGGTACAGTATGCCGCAGAATAATGTACATCGACCTTTAGAAGGAGATAGCATTGTCTCTGTCGTTGAGACCGACAAAACGTCATATAGGTATGAGAGACAGAGACAACGCTCTGCAAAGCCGAAATGTCAGTCTAAAGGCACATTATTTTCTGCCGCGTACTTTACTTGTCTATTATTAAAAAAAAAAAAATACAAACTTGATGATAGGTATCAACTGCAAACAGGATAATACGGGAAACGATCAAGAAAAATAGAGTCGCAAGGGAGCTCCATAACACAAACGAAAATGCTTCGACAGCTCACCATGCTCGCTCGTCGTTTGCGACCATTCCTCCACTTTCACTCATAAAGAGAGAGCCAGCGCGTGCCAGACTTTTGTTATTTTATAAATGCTGAAAGTGTATCTGCGTATTGTCCACAACTCAGGAAGGAACGATCAGCAACTATGAAGTTGGGGTCATGGTGGCTTTGGGAGATAACACCTAATAAAGGTGTAAAAATCTTACGTCAAAGTATAAAGTCCAATTGTTTTTTTTTTATAATTTCTTCGGAATAGTATTAGAAATCACGTTATGCAGTGCCAGGCACTTAGTATCGTGGCAACCCTCTGGCAGACGCCCTTAAAGCTTGAAAAAGTTTAAGGGAGTCTGGCAGTGGGTTGCCACGATACTAAATGTAGGGCACTGCATGACGTGATTTCTTATACTGTTCCGAAGAAAATACAAAACAATTTACTTTGGACACACACCCACACACACAATAGTCACACATACACGCACACATACACACACACATACATATGTTGTGAATCACCTACTAGGTATTTTTACTAGTTAATTGACTTTTATATTTTCATATTATTATATTATTGTAAAGCTTGTTTAAATTATCAAACGTACTGTTATAAATTATATAATAATATCTATTTAAGTAATCTGTAAAAAATTGTAATCCTTTTTGGCCTTATTTTCAGTCTGTTATTATGTAAATTTATATTGTATATATCGCTGTTGATTGCAAAAAACGAATAAAATAAAATAAAATACTTTGACGTAAGAACTTTTACACTGTAATGTTGGAGGCAACATTACAGTGTTTAAATACATACTACATCACCTTATTACCTGTTATCTCGCAAAGAAACCATGATCCAAATTTCATGGTCGCTGATCGTTCCACGCAGAGAAATTTTCAGCTTTAATAAAATAACGAAGGTCTGGCACGCGCTGGCTCTTAGACCATGAATATGGTGGGACGTGTTCTTTATTTATACCTTATTCAATTTACTTCAGACACGGAGACTTCAGTACCTTTTTATGTTGATCAGTTTATTGAGGAACGTAAACTATTATGTAGCAAGAAAATTAGGAAATGAAAATATTGCTTACTTAGAACGTCAGACCAATGATTTAGGTCTAGCTTAGTATCAGATAGTGTTAAAGTGGAAATTGCCTAAATGACAAAATAATATATCCCAAATAGCGGAATTTTTCGTGGACACTTTTTGACGTCCGTACACTGTAAAGGATGATAAGTTCATTTTGTAATTTTTCATGAAAGAACTGAGAGCATTCTAAATAATCGTATTACGATAAAATATATGAAACACATCCCGATATTATAACTTAATAACACTATATATTACAGAACCTGTATTTTATATCCCGTACACATGTTGTTTACGTTTCAGTATGGAAACATAAAATTTTATGAGTAGCTCCAGAGCTTCGCCGGCTTTAGCCGACTTTGTGAGGCGAGGATACTTTCACACGAGGCCTTGTTGGCTCAAGCAGAATTAAACTACTATCCTTTGCATTATGTGAAATAATAAAAGAGAAAAGAGAGCCTCTACGTCTTTGAAATTCAGTGTCGTCAATTTACAGGTGTGTTGCACTATCAATATTATCATCATCAGTACCCTATAAATAAATATTATAAATGCTAAAGTTTGTTTGTTTGTTGGTTTGTCCTTCAATCACGTCGCAACGGAGCAACGGATCGATGTGATTTTTTGCATGGGTATAGTTAAAGACGTGGAGAGTGAAATAGGCTACTTTTATCCCGGGAAAACAAAGAGTTCCCACGGGATTTTTTTGAAACCTAAATCCACGCGTACGAAGTCGAGGGCATTAGCTAGTGTGATGTAATATTGATCTTACCTCTGATTGTGTAACAAAAAATGTATTCATCGTAATCGTAATCGTTAGCTAACTTTGCACCTTGATGTTAGGTTGTATTAGGTTTCAATATTTATTAAGGGTGGATTTATGTTTGACCGTGCAAATATTTGCGTTCTAATAATAGGTAGGTATTCGTTGGACCATAAAGCTATCCATTGTATAACACGAACTCGCCATCCTCACATAAACTTCTACAGTTTTTAGAGGATGGCGATGTATATTAAATATACTTAATTGAAATTTCAGTGATCAATAAATTAAAAAAAATGCGAATACTCTTGAAGGCTTTAAGTAATATTATACTTATGGTTTGGATAAATAAGGATTCCTTTATGTATAAAGAAATACTTATTTTTAATAGACAATTTATGAATGTGCAACTGAATTCCATGCAGAGAAAAGGGTCCAGTGGAAAGTTATTTCGAATGCGTAATCAATTGGAACATGAGATAGAGGCAGATGTCGTGAGGAATCATAAATGTTCTCGAATAACTCGGTCCCTTTGATCGAATAAATCTTATTCTGCTTTGACGAAGCGTAAAGGCGAATAAGCTATTCGAATGAGTGAATATCACATGTGATATCTATCTTTATTTTTTATTTACAAATAATAATAAACCGGTGAAGTGCGAGTCGGACTCGCAAAGGAAGGGTTCCGCAATTTCCAACAGCTGCACAACACTGCAAGCTAGGTAATGCCGGACAGGACCGTCTATGATTTGATTTAGTAAACATATTATTTCGTCGTAAAACTTTTAATTATCATTGTGATGTAACCCCAAATTCACGGTTTTCGGATTTTTTCCTTTACTTTTGCTGTAAGATATTACTTTTGATTCCCTTGACGAGTCTCGATAGACAGGACAGACAGACACTGGAGTGATCCTATAGGGTTCCTTTTTTTCATTTTGAGGTACGGAATCCTAAAAAGACCTGACTTACTGACTGACTGATCAACGCCCAGCACAAACCCTTGGGCACAGAGTTGTTAGCGCATTAAAATCGGTTTCAGACAAATAGCGGTCGATTGTTAGGTCTTAGATAAAAAAATAAGTATTGTAAAACCTGATTTAGGCACTGGGCAAGTCAGGCTCGCAAACTAAGAGTTCCGTATCATCGTAAAAGATTAATAATTTTTATTTTATTTTAATTTACATGGCAGCCATTTTGAAATTCTCAGTATTTGTTGTTATAGCAGTGTAAAACCTAGACATTCTGTGAAAATTTCAACTCTCTTCCTATTACCAGCACTCTGACAGATAATATACAAACGGACTGACGGACAATGGGGGCTTAGTAATATAGCGTCCCATTGACACCCTTCGGGTTCGGGTACGGTAAAAGGAAAAAAGAAACTGACTGACAACATACAGCTCAAACTACTGGATTTGAAAAACATGATATTGTACGAAGGTTTTCTCTGTCCTACTAACAAATATTTGGAAATTACACTCGAAGAAAGCCGGGGTGGCTCAGCTAGTATGCTCATGTAATTATGTGCCATTAAAACATTCACCCTTTTTCTGCGCCTTGCTTCCCGTAAAAAACAGAACGGTAGCTAAAAGCTGGTGTTTTTCTCCTTTTTACTCAAAGGCCCGAAGTGCAAACCTTGTTCTAAATACATTATTCATATCTCCATTTACATGCACTTTATTGAAGCAGAATTCCAATATTATATCGAGCACTTACAGGTAATTGGAAGTGGAATTATGGCGTCGTACTAGTATGAATCTAAGCTTTTGTGTAAACTTTAAGTATGAGGAGCTTTTTACTTATAAAGGGCATGAATAAGCCCTTTTCATAATTTGATTAACTTTACTTACCGTCATCCTCGATAATGTAGTAGTGGTCCGACATTATTATTCACTAGGTAGGCCTTAACTTTATTGTCAACTAGCTGACCCACCCCAGCTTCGCTCGGGTGGAGTTTAGAAAATTGAGGGGGAGGTTGAATTAAATTTTGCTCTCTAAGAACCATCCATCCTCATACTTCAAGGAATATTATAAAAAAAGAATTAGCGAAATCGGTTCAGCAGTTCTCGAGATTTGCGATCGATCCGAGATTGCATTTTTTTATATATTAGATAAACTTGACCTTACTTTCCAGCAGTCGTTTGAGTTACGGACCAAAAAATAAAACGACCGAACGAAAATGGCATTGGCTAAGGCCTAGGGGGTAGAGTGTTTTGATCACAGGTTTTGACTTTTGACAGATAACATCAAATGAGTCACAGGGAGACGTGATCTCAAGGCATTTACATTTAGTAGTTCTTAAGTCCTGTTGGACATAGAACAGTAGGTACTGTGGACGTCTATCAGTAAAATGACGAGGAAGTGATGATGGAATTTAACTTAGGTGTGATAAGGTAGTTTCACTAAACGCTTTCTACGCATTACCGCATCAAAACGCTAAATAAGATTGGGTTATTTCCGCAAGGTATCTTCAAAGCATGGCAGAAACTCATTTTGTAAAATCAGTGTAAAATACATCTTGTCGAAAAAACAATTTAAAGTTTCACTGGGAATCGGAAACACTGCCGGAAGACGGGTTTGATCAGGTTCACTGAAATGCTATATTTTCACGTGACCCTCGTTGAGTGTGACAGGGATTCCGGGTGCCCGGGGCGTTGCCGGAGGCGCTTCATCATATCGCGTTTGTCGACCCAATGTTGTCGATATGGACGAAGCAGCTGAAATAAATAACATTTAAAAAATACCTTTTTGTCCCGTGGGTAGTTACTTATTTGAATAAATGAATGTTTTTAACCGACTTCAAAAAGGAGGAGGTTCTCAATTCGTCGGAATCTTTTTTTTTTTTTTTTTTTTTTTATGTATGTTCCCCGATTACTCAAAAACGCCTGGACCGATTTTGAAAATTCTTTTTTTGTTTGAAAGGGTATACTTCAAAGTTGGTCCCATTTCAATTTGGTGAAGATCTGATGAACATCTTCGAAGATAGATACTGGAACTCCTCAACGGATAAGAGTAAATTGCTCGCGATCAGTGTAATAGCTTAGTAAACAGTAGATTTTTAACCAGTCATAGCATAATTCCATGGGGCCACTAAAAATTGTGAAATAAAAATTTTTTACAAAAAAAATAAAAACCGACTTCGTTACATAAACACTAAAAATTGAAATATACTACTTATAATAATAAGTTAATATAGTTCCATAATAATATTTTTTGGGGTCGGTGCCAATGAGGTGCCATTGTGGAGTCCCATAAAAATATGAAGTCTAGACGATTCGCGCAGCTAAAGCTAATTGGCACCGGCACCAAAAAGTATTATTATGGAACTATAATAACTCTTGTATACATAATATATTCGGTAATAAATTAAATTATTTTTCAATTTTTAGTGTTTATGTAACGAAGTCGGTTTTTATTTTTTTTGTAAAAAAATTTAATTGTAAGCTAGGGTAGACATCGATTACCTGCTGTGTGGAGCGATGATAACGTAGTGGTTAAAATCTCAGCCTCTTATTCAAACATCCTGGGTACGATCCCGGGTACGCACTTCTAACTTTTCAGAGTTTTGTCGGTCGGTCGGTAAAATGTAAGTTTATATTGACAGTAAAAAAAATTCACCTATTGTACATCAGAATGTTTGAAGGGTTACAAAGGGTTCATACATACCAAATTCACGCATAATTATCATGGTTTTGCTACCACGTTCTGAAGAAAATTCGTGTGAAGAATGTTCCAAAATAATATTGATACATATGAATAGTGTACCCTCAGAACAATGTGTGTTACTTATAAAGTTGTAAGAAGGGTCTTAAGGCAGCTCAGTTCGGTGCTTTCTTCATACAAACGTAGGAGGGAAAATACAACAATATTCGATATTGTACGCACAAAACTAAGAATTATATCGATTTATCTCGTCATTATCTAGGTTCAATGATATCTAAAACATTGAAAAAAATATTGATTTAAAAGTTACGAGCCTCAAAAGATTCCTATTTTAACACTAAATTTATGTCAACTTTGGGCGTAAATAAATAAGATTAGGAATAGGAAAATTCTAAAAAAAATTATCATTAGACATAGTTTATTTATTCATTAGTTAAAATAACTTTACTTTGCAAACCTAAATTCAGTAGTTTTTCTCAAAATACTTTTCCCAAACTACTGTTCAACCCTTTTCAAGCGCTAGATTTCGGCTAAAATCATCATGCTTCTCACCCCAAAACATTAGACACCGCGCGGGTGGCGGAGGGAAGGGCCAGCCCAGCGGCGCGCGGCTGCGCGTGTAATATTGTGGTTTCTATGACGACAACTGTTGTTATTAATATGTTTTCAAAAACAAAAGTCGTAATGATTTTATAAAATTAATTTTTATTCAGTGGCTATGCAAATGTGTAGAAGATTGAGCAGAGCAGAGTCAATAAGTCCTTCAAATACTTATTGCATTTTGTACATTGACCTCTGGAATTTGAAATTTGGACACCAATTTTATTCATTGGTTTATTGACCTGACTTTGTTGTTGAGGTCCTAGTAGGGATATCTACTCGTGTGGTCCTAGTACAATAGGTAAGTAACTTTGTTTAGTTATTTATTTTATCTAATTTTAAAAAACCGGCCAAGTGCGAGTTGCTCGCGCACCAAGGGTTCCGTACTCAGGTATTTTTTTGACATTTTGCTCCATAAATCAAAAACTATTATGCATAAAAATAAATAAAAATGTGTTTTAGAATACACACAATACAGTAAAGCCCTTTCATATAATACCCCACTTGGTATACTTATTATACATTGAAAATTGAAAATACTAATTATTTTTTCATTAACACACTTTAATTTTTTTTTGTAAGTTGTAATCACAAATCTATGGTTTTCGGATTTATTCCTTTACTTGTGCTCTAAGACCTACGTACCTACTAAATTTCATGATTCTGGGTCAACGGGAAGTATCCTATAGGTTTGTGTGACAGATACGACACAGACGGAGAGACGGACAGACAGACAGACAACGAAGTGATCCTAAGGGTCCCTTTTTTCCTTATAAAGTACGGAACCCTAAAAAGGTACCTGTATATGTATAATAATATAGGTAGGTAGGTACCTACCTGGTGGTATTTCTTTGTATTTTTAGGGTTCCGTACCTCAGAAGGAAAAAAAACGGAACCCTCTGTCTGTCTGTCTGTCGGTCCGTCTGTCCGTCCGTCCGTCTGTCCGTCCGTCCGTCCGTCCGTCCGTCCGTCCGTTCGTCCGTCAGTCCGTCCGTCCGTCCATGCGTCTGTCGGTCCGTCCATCGGTCCGTCTGCCCGTCCGTCTGTCCGTCTGTTCGTCTGTCGGTCTGTCCGTCTGTCTGTCTGTCCGTCTATCTGTCTGTCTGTCTGGCTGTCCGTCTTACAAATAAAGTACGCAACGCTTCGTACAAATAGTACTTTTTTATTTATTTACTAGCTGACGCCCGCGACTTCGTCCGCGTGGATGTAGGTTTTCAAAAGCCCGTGGGAACTCTTTTATTTTCTGGGATAAAAGAAGGCAGGTCATGCCTGTCGTAGAGGTGATGGCCGTTGGAGCCGGAAAGTTCTTGAGTGGAGACCGCGTAGGTTTACGTAAGCGTAGTGTGGGACGCCTTCCAGCACGATGGACCGACGATATACAGAGGCTGGCGGGAAGTGGCTAGGTGAGGAAGGCTGAGGACCGGGTGTGGTGGCGCTCTTTAGGGAAAGCCTATGTCCAACAGTGGACGACCGCAGGCTGATGATGATGGAAAAAATCACGTTGATCCGTTGCACCCCTCACACGTCCCTATCCGCCTTCTCCACTCCTGTCACGCTTGCGAATAAGTTTGGAATAGAATAGGATTTCGATGGAGTGCGTGGATTTTTGTGAACGGAGTTCAACCATGTAGTCGTGGTTTGGTACAATAGTAAATGGTACAATATTAATTCACCAACAACAGTTCCTAAAACCCATAGAATAGGAGTGCAGTACCCTGCAGCATCAGTATTGAAGAGTTGGAACTTAAAGTTCAATAATGGTATATATGTTTGGCATCTACAATATTATCTCACAATCAACAGTGGCTTAGGAGTGTAATACCCTGCATCATCAGGGTTGAAGAGTTGGGATATCGAGTTGAATTATGAAGTCGTTGCTTGGTACCTAAACCAGAGATAGTTTATTCTAAGCGTACCTTTAATATCAATTCAACATCAACTATTCCTAAAACAGCTGATTGAAATCCAAAAGTACAAAAGCTACCCGTGATTATTATGATGATGGTTGAGAAGTTGGCACTTGAAGTTTTAACATGTATGGTTTCTAACAAAAAAGAATGAATGAAATCGGACTACGCGTTAATGAATTACAGCTCAGTATACATTTTAACTTTCAACCCCTCTCCTAAGGGAACCATGCTGAATTTCGGGATAAAAAGTATCCTATATCCTATATCCTCATAGTATGACGTCAAATCGTACCAAGTTTCATTGGAATCCATTCAGTAGTTTCAGCGTGATGCGCGGCCGTGATACAGACAGACAGACAGACAGACAGACAAAAATGAAAAAAATTCCAGTTTTGGGTTCAGTATCGATTATAGAGTGCCCTCGAAAAAAAAATTTCAAAATATCTTCAATGTACAGAATTTCACCTGTTACAGTTTTATTATAAGTAATAAAATAATAATAATAATATTGATTCAGATACAAGTTAGCCCTTGACTGCAATCTCACCTGGTGGTAGGTGACGATACAGTCTTGCTTACGACTATTTCGGATCGGAAATTCTTGGATTCAGGTTAAATGCAGTGCAAAAAGAGAGATCATTAGGATTCCGTACCTCAAAAGGAAAAAGGAACCCTTATAGGATCAGTTTGTTGTCTGTCCGTCTTACAAATAAAGTACGCAACGCTTCGTACAAATAGTACTTTTTTATTTATTTATTCAGATACAAGTTAGCCCTTGACTACAATCTCACCTGGTGGTAAGTGACGATACAGTCTTGCTTACGGCTATTTCGGATCGGGAATTCTTGGATTCAGATTAAATGCAGTGCAAAAAGAGAGATCATTAGGATTCCGTACCTCAAAAGGAAAAGGGAACCCTTATAGGATCAGTTTGTTGTCTGTCTGTCTGTCTATCTGTCAGTCTGTCAGTGTGTCTGTCATGAAACCTGTAGGGTACTTCCCACTGACCTAGAATGATAAAATTTGGCAGGTAGGTAATACCAGTTATAACACACGTAAGGGGAAAAATCTGAAACAATGAATTTGTGGTTACATCACGAAAAATAAATAAAAATGTGTTCATTAACGAATAGTTAGTATTTTCAACTTTCAAGTAAGATTAGTAAACCAAGTGTGATATCATATAAAAGGACCTTACTTGTACATCAAAAACCGATTTTATTTATTTTTATCCATACTAATATTATAAATGCGAAAGTGTATCTGTCTATCTGTCCGTCTGTCTGTCTGCTAGCTTTTCACAGCTCATCCATTTAACCAATTTTGATGAAATTTGGTACAAAAATAGCTTGCATCCCGGGGAAGGACATAGGCTACTTTTATGATAAATAAGATTTAGTGGATACCGCTATTTTTCTGGAAATAACGTTAGATGCGAAACTTCAATGGGGCTCTCATATAAATAACTTATCGAACAGACAGTTCTGCTGCATATGCGGTAAAAAAGATTCGCCAGTTGACAGACATAGAAACGGCGAGACTAGTATATTTTAGTTACTTTCACAGCATTATGTCATATGGCATATTATTAGAAAAGAAAAAGAAAGAAAAGAAAAAACGTTTATTTTTTAAAGCTGTACCACACATTACCAGTTACCAACTGGTTAGGTTATCCCAGCGCCTCTTATACTTGAGTAATAAAGTCAAAAAACCTCAAGTAGAAGAAGCGCCGGAATAAAGTATGTCATGTGTGGCACAACCCAAAAAAAAAGGTCCCTACTCAGCATAAATGCATATTGTCTTGCACAAGTACAAAAACATACAGCGCTGGTTTTCAGTAGAAACCCTGATTCAGATGGCACCACGGAATTATTATGGGGTAATGCTGCTGATATAAATTCTATTTTTGTGCTGCAGAAAAGGGCTGTTCGAGCCATATATAGTATGGGACCACGAGAGTCGCTGAGAACTAAATTTAGAGAAGTTAAAATTATGACAGTGCATAATCAATATATTTTTGAAAATTTATTGTACGTATATAAAAACATAAATAAATTAACAAAAAAAGTGACTGTCATAAGTTCAAAGTGACTGTCATAAGTTCAAAGTTTTCATAAAACGTAAACTAATTAAAAAATCCTATTACATTGTAAAGGATTATTTAAATGATAAGCAAGCTTGGGAATGAGTTGCTCGGCTTTGTGATAGTTCTAATAAGTTTAATTTATGATTTTGTAAAGTGGTGATAATAAAAAGAATACCCGGCTGAGTTAGCTGTGGGCTCTTCTCAGTCTTGGGCACGTTTGGAACCCTCGTAGCGTTTGCGAAATAATTATCACCACTATATTTTACAAATCCAACAACTGACAATCGAAAAGAGTAATTTATTACCTATTTTGAACCAATGATATTAGAAGTTGTTTTGAACAAATCATTTGACTTTGACTTTTGATCCCGGAAAATCAAAGTTCCCACGGGATTTTTAAAAAACCTGAATCCACGCGGACGAAGTTGCGGGCATCATCTAGTGCATAATAAATAGTTTTTGATTTATCATGCAAAATGTCAAAAAATACTATTTACCTATTTATTTATTTTTATTTTTCACTAGCTGCCCCGGCGAACTTCGTACCGCCTAACAGTCGATTCTTTTTCAGGAATTTTTTAAAAATTTTCTCTCCGTAAGAACCATATTCGTACTTCAAGGAATATTATAAAAAAAGAATTAGCGAAATCGGTTCAGCTGTTCTCGAGATTTGCGATCAGCAACACATTTAGCGATTCATTTTTATATGTACCGAAATTCTAGTTACATAGTAGTAATAAATTAAGTTACATTGTAAATGCTTATCTCTAAACGGAGATTTAGAGATAAACATTTTACTATTGTAGTACGGAAACCTCGGGGCGCGAGTCTGACTCGTACTTGGCCGGTCGGTCTGTCGGTCGGTCGGTCGATTTATTTTAGAATGCATCGTATCGACAGCTGGTGGTAGTAGTTTACATATATCCTACTAATATTATAAACTAGGTGAAGCTATGATAGCCTAGTGGTTAGGACGTCCGCCTTCTAAACGGAGGTCGGGGGGTTCGATCCCGGGCACGCACCTCTAACTTTTCGGAGTTATACGCGTTTTAATTAATTAAATATCACTTGCTTTAACGGTAAAGGAAAACATCGTGAGGAAACCTGCATGCCGAGTTCTCCATAATGTTCTCAAAGGTGTGTGAATTCTACCAATCCGCACATGGCCAGCGTGGTAGACTATGGCCAAAACCCTTCTCACTCTGAGAGGAGACCCCTGCTCTGTAGTGAGCTGGCGATGGGTTGATCATGATGATGATGATGAGGTGATGCCCACGACTTCGTACGCGTGGATTTAGATTTTTAAAAATCCTGTGGGAACTCTTTGATTTTCCGGGATAAAAAGTGGCCTATGTCACTCTCCAGGTCAACCATACCCATGCAAAAATCACGTCGATCCGTTGCTCTGTTGCGACGTGATTGAAGGACAAACCAACGAACCAACAAACAAACACACTATCACATTTATAATAGGTGTAGTGATGTGTGTGTGTGGATGTTTGGATGTTTGTTACTCAATCACACAAAAAACGGCTGAACAGTTTTGGATGAAATTTGGAATGGAGATAGATAAAAGCTACTTTTTATCCCGGAAAATCAAAGAGTTCCCACGGGATTTTTAAAAACCTAATTCCACGCGGACGAAGTTGCGGGCATCAACTAGTAATAAAATATAATTTGGACTTATCCGAATTCCGAAAGTCAGGGTTGTCAAATCACACTTTACATTATAAAGGCGAAATTTTGTATCTGCGTGTGTGTGTGTATAGGTTTGTTACCCTTTCACGCAAAAAGTACAAGACGGATTTGGCTGAAATTTGAAATAGTGATCGCTTTTGAAAGAGTTCTCGCGGGATTAAAAAACCACTATATCCTCGCGGACGAAGTCGCGTATATCATCTAGTTACAAATATAAGTATGTAGGTCATATTGTGTGCTTAGACAATTTAATTATATACTTGAGTTTTCGTGTAACAGAAACAAAAATGGATTGGCGGAAGAGGAAAAAGAAACGGTTTAGACTCGCAAAAGCTTCTCGCAAAAGCAAATCCCTTGCAAAGAGGAGATCTATTAAAATTCATCAGAATCTTTCCAAACCATAATATTATCTTGTGATGATAATGCCATTACTTTTTCGGGGTTATTCCTGTGAGTCACACCCGACGTGAGTAACAATGTGACTCGAGGGGAATTTTATTTGACTGAATATGTACTTTTCCGGGATGCTGAATTTGATAATGACATTTATTTTCAAATCCAAAATAACAGACATGCACTTTTCACAAAAAATAGAAATGGGTGTCGTTTTCAGGGTTTCCAGGATGCTGGTTTTGATAATGACATTAATTTTTTAATCTAAGATGGCGGGCCAGCACTTTTTATAAAAAATAGACGCGAGTGTCGTTTTCAAGGTTCTCCAGGATGGTGAATTTGATGATGACATTTATTTATTTTTAATAAATACTTATATATTATACTTCTATTTTAGTGGATCACGGGATTTTCTTTGGCAAGGAAACGACAAAGCAAAAAATCGAATTGAATTAGATTATGATGCTATCACACCGTACCATTTAGAGCCAGCTTCTGAAAGTTTGACACTGTGTTTGTAAGTTGATATTATTTAGATACTAGCAAATGCCCACGACTTCGTCCGCGTGGGCTACACAAAATTTCGAACCCCTATTTCACCCCCTCCAGAGTTGAATTTTCAAAAATCTCTTCTTAGTGGATGCCTGCGTCATAATAGCTATCTGCATGCCAAATTTCAGCACGATCCGTCCAGTAGTTTGAGCTGTGCGTTGATAGATCAGTCAGTCAGTCAGTCAGTCAGTCAGTCAGTCAGTCAGTCAGTCAGTCACCTTTTTCTTTTATATATTTAGATTAGGAATTAGGATTAGGATAATATAATTATTATGTTACTAGCTGCCCCGACGAACTTCGCACCGCCTACAGTCGATTCTTTTTCAGGACATTTTTTAAATTTTTCTCTCCATAAGAACCATCCCCGTACTTCAAGGAATATTATCAAAAAGAATTAGCGAAATCGGTGCAGCTGTTCTCGAGATTTGCGATCAGCAACACATTCAACGATTCATTTTTATATAATAATATAGAGATTTACTATTTGTTGTCAGATTTGTCAATGCTGAATTATGTTGTATTTTAGTGACTCAAGACATTCCTTTTAGAAGAAAACAAGGAAAATAAAATGAATGTGCCCAATATACGTACCACTGAAATCCAACATGATGCTGCAACATTCAATTCCGTACTAAATATTAAAAGGTCTACCCATACCATACTTGTAAGTTGTTATGCTATGTTTTTTGCATACATTCTATATAGATAATACTCACAATATATTTACGTTGATTGTATGTTTATTAATTCCAGAAATGAAATGGAGAGCTTCAATAGTTCTGCGTCGAATGATACATCTAATGTGACTGTTGAAACAGAAAATGATACATATTGTGTTTATGTGTGTAGTGGGCTTTTAGAGGGAAATTGAATTGTACCTACTTCCTACTTATAAAAATAAAATTTTCATTTTTGAGATCAAAGTGGAATTTATTTAGACTTTTTTATACACAAGTAGATGGTATATATAGTTTTTAGTCGCTACTAATAGATAAGTGTAGGCAACAAAATTTATTTTCACAGACAAACGAATGTGTAATCATGTGTTCCTAATAGGTAATCCGCCAGCACAGAGAATTCAACTCCTAGAGTACGCATATACAAGGATTTACATGAAAACAAAATCGTAAAATGTTGGCGGGGGACAGGGGAGAATGCTTTGTTGTGATTGGTGGACTGACTAATAAAACAATGTGCGGAATGAGGGTACCGAACGGGCGTGGGCGATGATTCATTTAAAATTCCGTGGGATCACCACGATTTAGCAATGCAATTCCTTAGGTACAGCATCAGGGTCGAGAAGTGGGTCTTCGAGTTCAATGATAAAGTCTTTACTTGGTAGATATAGGTACCTACCTCTCAATATCAATTTATAACCGACAGTTTCAAAATCCCATAAGTTTTGGTGGTCATGTCCCCTGCAGCATCAGGATTGAGGAGTTGAAATCCACATTTTATATAGGACAATGTTGCAAAGTTTCTTTATCAATTAAAAAAAATACGCAAATCGGTTCAGAAATCTCGGAGATTTCTGTGTACATAGGTAGAAAAACACAACTCCTTTTTTAAAAGTCGGTTAAAAAAGTATCCTTTGTTAATTCTCTACTTGTCTGTAAAAGTCCCGTCAAAATAGGTTCTGCCGTTCCGAAGATTAGCCCGTTCAAACTTCAAACAGACAGACAGACAGACAGTTTTTAAAAACATTTGATTCAGCTGTTATGGTACAGTTCAAATAACAATATTATGAGCTTGCGGTAGTTATTTCGAAATTACAGACAGACACTTCATAGAAGTATGGATTTCTATAATATAATATAAGTACGAGTTGTTTATACACGCTGAGGTAGTAGTTACCTAATAGGTATGTATGTAAGTGAGATTTTATAGTATTCATCAAAAGATAAGTAGGTAATCATTATCATTCAAAAAAAATTTAAAAATATCTATTTCAGTAGGTAAAACAATTTCACATAGTGCGTAGTAATTGGGACCATCCCAGTAAGTGTTTTAGTATTGCTACGAGTACTCGTGGCAGGCGACCCCGCTCTTCCATAAAATCTTATACAATAATAATTGAAATAAGTAGTTCCTTCATAAATCATATATTTACAAAAATTCATCGGTGACATCTGTCCAACTATCTGTGTGCCATCATCAATATATCCGGACGCTAGTGTGAGCGCATGCACTCGCTACACTGCTCATCACTGAGTCTATTTCTTTCTATCACAATGTTAGGTGAAATAGCATACAGGTTACCCACGTGGGCCGAGCAGTTCGGACGTGCATCCAGCGTCACCTTAAGTTTGATAGATGACCTACAAAACAACTTCGTTTCAAGAGCGAGTTGACAGGAAAGGAAACGTTATGTATTGGATGTATAATTTTCATTAACTAACTTTACAATACCAAATAGAAATACAGGAGTTTTTTTGTACACTACCTATTTACCTGCAGAATAATGCAAGGTGTAAAAAATTAAGGTCATTGTAGCTAGTTCTGCTGTACACAATAAGTATATCAACTAAACTACTTAAATTGACTGGTCTAAATCTAGTGAGCATTCTGAAAGGGATAGCAATATATTAATTAGATCTGTCATTTTAATTTACTTTAGAATACTTTAGAGTTCATTTGCGTGGATTTAGGTTTTTTAGAATCCCGTGGGAACTCTTTGATTTTCCAGGATAAAAAGTATATCCTATCCTACTATCTCACTTAGCTAGTCTTTAGCCTATACCTATCCATGCAAAAAATCACATAGATTCGTTGCTCTGTTGCGGCGTGATTGAAGGATATACCATCAGACATCTTTCGCATTTATAATAGACTAGCTGATGCCCGCGACTTCGTACGCGTAGATTCAGATTTTTCAATATTCCGCGGGAATTCTTTGATTTCCGGGATAAAAAGTAGCCTCCAGGTCTTAAACTATACCCATGCAAGAAATCACGTTGATCCGTTGCTCCGTTGCGACGTGATTGAAGGACAAACCAACAAACAAACACACTTTCGCATTTATAAAGCGGTTGACGAATACTTTGAACGCTAGATCTCTCGTCCCTAGGTAGTTGTGGAAAGAAGTGTTCTTGGAAAATTTAATATAAAATAATTCTGCTGAGGAAATACATTATTAAAGGCACGTACAAACAAAACGCATCACGGCTGCGACGCGCGACAACAACGTGTGAACGTGAGTCCTAGAAGTTGCACTATAAGGATCTATAGTTTCCGTCTAATGATCGATTTCTGGCCGAAGTCGAAGGTTTAATAATCCTAAGAAGTTCAGTTCAAGATCGGCTAAAAGTGAATAAGTTGATGGTTTTTTATTTATTTATATTGACTGTTGTCTTGGTGTCTTTTTGACGGCAAATCAGTGTGACCCCCGCTCACCGCGCGTAGCTTATCCCTTGCGCTCTAGCAATATAGCTCATTCAAAACAATTCATTTCATTTCGGCATTTACTAGAAACCTTCAGCTTCAGTCAAAGTTCAGCCCAAAGATAAAGGTTTGACTGCAGGTAGTTTTTTTGCCCGAATGTAGTCGTAGCTGAAGCCAAAGTTTCGGTCCGAGTTCTGGCACTACAAGGATGTATATCTACTATGAAACGCAGTTTAGTGCCGCGATAGTTACTGCATTTGCACTCTACAGCGTAACTCGTTTCAGGCTTTTTTACCCTGTTCTTTACAGTACAAATCTTGCATGAGTACGTGCGCGTTTTGTATGATGTAGCGCGTATTATTGTCGCTTTAATTCGGCCCATGTCTTTAGTTACGACGCAGCTCGAAACCTAGGTCGTAAATTATTGAAAACTGGCAAGTGCGCCTTATTTGAACCAGGAATATTCCAGGGAGACTTTATTAAATTTTCATAAATTCCACTCCCCCGCTGACACCGTAAAGAAAGATTACATAATTAATAAAATGCTTTTCAATTCTCCTTCTCTTTACATAAAGCAGCAGGCTTACTATTGACTCTGGAAACTTTTATAGAAAAAACGTTAGATATACTTATTATTAAATATAGAATATTTACATTTTGTGACTCTCGCCAAACTGGACTGTCTGTCTGTCTGTCTGTCTGTTGCCTTTCACGCCTTTGGTACAAAGGTAGCTTACACGATGCATCCCAGAGACGAAGATAGACTAGTTTTACTCTTAGAAAATCGATGAGTTAACACGGGAATTTAAAAACGTTGAGGTTGTGGGCATCATCTTATTAATATACTCGTAATGTTCAAACGTCGCGTCGTTTGTATAGGACATTTTTGGTAGAGCTCGACGAATACCTACTTACTACCTAATAGAAATTGTAGTAAAGCCTAAGAAATTCTAGCGAAAATAAAGAGGAAACCTTTGATCAAATATTACTAAGTCGTAAATGAATATTTTGCAGAATAAAAAGGTCAAAACATGAATATATTTGGTACAATTTAATTAGGTAGAGGGATATAATTGAATAAGCGAGTCCCTTTAGAATTTTTTCCAATTAACCTCCATTCAGTGAAAAAATCTAGGGGAAATAAATAAAGTTTGTTCAACAAAAAATGAAAGAAGATACGAATAAATTAAGAGTAATGATCTGTCTCTGTGAACGCGGGAAGCTAAACGATTTGTCTTTGCCTTAACATTAATAGAGATTCGCCCTGTTTATGGTTTTTCAACCAATGAATTTGTAGTGATAACAATCCACTTCCTTGGCAAAGTGGTGAGCGCTGTGGTCTTAATAATGGGAGGTCACGGGTTTAATTCCCGGCAGGGGAAAGTTGGAATTTTATAAATTCTCAATTTTCTCTGGTCTGGTCAGGTGGGAGGCTTCTTCTTCTTCACTCTGGGCTGGTTTACGTCTCCGTCTATTGTGCTGTTCACATGCCACAGCTTTGCAACACGGTAAAATCTGTTTAAATGATGAACTGTGAAAAGTTAGAAGGGTATTAGAGTAAGACAGGCATACATTTTCACATTTATACTATTAGTGTGGATATGAATGATTATACTTAGTAAGTGTAACACTCAAACAAGACAAACTCCAATATATAAATATTACAATCTCTAAGGAAATATTCCTTGGAAGTTGTTATCGTCGTGAGCCAAAGCTTCTCATGTCGGTGTTAAAGTTTATATGGAGCGAAGTCTATACTTAGGTATAGTTGATGTGAAACTTAACGCTAAGAGTTGTCAGGAAGACAGATGCGTATAATTAAATGGCTGACAACCGGCAATTGGAAAAGCATGAATGCAAACTATCCTGAGAATTCTCATCGAGATTTCAGTCTTTACCTGTCTACCTATTCCAGTAAAATTATTATCAATCAATGCCTATATTATAAATACGAAAGTGTGTTTGTTGGTTTATTGGTTTGTTGGTTTGTCCTTCAATCACGTCGCAACGGAGCAACGGATAGACGTGATTTTTTCGTGGGTATAGTTAAAGACCTGAAGAGTGGCTTAGGCTACTTTTTATCCCGGGAAATCAAGGAGTTCGCACGGGATTTTTTAAAACTTAAATCCACGCGTACGAAATCACGGGCATCAGCTAGTAGTAGATAATAATACGGCTAAGTAATGTTTAGTTGGTTAAAATGACTAGATTTATTTCTGACCTAATTGTCTGAGAGATAATATTATAATGACCTATCAGATAAAAAAAATCCGTTTATACTTTGGTAAGCCGTTATAGTACTTAAGTATAAAAAAGCTGATATAATCACGGTTAATGACGTCAATAAAATCCACCATACCAATAGCAAATAAATTGTCTGTAGCAGTAAATGCCTTTATTATCCCATCCAAATCACAGGGAATTAAGTAGCAATTTACGACACAGAAATAATCGGCCGGTGCGGTCTGTTCGTATATCGGAGATAATATATTCCAACTTAGATTTGGTCGTCTAGAGGTAAAATCGGGTTCCATTGAAATTAAATGATGCACACACGGGAATATAGGATTACTACAACCGCAACAGTTTCTTATCATTTCACGCGACTCACGAAAAATAGCTTTTTAATGTGTTTTAAATGGGTAATCTTAATATAACTCGTTAGCTATATTTTCTAGTAGCTATAGGTAATAAAGAAAAGAAAAACAAGGAGAACTTCTGAATGTTTTGAGAACAGAGGTATCACCTAAGTACATAATATCAATTTGTATTGAAAATTAAGTGTTAATTTTCAATACAAATTGAAAAACAAAAAAATTAAAATTACTATCAAAATACAGACGTGGCTTTTCGTGCACGAATATCGCAATGTATGTTTTCAAAAATAATTTCATTGGGACCGTATGACGTATCGCATCGCATCTGATTCTATTTCCCGCTGGCAGGAGATGAGTCTGACGCCGGTATCATCAGACATATTATACCTACCAACATTACGAGTGTTGATTTCATCAAATTTTATGCATGAAAATGCTTCCTTTCTCAAATTTGAAGCCTGATGCCCAATACGTCATACCTACCTACTACTACCTACTCGTTCGAAACTTGGGCTGAGATCTATAAGAGCGTACTTACTTCGACTTTGCTCAAACTTTATGATTATTAGATAAATTAAAATCAAAGTACAGAGTAGTGATAGAGTTATCGATCTCAGCCAAGAACTTGAGACCTCTGGTAGTGGGATCGATGCCTTATTGTAAAATTAGTTATTTACCGAGGCCCTAGTTCTTCACTGCACCGAATCACTATTTGGTTAGTTTATAAAAGAAAAGGTTTTCAAAATAATTTTCAAATGAAATACCTAAATCAAAAATCGAGGATCGTGGGGTTGGGGGCACTAGGTAGACAGGTAGTTTCCTAAGAAAAATTACTAAACGTTATAAAAGTAGGTATATTTCGAGCATAGTATTTTTGAAACCAAAAATTCTGTATTCCGGGTTCGGGTATTTTTGAAGTACATTACGATTTTTCTGTACTAAGATTCACTCGTAGTTTTGTAAAGTCTACTTATAGCAAAGAGAATAAATTAAAACCGGTGCGGATGAAGTGGTAGAAGATATTCACACAGGCACGCTCACTCGACGTCGCGTCGACATTCTCTGGCACCTGTCATACCTCACTAACCGAGAATCTCTCAACTGCTCTTTAGTATCTGGGTCGCATTATGATTCCCGTTTCCCTCCTCCATAATAATTGCTGCATACATTTGTATAGTATTGTAGAAGTACATTTTCCGTACTAAGATTCATTTGTAGTTTTGTAAAATCTATAGCAAAGAGAATAAATTAAAACCGGAGCCGGTGAAGTGGTAAAGGATACTCACACAGACATGCTCACTCGACGTCGTGTCGGCATCCCCTGGCATCTGTCATACCTCACTAACCGAGAGCCTCTCAAATGCTCTTCAGTATCTGGGTCGCATTATAATTCCCGTTTCCCTCCTCCATAATAATTTCTATACGCATTTGTGTAGTATTTTTTGAGTAAGTATAATAAGATTTTCTATACTAAGAATCACTTGTAGTTTTGTAAAATCTATAGCAAAGAGAATAAATTAAAATTGGTGCGGGTAAGTGGTAGTGAATATTCACACAAGCACGCTCACTCGACGTCGCGTCGGCGTCCCCTGGCGACACACCTCACTAAGCGAGAGCCTCCCAACTGCTCTTCAGTGTTCGGGTCGTATTGTAATTCTGGTTTCCTTCCTCCATAATAACTCCTGCATACACTTGTACAGGTCGAATCTGTATGGTGCAACATGCAGCATGCGAAATGCACCGCCCGCCCTCCCACTGCTAAACATGCAGGAAGAAGCAGCCACCAAGCAAGCAATACGCACCACCACCACGCAGCACCACACAAATCCCAAACACACTCGACGCACGTTTCGCCCCGACACCGGAGCATCCTCAGGAGATGTAGACCTTACAATGCACAATTCCAAAGTAACGCCTGCTTCTATACAACCAGTAGTTTTGTAAAATCTATAGCAAAGGGGTTAATTAAAACCCGTGCGGAAAGTACAGTGGTAGAGACAGCTCACTCCACATCGCATCGGATTCCCCAGGCACCTGTCACATCTTACTAACCGAGATTCTCTCGATCACGTTGGTATCTAGGTCACGTATAATTTCCGTTCCCCTCTTCCATAATTCCTACACGCATTCTTATGGTATTTACTTATCATTTAGCTTGCTTTTAGTTTAACAAGTAGCAGGTTTATAAAATCTATAACAAAAGGAATAAATTTAAACCGGAACGGCAGGTATAGTGAAGGCAGGCATGCTCACTCGACATCGCGTTGGCACCTGTCATACCTCACTAACCGGGAGCTTTCCAACTGCTCTTCAGTATCTGGGTCACATTATAATTCCTGTTTCCCATTTCCATAATTCCTGCACGCATTCGTGTAGTCTTTTTGAGTAAATAGATACTTATAAATTTACTAGCTTATACTCGTGATTTTGTTCGCGTGGACTACACAAATTTAAAACCCCTATTTCACCCCCTTAGGGGTTGAATTTTCATAAATCCTTTCTTAGCGGATGCCTGCGTCATTATAGTTATCTGCATGACAAATTTCAGCCCGATCCGTCCAGTAGTTTAAACTGTGCGTTGATAGATATATTCAAGATTTAATAAAAGATTTAAGTAATATTACAGCCCTTTTTTATTATTTAAACACTAGATGATGCCCGCGACTTCGTCCGCGTGGATTTAGGTTTTCAAAAATCCCGTGGAAACTCTTTGATTTCCCGGGATAAAAAGCCTATGTCCTTCCCCGGGATGCAAGCTATCCCTGTACCAAATTTTATCAAAATTGGTTGAACGCATGGGCCGTGAAAGGCTAGCAGACAGACAGACAGACAAACAGACACACTTTCGCATTTATAATATTAGTATGGATTATCATCGTCAATTGATAACGTCCACTGCTGGACATAAATCTTTTCTAGGGTGTCTTCGCCGCCTGAATCCTTGCTTTTAATGATAATAAAACATACATAAGTAGAGTTACTTAGGTATGATGATTTTTTAAACTCAAACTCATTTATGCACCCACGCGTAACAGCTGTGCTTCAGAATTTCTTTACGAAATTTCTAAGACGCGGTTTATGTATGCTTAGGAGTAGCGAGAGCGGGGACTTATTACGGACAAAGCTCGACTAGGTACTTTTTTAATGCCATGAGAAGGTAGCAGTTGGCTGAGATCTCCCCTGCGGAGACTCATTTGACATTGGTTGGTTATACAGTGCTGCTATTCTACATTGCTATTAAATATTTTTCCTAGAAAATCTTCAATGAATTAAAAATAAATATCAAATGAGCTCGGTGGCTATCATCATCATCATCATCATCAACCAATAGACGTCAACTGCTGGACATAGGTCTTTTGTAGGGACTTCCACACGTCACGGTCTTGTGCCGCCTGGATCCAGCGGCTCCCTGCAACTCGTCTGATGTCGTCCGTCCACCTAGGTCCTAGTGGGGAGTCTTCCAACGCTGCGTCTTCCGGTGCGAGATCGCCATTCCAGCACCAATCCAGTGGCTATCATTCAGTGTTAATTGACCAAATAAGAGTTATATGAAATAATTTTCAATAAGCACCGATGTTTTGGTCACAAATTGGGTCCGAATCTTCGGAGCTCCATTCGACGCACTTACTTCGTAGAAATTTCCATTCCAATTCCGAGACGCGTATTCCTTTTGCTTTTTCAGTAAGATTCAGGAAATCGTTCAAACACTAAATTTTTCTTGTAACCCGTGTTCAATAGAAGACTCGCCTCCTCTCATTATTCCTGATTCCGTTGCCAGCATTATTTTCACACCGTGACTCCGCTCTCGCCTCTATAATATAAACCGCACACTATGAAATTTTTATACGCCGCTCCCTTACGCTATGCCTCTCAAATGAAACGTAGTTGATTTCTTTGAAATTGTTGACCTCGTTCGCCGTTTGGCTTTTAACATGATGAAGGGCGTTTTGTACATGGGATTTTTTTGCACTCCACTTTTACAAGAGCAAATACTTAACGTAGAGCTAAAAACTGGCGCAAGAACGGATTTTACATTGAAACCTTCACTTAAAGTATTTTGAGCGATTTCTAGCTTTCTTTTACGACTTTGTCCGCGTGAGTTTTGTTTTTTAGAGCCTGTTTTCCCCAAGCTAAAAAATATTCATTTAGATCTATATTACTACAATTTTTGCAGACAAATAATAAAAATAAAATTACTTGGTAAGAATATCTTTCGTTTTTACCCATGTAGTGTGTACCAATTTTTGAAATTACTTGAGAGCGTGAATGATACCAAACAATAACAAAACAAACAACAAACAGATATCCATACATATAAAGGGATAACCTGCTGAGTGATATATTACCGTACAGCTTAAACCCTGCGGTAGACCAAGAGGGTTGAAACTTGAGATTTCGCATAATAATGTAGGTTTTCTCTGTAATGTAGCTCTCTGCTATTAAGGGATTTTAGAAATTTCGCCCGAGCGAAACCGAAGCTCGTTTACTTACTTACCTAATAATTATTGGATATAGTAGGTAAATAGGTATGGTATAGATATGAATAACCTATAGCTAGGTACATATAAAAACACTTGTCCTGAATGACTGACTTATCTATCAACACACAGATTAAACCAGTGAAAATACAAAGGGTTACATAGAACTTGAAAGTTTCTATAAAAATTCGTCATTTTTCAAGTTACCCATATCTATGACTTAGTATTTGAATAAGATATTTTGGTTTTCGTGTTTCATGGCCTTTGAAAATTCCACGTCCAAGGGATTATTAAATAGGGATGAAAGTTTGTATGAAACTCTCACCATGAAGATTGGTAGGTACCTGTTTGGGATTTTGATTAAAAATAAAGAAATAAGTAGGTATTTCAGGATTTTTAGAAATTCCATCCAGTCCCTGGTTTTCAAAATTATATTCAAGCGAAGCCGGGGCGAGTCAGATAATATTATATAGTACCTACGTGACAGGTCGAAATGGCAATCGGGGAGGGAAGGCCCTCACACCCGCACAGCCCCCACGCTAACCCAGTGCGGTTGACGTGCGGGTATGTACCCTCCCTCCCTCCGCCTCATACCCCGATTGCCATCTCAACCTGTCGCAGAATATAATTACACAATAAACAAAGTTTAAAAACATTCATCCTCAAAATAGTGTTTGAATATAAAATCTATCTTCAAAAGAATTCCGTAATAAGCTGAAAGTTGGAAGTAAACAAAGCAATTTCCAGGGCAAAAGAGTGCAGCTTCTATTTATCCTTGTACTGTCTATCGTTTCATTAAATTATCCCGCGACGGAGAGCGATGGCGAGTCGTCCCAACTTGATGTGGCGACGACTTGTCTCCCTGACTTTTACAAAACTCGTCAACACTGGAGGAAATTGGGTTTATGGGTATCACTTCTGAATATTGCAGCAAGTAAGTAAGTGCCTGAAATATAGATACGAGGTAAATAAGTTTACTAGGTTATTTTTCATAAAAGGAACGTACTGTAAAAATTTCAAACTAACCAGGGCGGTTACGCACTCATCCGATCCGAGTCCGTGAAATTGTACGATCCGAAGTAGTGATAGAACTATGTGTATGGTAGCTTATGACATAAGTAATTTTTTATATTCGTATTTTCACTGATTCGGATCGAATGAGTGCGCGATCGCTCTTAAGATTAGGCTGTGCGTTGATAGATCGATCAGTCTATCGACAAGTCTTTTTATTTATGTAAGTGTAAAGAATAAATAGGGCGTATTCAGAAAAGAATGCTTGCTGGTGATTTTTGTCACCTATGTAGTCCTTTCATTTTAATAGTTTCACCTAGATATATGACCTTTACCTAGGCTTTGGCCTAATCATATCGACCGGATGTTTCTGAGCTTATGTAATTTTTTTAGTAAAAATATTTTACAAGAATTTTTTGGAAATCTTAAATAATAAGTAGGTAGGTAGGTACTTTCGATGAAATTGAGCCGCTATCAAGTAGCTACCTTATATTATTTTCTTTTATATTGCCTGAATATTTATTTTCAGAGTAGGTACTTAAGAAGAGATTGATAGAAAGTTGTTCAAACTTGACAAGGCTTTATCTCTTTGAATTGCTACACTACTTGTATTTAATCAATCCGTAACTCTTATTGCCTTGGACATAGGGACATAAATCGAATAATATAGAGCATTGGATCTTGAGCATCAATAGTACTTGGGATTGGAACAAGGATTTCACAGAAACTTGACCCCTTGCAAGATGTTTCACAAAGTCTTTGAATACAGAAGTACACTTCGGCGATTCTAAGCGTTTGTAAGTGCAGATCGTGTTTACGAAACGTGCTTTGCATCTTTAAACTTCTATTATTGAGAAACTTCAATTTCAACTAGGATAGTAGAAAGTTGATACATGTGTTTGTAGAAGTGTGTAGTATAGATACCCACACTAATATAATTACGTACAAGTATGTAAGTACTTATAGTCCGCGATGGGTCGAGAATCGAGATGGTAATCGGGGTATGAGGTGGGGATACGCCTTGCACTCCCGCACGTTACTCGCGCTTCCCCGCACTGGAGGGACTGTGAGGGTGTGCGGGGCGTTCCCTCTCCGATTGCCATCTCGACCTGTGGCGTATAACTATACTTACGTAATGATTATTCCAATCCAATCCATCAGCCTGTTTGCGTCCACTGCTGGACATAGGCCTTTCCAAGAGCGCGCCACCAAACACGGACCTCCGCCTTCCACATCCAACCGCTCCCCACCACCTTCTTCAGGTCATCGGTCCAGCGGGCGGGGGGTCGTCCTACACTGCGCTTACCGGTACGCGGTCTCCACTCCAGAACACGTCTGCCCCATCGGCCGTCGGTTCTGCGACAGACATGGCCTGCCCATTGCCACTTCAGCGCGCTAATCCTTTGAGCTATGTCAGTCGCTTTTGTTCTTCTGCGAATTTCCTCATTCCGGATTTTATCCTTGAGAGTGATACCCAACATAGCTCGCTCCATAGCACGCTGAGCGAATAATTATTAGATAAGTAGGTAAATATAAGCTATGGTGGGGTAGGGTACCAGCCAGGTAACTTCGCCGTGTGCCTGAGTATTGTGAGTCCCTTCCGGGGGAAGAGCAGCGCTTGAGCCGGTGTACCCAGGTAACAGGTTAACAATTTCTCTTCATGGGATATTGTTAGGCATGGCTAATTGACCTGGCATGGAGGAGGTGTTGTCCGCGCGGCCCTCTGAGTGTCCCGAGCAGAGAGTGCAGTAGACGCACCCATGGGGCATAGCCCCAGGAGCCGAGGGTGTGGCTGTGGTGGGTGGTTCGTGATGAGTGTTTCATCACCCATCTAAACACTGGCTGCCCTCCGGTCTCTCGCTTGTCCAGTTTGGTGACAGGCGACGGAGATGTTGAGGATGGGGAACGTGGAGAGGGAATGGCCCTCCCCGCGAGCCCTAGCTCTCGTGAGGACCTGTGGATGATGGACACGGGGCGGCCCGTCGCTCACAGTGTCGGTTTTTAGTCGGTAGGAGTCCGTAATTAACTTGCAGTCTTCGACCACGAGTCCAACCGAGGTCAAAAATTTAAAGATGGACAGTTTCAATTTTATACCTAGTAGGTAAGTATACCTAGGTATAATATATAGATGAGTAGGCTCCTGCGGTAGTGGAGCGGTGCGGAAGGGGTGTGATGCCTTGACACAACATTCTGTCACCCACTCACTCACGCAAACTTACTCATGGCCAGCGTGGTAGACAATGACCAAAACCCTTCTCATTGTGAGAGGAAACCCGTGCTCAGAAGGAAACCAGCGATGGGCTTATCATGATGATGATGATGCCTGTAGTGGGTATTTAAGAAGATTATCTAGGTCGTAGGTCGCAGTCTAATGTCCTCTGAAAAACTTTCTCTACAGGATTTAATCAAATTAAACAAAATAACGAGATTCTGTTAATCTAAATGCTAATACAATCGAACCGAGTTATCAAACCCAACACCCGCTTTGTTTACTCCCGAATCGTTCTTGATTGGCCGATAAAAATATTTATTGTCTCAATGATTGGCCGAGGATTTATATCCCGTTAATATTTTATGAATGCTATACTTACCTACTTCATACCACGGAGATAAAAAAAACAACGGCACAATAATTTTGTTTCTGTTTGGATTCTGTATTTAACGATCAAACGACATTTAACAACCAAGACATTCATTTTGTACGTGGGGGTTTATGGTTTCGTATTAAATAATAAAAAAACCGGCCAAGTGCGAGTCAGGCTCGCGCAACGAGAGTTCGTGCTACAGTCGTATTTTTTCGACATTTTGCATGATAATTCAAAAACTATGATTCATAAAAATAAATAAAAATCTGTTTTAGAATGCACAGGTGAAGTGCATACACCCTTTCATATGATACCCCACTTGATATAGTTATCTTACTTCGAAAATTGAAAATACTAATTCTTAGTTTATGACCACAATTTAATTTTTTTTGGTGTGATGTAACCACAAATTCAAGGTTTTCAGATTTTCCCCCTAATGCTAGCTATAAGACCCACCTACCTGCCAAATTTCATGATTCTAGGTCAACGGGAAGTACCCTGTAGGTTTCTTGACAGACAGACAGACAGACAGATATTATTTATTACTAGATGATGCCCGCGACTTCGTTCGCGTGGATTTAGGTTTTTAAAACCCCGTGGGAACTCTTGGATTTTCCGGGATCAAAAGTAGCCTTATTTCCTTCCCCGGAATGCAAGCTATCTCTGTACCAAATTTCTTTGAAAACGGTTAAAAGGATGGGCCGTGAAAAGCTAGCAGAGAGACAGACAGACAGACGGTCAGACAGACAAACTTTCATATCTATAATACGGATGGATTTTTGTTCTTTTATAAAATTATATTATGTTATAAAAATGTACCTAGGTACCAATCTATCACAATATCGTTCGGTTGAACCAGACGCCCACTCTGTCAATTCATTATTGTCTGTCGTAGCATAATCGTACAAATATTGATGTATGGGCGTGGAATGGAAATAATAAATTATTATTAGCAGCAGCCTAGTGTCCCTTATTAAATTACTAGGTATTTACCTCTTATCTACTACAATAAAAAAAAAACGTAGGTATGCCAATCAATAGGCAATCATCAGTTGAGAGAGAGTAAAACAAAACTTTAATAGTTAGGTATTTAGTAAAATAGGTAGCTACTACTAAAATAGTAGTCAGTGGATTTTCTAATTAATGAATCTTAATATTACTCGGTATAGGCACAGAGTAGACACTCGTGTCGTATAGGTACTTAATTAATATTATCCTACCTATAGCATAATTTATTATAATACCTGTAGGATATACATATAGGTACCTACCTACTTAATATTTAAACCTTTAACTTAAACCTATAAATAGATTAAATACCTTTTATCCAGCATCATTCAAATCGGGATTTAGGTATACCTACCTACTTATTACTTAAAGAATTTCTGATTAGAAATTTTTTTTACAAAAAAAATAAAAACCGACTTCGATACACAAACACTAAAAATTGAAAAATAATTTAATTTATTACCGAATATATTATGAATACAAGAGTTAATATAGTTCCATAATAATACTTTTTGTTGCCGGTGCCAATTAGGTTTAGCTGCGCGAATCGTCTCAGAAAGAGTCTCATAAAATATGAAGTCTACTTCATATTTTATGAGACTCCACAATGGCACCTCACTGGTACCGACCCCAAAAAATATTATTATGGAACTATATTAACTCTTGTATTCATAATATATTCGGTAATAAATTTAATTATTTTTCAATTTTCAGTGTTTGTGTATCGAAGTCGGTTTTTATTTTTTTTGTAAAAAAAATTTATTTCATGGTATTGAAATATGCTATGCCTGGTTAAAAATCTACTGTTTACTAAGCTATTACACTGATCGCGAGCAATTGACTCTTATCCGTTGAGGAGTTCCATTATCTATCTTCGAAGATGTTCATCAGATCTTCACCAAATTTAAATGGGACCAATTTTGAAGTATACCCTTTCAAACAAAAAAAGAATTTTTAAAATCGGTCCAGGCGTCTTCGAGTAATCAGGTAACATACATAAAAAAAAGATTCCGATGAATTGAGAACCTCCTCCTTTTTTTGAAGTCGGTTAAAAAGTAAAATTTTATTTCAAAAAGGTCGGCTCGGCTCGTTAGCTACGCGTGCCCAATGAACCGTGGCTATTAAGAGTTTTAATGGCTCTCATCGATATTGCCAAAGTTTCCGCATTTTTCCTTTAATTTTACTAATAAAGGACATTAAGTTTTGAACCGATAAATACCGTTCATGGGCGATTTGTTATTTAGTGAATGATTTAAGTGCGATCCTAAGTACTTAGCGATTAGTTAAGCACTAAGTTTCGTTGAATTGTGGTAATTAAAATTTTTATAATGCGTTTGCTAAGTGCATTGTGCTTCAAAAGCCACCAAATAAGAAAAGAAGAAGATAAAAACTTAATCAAAGACATAATATATTATGATATTATTATACAGGATGTAACCAGAATGCTAGCAAAAACTTAGCGTTATTGCAATACTACCTAAACACAATCCAATACCAATAACTATTTGCCTCATTTTATAGTTTTAGTGATTTAGTATTTTTCAAAAACGCAATGTATAGCGTGCAAAACTCGGTTCAATGCCCTGAAACAAACGTTACGTTAGTAGGTCACTCGGAGTCAATGTCATGTGGTAAGGCATTGACTCCGAGTGACCTACTAACGTAACGTTCGTTGACCTCTGGCGTCAGTCAGATGTTTTATTTGCAATATAATATAGTAAATTTTTACAAAATAATAGAATTTTTTATTTATTTTTTCGCGTTTTTTATGTTTTCATATCAGTAATCATCAGTATTATCACCTGTCTTCATTTTTGCCAGCGTTCTTGTTACACCCTGTACTGTACATGTAAGCTGTGATAGCCTAGTGGTTAAGACGCCTGCCTCTTAATCGGAGGTCGGGAGTTCGATCCGGGGCATGCACCTCTAACTTTTCGAAGTTATGTGCGTTCCAAGTAATTTAATATCACTTGCTTTAACGGTGAAAGAAAACACCGTGAGGAAACCTGCATGTCTAATAGTTCTCCATAATGTGTGAAGTCTGCGAATCCGCACTTGGCCAGCGTGGTAGATGACCAAACCCTTCTAACTCTGAGAGGAGACTCGTGCTCTGTAGTGAGCCCAATGGTTTGATCATGATGATGATGATGATGTAACTAAGTAGATGTATCGGTTAAGACAGACGGCTCGTGGGATAGCGTGTGATTTGCAGGGGGGTGAGAGCGACGTTGATTAATTTAATGGAACCCTACATCCCAGCGCGGTCATTACGGACAAAACCATCAAGTGGATTCAAGATCTTTTTTGGTGTGGTGGTGAAAATCAATGTATGGGTCAGTATAGAATTACGTAAAAAAGCAGCGTGTTGTAAGTATAAAAGCACGTATAAAAGACGTGAGGTGACGTAGAGTTACATAATGTTTCTTCAGTAACATGTTCTTGTCAAATTTCGGCCGTTAAATCAGTTGATTGTATATTGCGATAGGATCGGCGTCGGTGAAAATGTTAGAAGAATGTTAGAAGGAAGGAGGAATAAAAAACATAATTAACGTTGTATTATTTATTTTCGTCAGTGTCTCAGCCGCCCGGTACAGCGGGCGGCGTTCATTCGTTATGTTAAGTACACGTAGTAACGCTACTTTACCAAATACTGATATTATCTTAGGGCCAGTGCCCCGCAACGCAAACAAACCGCGGAGGCAATCTTGAGAAGGAAACGATTCAGCCAATAATACTCTATATTGAACATTCATTTACGATATAAACATTCATGACACAAACCATAAAACAAAACTATTTACACTATGTGACACATCTTTACATATAAATCGGTTATTGCGATAGGTGAAAACTGATGTTTTATATTTATTCAAAGCTCCTTTTAAAGCGTCAATGAAAATTTAATTAAGTTTTACCTAAATGAACACTGAAGGTAAAAGGAAGGAATGCTTTGGCACCATCTGTCAATACTATTTGATCTGCATAAAGATTTGAATTTTATAGGAATCTTAGATTTTCGTTTTAGTGCTATCCTAATCGATATACCTACATTCGCTAAACCCCAATCAAGTTAATGAGATAGTAACAAACTTAAGATTTATATTATCTACACACTCTAACATTAATTTTTTAAAAATTTTTAAATATTCAAAATCTTAATTATTGTAATTAATAGAATAATATATTATATAAATAAATTAATAAGTTTTACAGTAAAAACATTATTTTCATCAAACGTTTTCACTGCAAATCTCAGTCTGTCTGTAGACATTTATTATTGTTTAAAAATGGTGTCTTACAAGGGATTGTATTAAGACCTCCCCTTTTTAAACTCTATACTAATAAAATAATTTCCAATTTTCACATCAGAAATTCCACATTATTTTAGCATCGCTAATATAAACAAACATCTTACAATATTTGAAAATTGTGCGATAGAAACTACCCTGGTAGATCAACAAACACAAAAAGTTTGTTAATAGATAAATTCCGTGTCTCATTAACATGATTAGGTGATTTCTTTAATGAATTCACAACATATAATTTTATCTACATAAATAGGGCTAACAGAACGTTCTTCCTCCAGATTACCACCGCGTTGAAGCCAACTGAAGCCGTGCGCCGTAGTCACTACACACTATAGCTGGAGTGCCAGTGGAAAATTTGCAGGGGGTGCTTGATAAAATCTGAAAGTTCTTAATACAGATGTTCTACTTTACATGATTACAGAAACCTTGCTACCAGTTGATCCATGACAGCTTTACATTGATATATTATGAGTTTTAGGATAACATCCTAGCAGATCTAAGTGCTTAATCATAATTCAAAAATATTTATTTTATATGGGTAGGCCAACTTGTTGCTCTTATGATATGTAAAGACTCTACCAGCGCCGGTTAAGGAGTTATATTGTACTGAGAAATTTTAGCATTTTCTTTTCTAAAACAACTTTAGTAATGCCTGGTACTTGTTATTTCTGAACAGGATTCTGTTCTAAGTAATGCTAATAATAACTCCACTTATGTATCCCCAGCATTTATAGATAAACTTTTTGCACGAGAAAAGGAAATTAATGTAATTAAAACGAACTTCGATTATGTTATTACATAGCGGATGCTTTAATTTTAAAATATTCATAACTGACGAATCAATCTCAGACCGACTGGCTGGTTTGTTTTGTTAACCTACTCAGAAAAAGTAGAGGAACCGTATTAAAACTCTTATCATTTATAAAACACGTCTTCATAATTCTCCGCCAGTTCTCGGGCCACTACTGCCGCGATTGCGGCGGCTACGCACTGTCGAGCGACACTTCAAGTCATATTTACACCTATATACTGTATGTACGGATCGTACTATTGAATTATCGTAATATTACAGTAAATATCATTATCAATAACCATTAATATGTTAATTATAAAATTGCTAACTTGTAACTTTAACATTATCAAAAGTAGCGCAAAGAGATATTAGTCGAAGTAATCTATACCATTGTAACGATAAACTAAATAACTGACATATTATCTCAACTAGAAGAAGATTTCAAAATTTCTTTATTAAATCCCCGACAAAAGCCGGGTTGGGTAAGCTAGTACCTATTGTATACAATAACTCACACTAAGTACATGAAAATAATTGATATTAATAATTTAGATTTACTTTATTAAATAAGACTTCAACAATATAATATTTTGGGATTTAGAAAAACCTTCAAAGATAGCGAAAGTATTGAGTTAAATATAATTCAAAAAAAGCTATTGAGAATAATACCTATGTCAGCTGTTATTAAGAGCAATAGGTATAGGTAGGTAATATTTACAATGACCTGTATCTTTTGCGCCACTCTACATAACCGCAAATTGTAAAGTACCTATTTAATAGGTTTCCATATTAAATTCTAATTTGATTTTATGTAAAAGCGATGTACAAATGTCATAAAAACTTCAAGATTCCTTCGAAGAAATGTAGATATTATTACAATGATTTTTGTTAAGGGCGTAATAATAATCGTTACAAACTCTATGGCAGCGCAATATTTTCATATAGTTCAAACTTTCAAACTTTCCAATAATACGACCCGATATATTCATTCTGACCACACGAATAAAATTACTATATTATGCTAATAATTTAGGCTCCATGGTACTAGATATCTTATTTTAATAAAATGTATCAAGTTTACAATGTTGAAGATGAGTGATTCAATAATAACTCCTTTACCCTATTCAAATGCTATCTGTCACGGTTTTGCTTCTCCTGCTAACTTCACAACATCTTTGTGTTACCTAACAGAGATGGACCATGTCACAGGCAGCATGCTAAAAATCGCGTGCCTTTTCTTATTAGGTATACCTACCTATACTTGCTACGTTAAGTACTTAAAGTAGCCTGTGAATGATCACGAAGCAAAAATAATTACATGTTTTGATCTCGCTTTATTGTTTAAATTTCGCGCGTGCATGGTCAATGACTAAAGAGCGCGCGAGCGAGCACATAGACATCGCCACATGTTAAAAAGGGAAATCTAGTTAAATTGATGTAACAAATAATAATTTGCTATGTTTCACAATAAGCAAATTTCCACACTTATAAACAGACTTACCGATAAGTGCGAAAATTCACTTTCTGTGAAAAACCACCTGTAAAATATCAGCTCTTAATCGTAATTCTTAGTAAAAAATAATTTGGAAACGATTTTAAGTGTAAAAATTGAAAATCACTGTAATCCGTGAGAAATTGCCTATGAAATCACAGTGAAGAAAGACAATTATTTAAAGTAGCAATAGTACCCATCACTACTGCAACATTATTACATATGTAGTTGCAAGTGAATTTAGCGTAGTTTCAAGTTTCAACTGTCAATCCATGTCTTATAGCATTTGAATAATGATAATACCTACTTATTCAATTTTATTCGCGTGGCTCTATACAAACGTGAAGGCAAATATCGTTCTCCCATTACAAACGTATTAGATTTTATAAATTCATTTCTAAAATCATATTGTCATCGATTTTCAACCTTCGGAATAGTTAAGAAGTATCCGTGCATGAATTCTCTACCACGCTCTACTGCAGTCGCATACATCGCAACCATCTAATTAACTACGAATAAATTCATTTCTTTCATATATTAGTTTAATTAATTTCATACATTATAAGCACATTAACATGTCAATACAATAAAGTCCAACTTTTTTATTATTATCTCGAAATATTTTAGTTTTAAGATTAGTTTAACGTATAACCACAAGAGGCCTTTCAGCCGTGCCCCCTTGTAAATGAGTGATAGTAGAATAAGAATTCATGAGCGAACATTCAGTATTAAGTATATAAAAGGCGAGGTTCCAACACAAGTCCTAGTATTATCACAAACGTGAAACGAGAAACAGGTAAAACGGTAAAGTATCAAAAACGTTGTGTCCCATATCAGTCGTGTCTTTGTGCAATGCTATTTTATAATAAACAGTTATAACAAAACTTCTCTTGAAGTGTTGCTCAAAAGCTATCTGTAACCAAACAGCCTCCGACAGACATATAAATAAGTGTAATTAATTTAATAGGTATTCTCTATATAAATGGACCAATCATGGCAGTGAACATTTGAATCAGTGCTGTCATTGGTCGATTTCTACCACTCTTATATGTCTAGCAGACGCTAGTTATAAGAACTGAGGCATTATTTGCGAATTTCAAGGAAGTGATAAGAATTAATTAAATAACATTAGTAAATATTATAATCATTAGCATAGTTTTATATCAGGTGTACCATACCAGGTTTTGATTACGCCTGGTAATTTTATTATTGTATTTTTGTCCCTCCAATTATTACTTAGTTGAAGTATTTTAAAAATTTATCTATCCACCCAACTTTTCAAGATTGATACATCTTATCATCATCTTATTCTTGCCTTGCTTCTACTCCTCCTCCTCCTCCTCCTCCTATTCAATGTAGTCATATTATTATATTACAATGTAACAAAATTTGATTTGAAATTCGCAAATAATACCTCCGATCTTGAGATTGCGACCGATCTCATAGGATAAATAAATCCATTCCTTCATAGAATTAGCGACTCGTAAAAATGCTTTGCTAAAATCTATATTAGTTTAATTTACCGTTATACATATTATATTTATGAAGTTATTAATGAACAAGGAATATTTGGAATATCTGAAACTTTCATAACAGTTTACGATTACTAGACCTTTCCATCTCGTCACGTAATCGCTCCTTCTACGACGGATGTCCATCGAGTGGTCCTGTACGAGCTACTTTGATATGGTCTCAGTCTCAAGACATTCCGCACGTCTGATCTACTCGTATGATACACTCTCCCTACTCGAGCTACTGGCTCGCGTGCACCGGCGACACTCGCGCGGCGCCGTAGACTCCTTATTTGACTACTGTACACTGCGCGGCCATCGGAGGTGACGAGGATGAGTCGATAATCTGATGATGAAATAGTACACGTCAGCCGAATAGGGTCGACGGTGTACGCGAGCCTCTGATATGTGGGATGATGTGTGTAGCGCTCGGGCCGTCCGCCGAGGCCCCGCCCGAACGGTACAAAATTGGAAAGTACCAACATATACGTATTTAATTATATACAATGTACAATACAATACGATAAACACTATAGCGTCTACGGGGCGAGGCGCCGGCGCCGGCGAGGCCTCCGCCTCGCGCGTCAGAAGGTAAACATTCTCACAATAATATTATACATCGTAACTCGCTCTATATATAACAAACATTTCACGAACGCGCACCACGCTCGGTAAACAACATAATATACAGCAGAATCGTAGCACTCTTTCGATTCGATAAAAAAATTGACTAGAAAATCTCAATTCGCTATGAGCACTGTGGCGTATCGCTCGCTGCAAGTCGAGGCGGAGTCGAGGCAGCGTCGACGCTATCAGCCGGGACTATACCTACTTCGTTTCACTGATTCAACATAATATCGTGTGAAGAACAGACTGCAAGCTTCGGCCTCGACGCCGCCCATCGCGACTCCTATCAGTGAGCGCAGTTACATCGATTCTTAAGAATACCTAGAGCAGGCCGACGGTCCTGCGAGCGACACGCCTATGTGTGCGTGGACGAGGAGAATATGTCGGCAGCGCGCCACGCCTCTGCCTCCTCCTCCTCGTCATAATGTTGCAGGAACGGGTTGGTGGAGCTGTAGCGCGGGCTCAGCGCGCCGCTGCCGCTCGAGTTGAGCGTCACGGCCAGGCCCGCCGACGTGCCGGGAATCGCAGAGCGCGGCGACTCCCGCGACCCTCCTTCCCTTGGCGTTGACTCCCGCGGCGTGGTCTCCCGCGGAGTGCTGCGAGGCGAGTCGCGAGGGGAAGCGCGCGGCGACTGGCGCGGCGACATGCGCGGCGAGCTGGCGCGCTCGGGCTGGCGCAGGATGGACGATACCGAGCCGCCGTGCTTGATGGTGTCGGCGGGGCTGTGGCTGCCCGAGCTGCTACTGGGCGAGCCGGGGGACGACACCGTCACCTGCCGGGAGCGAGGCGGCGCGGGCAGTGGGCCGCGCAGAGGCGACTGCGGACGATATTGGCCTGCCCTGACTGATGAGAGAACCTGTACAACAAAATCCATCCACACTATTTGGTATAAAAGATCCGAGATCAATTAATATAAAAGGACCAAATTCCTCTTCCAATGTCATAAAACATTCGTTTAGTAGTCAACTTGGGTCAACGTTGCTGAGTTAACAAAATCATCATCATCCACAGTAAATACTCATCTAGGTATATACCTACTTAGGGAAAAATTGCCAAAATTAATATAAGTAAGGTGTAGAATACTAATAAATCGCTCATGAGCCATTACGCCAACGCAAGCAGATGTTCTATGCTGACTAGATGTTGAGGTGAAAGACAATGCTGATCCATGATTTTAGCGTGAAGGCAATGAGGATTACGATGATAATAAGTACTTGTGCCTAGGGTTCACACTCTATAGATAGATTATACAGGGTTTAACCAGAACGCTAGAAAAAAATTTCCGTTATTATTATACTACCTAAACACAATTCAATGCCTTATCGTGTAGGTTTAATGATTTAGTATTTTTTAAACCCCGCAATGTATAACGTGCAAAACTCGGGGTCAATGCCCCACCTACGACGCGACATTGACGCCGAGTGGGCTATCGACGCAACGTTCTTTGACTTCTAGCGTCAATCAGATGTATTTTTTGCAATTGTATATATACTTATTGTGAATTTTTTGTTTATTCTTTTGCGTTTTTTTGGTAGGTACCTATCTTATCAGTAATCATCAGCACTATCACCTGTCTCCGTTTTTGCTAGGGTTTTGGTTACATCCTGTATTTACTCTGAGCAAAATACTTTACATGTGCGGGCGGCGAGCGGTCGGCCGCGTGCCGAGCCGAGAGAGCTGGCGGCGGAGATGCTGCTGATGCTGCCGCTGGATGCCGATATGGACTGGCTGAGCGCGGAGCTCGGCCTGCGACATACCGACCACATGTAACTAATTCTAATCTATTTTTTAATGCGAGATAGGCTTGCGTGTTGACGACAATCATGCTTAATAAAAATCAATGATGAGATCTAGGTTGGAGCGCGGTTGCCTAGAAGGTGCTTATTCTTTCTTGCCTTGAGATAGCTTATACGCGACAGGAAACACGGACGCCGGGAGGACATTCCACACCTTAGTGGTTCGTATCACAAACGTTGAGCAAAAATGTTTCGTAGGAGTAGATTGAACGTCAAAATATGGCCAATACGCCTACTTGTCTATTGTAGCAGTATTTGCAGGAGTCTCTACACTAAAACCCGCGGGCCAATACCGACCCGCAAGCACAACCAATTTAGCCCGCAGTAGCAAGCTGACCATGTCCGATATCCAGGGTTTGTGAAAAAACATTCGCGCCTCGCGCCATATATACCATAGGCACCAAATGCCACTTACCTAGTCCTAAAACTAATTGTGCGAAATTTAACAGCAGTAGGTATTTTTGCATGAGCTAGACATTAGACAAGTCTTGGGCCTTGCTCTTTGGCCTTCAGGATAAAGTTTAGAGACTCCTATATTAGACAATAGGTTTTTCTCTCAAGTTTACTACAGTCTGTAACTGACGGATATGTACCTACTGCCGCGATGATTATTACGAGTATTTGCATGACAAATTCGGGCTAGTTCCCTTCTTTATAAAACACTCATCCTCTGATAGAATTGACTGAATTGATGAAGCACCTATCGTGTAATGGTCAGCAAAAAAGTAAACTGACTGACTTACATATCACTGTATACAGCTTAAACTGCTAGGTCTAGAAACGTGAAAAGTTGTCTTTATAACGTAGAACTCCGCTAAAAAAGGATTAGATATTCCACCCGAGTGAAGCTAATGCAGGCTAGGCTAGCTAGCCTAACCTACCCAATCTAGGATGTACTGTTCCACGACTGGGCAATTTTTCTCCCATTGCTGTACAACTTCCTATTCTTTGTCTCTTCAGGCCACTTGACTGAAATGCACCAACCTCGTTCTAGCTTGCCACGTTGGTGCTGATGATTTTCGGGAATGCAAAAATAAACAATTTTAACTTTTTTTCTAGTTGCCTACCTATATGAAAAATTAACGTTTAAATTTAAAATTGCAGTAGACAACACCATAACTTACAGCTTGAATCAGGTAGGTAGGTACTCTTTTTATAAAAATATCATTCGTCTAGAACTTTTTATTCTCATTTATTTATTCTTCTTATTTTATTCTTCGATTTTAGTATGTCACTTATACAGTGCGTAGTGATAGTGTACGAATTGATTTATTTGATCATGTGCTACCAATAGTAATTGTAGTTGGTTTTTCTGATATTCTGAATATAAAGCACGATTTCAAACAGCACCAAACATTGTTTGTTTTAATCAATTATTGCAATGTAAAAATGTTTTGTGATAGTAGGTATGTGCATGTATATCAAAAATTCGTGAAATGTTGAATTTCTGACTCGGTCACCAAATGTTTTCCACGTTAAGCCAATAAGCTACCACAGAAACTAAGGGTAGGTAACATTTAGTGATATAAATGAAATACGAAATTTAACTAACAGGGTAACTGAAACACATAAAGCATAATGTTATAGACTGAATACCCATTGACTACTATCGCCCAAGCAATCGCTTCTTTTCAGAAGCCGAGTACAATTATTAGTAGCGTACGCTTCCATGGACATGCTCAAGAGCGGTTCAGGTGTTCAAAGAAAGCCTTTGAGCATTTAATGGCTGCCATAGAAAAGCTTGAACTTCTTGTTTAGACAATAATGCTGAATTGCTTGAAACAAATTCAAAAATTTAAGTTTAGATCAAACTAATTTAATCACAAGAATTGTATTTAAATTAGTTTAATACCAACCGAAATGTTTGTTTCTAACAACTCGGCATATTATGGCTTCTAGAGAGGCAAGATGCTCAGACGATAGTATCCAATGTGTGTCCCACCATAGACAGAATCACAGTAGATGTAGATCAAGAAGATAACAGTTCGACACGGCTCAATAGTCAACAGCAATCGAGAGGTAAAGCCTAGACTATGACGAATAAAGCTTTCCAGCAACTACACATGATCGTGTCATGGCCTCAACCGTACCGACACATGCAAAACAAAGCACAGCCAATATCCATATCATCACGGATAGCAACATCAAATACCAAAGGTTTTAGTGTAACATTTCAAGTTGACTAACGTGACATGAGCGATAGCGTAGATCTGTCAAGTATTGATGGATAAATGTCGTGAATGGACGGAATGGACATATCTCCTGTACAACTTTGGCAGATTAACGCGAGTCCGGTGTCATGTTTTAAACTTGAAAACTTACGCTGGACTAAGGGATATTTAGGGGACATACCATGTACTCTCACATCTACAAAAACATTAAACACCTTACATTTCCATATATACATATACATATTTTTAATTAGAGCAGGAGCGACAGAAAACATGGTAGAACCAAATTTTTGACAAGTTCTGATCCATTTAACAGGACAGAAAATCATGCATGTAACGGTCTGATTACGGTCACATCACGGTCATGTGTGGTGGGAGGAGGTCTTTAAGTTTAAGAAATCTCTTAACCTTGGGGGAGGGTGGCTGAGGCCACTGGCGACGCACTGACTCTGTTTCCACGCGGCCCGGTTGCTGGCTCGCCGCGCCGAACTGTCTACAAACATACATGCGTTAAGGTACCGCTTAGTTAAATCAGCAACAGCAACACGAACGGACATGCAAACAGCAAAGAAATCACAACTACTGGTTAAAATGAACGAGACTGGGCGTTTTGAGATTGGGCGTATTTTTGACGCATATGAATTTGTTTTTGCACGCTCGTATATCAAAGGGGGAACCAAAGTCCACACAATTAGCAAGCTGAAGTGGTAGTGGGTAGGCCATTACTATAGTAAAACCGACGGGCCCTAGAGCAGACATGCTTTAGAGTGGAGACTGTCTCCAGCCCGCTTCACTGACCTTGAATAAGTAGCGCGAAGTATCTACGAAGAAAGTAGCCGGGTGGATGAGAATGGCAGAAGGTTACGTCGGCGCGCTCTCAGAAAGTCCTATATAATCAGCGGTGGATGCAAACAGAGTAACGATGGTGTCTGGTGATTAATGAAATGTGTGCTAATAAGCATGGCAACATGAGCCCAGTCAATTTTATTGCGCGGGGACGTTCTTCTCATAAGCGTATACACGAAAGCCGCTAAAATTTTGAAATATTTCTGCATCTAAGTCAGTTATATCACTTTAGTTGTGTCTGTTATATATATTACATTAAATAATACATCATGATTGTAATTTAGAATACGACGGGAGAGGACAAAAGTTCCATTGAAATTGAGGTTTAAAAAGAAAACCGTTTCGTTCTCGCCCACTATTTTGAGCAAACATAATAACACTAAAAATTCGGTATAATGACATCAATTAGTAAATAAGTATTAGAATTAGGTACGAGCGACAAACACTAACTTATATACGCAGGAAAATAATCCCAATCTGAAAGTGCCCATTGAGAATGAGAAAGGATTTTGTAACCGAAATAGGTATGTTTTGACTAGCCACTATGAATTTGAAATTTCTAGAAATACTATAAGGAATTTATACTCGAATTTATATCTCAAATACTATAGCAGAATTTAGAATAGTAGATGTCACGAACAAAGAATGACCAGAATTTAATGATGATGCTATGATTTTTGATTCAGAAGTATAAAGGAATAGTGTCGAAGTATACAATATTGAAGATGATAGATTAAAAAAGGCTGTTTTATATAGACTACATAGTTGTATATTAACGATAGATAATTATTATGCAATTTATGATGTGCCAATTAAAAATAGTATTGTTATGAGATATGTTAAAATCCTTTCTTATCCCATCAATAACGCTTTAGTTATAGTATTTTTTTTTGTTCTGAGATTCAAAAGTGTTTTAACATCTTATAATAATTATTATATTATACAGTCAAACCCAGCTTGCATTGTATAAAAAATATGTCTGGATGTATAAGCTATTCTTGTTCTAAAAATATTGCTTTAAGAAATTATTTAAACGACATGTAAACATTGTTATCTTTATGTTCCCATTTATAAGAGTGCACAATTATTTGAAAGCTGAGTTTGATATTATTGTATGATTATTCCAATATGTCGGTAACTCAAAATTATGTGAGTAAGTACTGTAGATACTTGATATTGATAGTCAAATGTTAAAGAAGATAATGTAAGAGAATTGTTGAGAGTTATAACAAAACAACATTAAGAACAGAAAAGAAAAGCGACAACATGGACGAAGGCATTACCTGAACGTTTCGGCGGAGGCCAAATTTGGAGGAGGCACTGCAGGACATGTATTGGACGTTGGTACTCAAGTTCTGTGGGTGGTTGGGAATGCAGCATCAGTGGTGGGGCCATTGCCACGGCTAGGTGCTGGGGAGACATTTTGTTGCGGTCCTGCGCAGCCACTACAAGAGCTAAATGATCGAGAAGGAAGACCAGCGTAGCTCTAGCAGCTCGCGGTAAACACTCCACTATTGAGGCCATTAGACGAGCATTGCCTTCTTTGTCGTCGGGTAGGCATACTCCTGCAAAGTTGAAATAAATAGGTGTGATTCTTTCTTTCACGTAAGTATCATATTACACTTTCAACCGTGCATCAGATTTTATTTTAGGATTGTTTAACGTTTATCAAATAAAGTAAGTTGCATATGCGACATCGTATGATCATTTAAAAATTCAACTCACTTTACAAGATAATTATTGCCTACCTACTGAAATATTCTTAACATTCCTGGTCATATTAAAGTTGACAGTTATTTCAGAGGTTCATCAACCCAATCTTTACTTTTGTCTAATATTGATTCAAAATACCAAACAATTCCAAGAAACTAAATAAGTACCCATCTTTAAAAATATATTCGCTCATTTTCTACTTACCAAGTGCATCCAATGTCATTTGATACAAGCAGCGGCTGAACAATGGCTGTGGCAGCTCAGTCAAGTAGTCCTTCAGTACTCCGGTTATGACGTTTATGTCAGGAACAGAGTCAGGTGTGAGCTCAACTCCTCGTGCGTTGCGTTCGAATGCTTCTCGTAGTATACGTTTCTTGTTCGCAGAGCCACATAATCGATAGAGACCTTTGAATAAAAGATATATTTTTGGTCACGATTTAAATCAGCATTATTTTAACTTTAGAATTGATTGATGTTTAAAGAAGCATAATTCGTAGATTATTTGAGTATCAAATTGGAAATTTCATTGCCATCGAATCTAACTTTGTTGGGCAGCGTTTGGAAAGCTTCGTCGACGAGGATGACGACGCGAATCTATAGCTGTACGCTACAGGTCGAGATGACAATCGGGGTATGAGGCGAGGGAGGCCCAGCACAACCGCACGTTACTCGCACTACCCCGAACCGGGCTAGCGCGGGGGCTATGCGGGTATGCGGGACGTCCCCACCCCGATTGCAATCTCGACCTGTCACGTACTATTTACGTGCCCACTTAGTAGTCGCGAAGGTGTACATGGCACTATTATATATGGGACACGACCGCCCCACAGCTGACGTTCCTGCTTCGTAGTCGTACACTTACCAATAATATCCAATCCGCGTCGCTCAATCTCCTCAACACATCGTCTCACAACAAGGGGGACCGGCGCCGCGTTGGGTGGTCGTAGCTCGCGCGCCACCACGGTCTCTAGCTCCGCGCCGAAGAGGGGTGGCTGTGCGAGCCGCGGCGCCGCGGGTCTCCGGCGGAACAACTCATGCGGCTCCGTGTGACGGACGCGCATGTACAGCGTGCCTCGAGGCTCCATCTGCGATAAAATCGTCAAATTAGTCTATGAGAGCTCTTAGAGATATAAGGGGAAAATAAAAAATTGCGTAATTGCCCTTACTTTTATTGCAAGCTGGTGTGACGCAGAGCGGGACAGTAAATCTGGCAGAGTCACTGCCCCTCGGAAACAGAGTTTGTGCCTGTGCTGCGGGTCCCACGAGTACACCAGTACATCCAACTGCCGGTTATCTACAAGCTCCAGTTCGAAGGACTCGTCCCAGTCAAACTGCAGCTCACCAGTACGAACCTGACAAATAAAAAGCGGATTTTAAGCGGATCAATGTATGTTTTAGACAATAGTTTTGTAAAACAGAATTTCACTATTATGGACCAGTGAAAATTCTGACAAACGTTTTGGTGCAGGATTTTTCGAATTTAATTTTTTTGTCAAATCATTATACAAAGTCATTAATGTTGGACAAAAGTATCTTTTTATATGAGAGAGTGATACAAGGCTTTTCATCATCATCATTATGTTAAACTCATTGCCAGCCCAAAACTGAGCACGGATCTCCGCTTAGAATGAGAAGAGCTTAGGTGATAGTCTCCCACGCTGGCCCAGTGCTGATTGGCACACCTTTGAGAACATTATTAAGAACTTTCAGGCATGCAAATTTCCTCGGTAGGTTTTCCTTCCCCGTAATATAAAACATGGCTTTTAGAATCACAATTTTGGTCCACTACTATTACTTTAGATAGGTAGCTATATGGTTTTTTAACGGTAAAAACGAATGTACCTAATGCTTGTTTATTGTTATAACTAACAACTTTAATGAAATTCTCGATTACTTGATACGAATTCAATAATCAGAACAACTTGGTTTATTGTAGTGGTTCACGGCTTAGTATATTTTGAGATTAATGACTTAAATTATATTACTATAATTGCAATAAAACTTACCACAGTTCGAGCTTTATGAACCCGGTCGCACTCCAGGACGCAGTACAAATCTCTCGGCGCCACGGGCGGCTGCGGAGGTGCAAGTGGCCCTGAAGGTGGAGACCCCGGTGAGGACCCCGTGGGAGCTGGGCGCAACCCTCGGCCAGCGAGAAGGTGCACCCACAGCATTCCTGACACTCCGCCTGAGATACGGGACAAGCCAGTCATGGATGTGGACAAACCTCCCGTGCCTGGCTTCTCCACTTTGTATTTTAGGAACTCTGAAAGACGAAGAAAGATTTTAAATGTAATTGAATTTTACAGTAGATATCTACTTATACTTGACTCATAGTATTATATTGAAGTTCAAGGGTTCGCACCCTTTTACTTAACTAAAACTTAAGACGAGAATTATAGTGATTATTGAGAAGAAACTGAAAGTATGAGAGATGAAGGAGAGGTATAAAGCACCACATAATCAAGTATTGTAAGAGAACCGACCTCTATTAGTACAACCACAGGACAGTTATCCTAAACAAAAAAATTTGCAGACTGCAACTTGTTTTAAGTTAAAACTTGGTGTCCAATACCAAAATAAACTGGACTGGGACAAGTAAACTAGGAGCCCAGTTCCAGCAGTTGTCTCTCGCGATGAGTGGATAGAGAGCTACTGGCAGTGGGCCGCAGCTGTTGCAAAGACAGAGACTTCGCGGGCAATTGTCGCGGTCTCTCTTTGCGACTACAGCTGGCCAGGCATAATGAATTACCATTAGGATTAATGTCCAGATGACGTTGGTGTCGTGAGCCCGGCGTCGGCACAGGACTCGGACAAGTGAACTTGGAGCCAAGTTCCAGCAGCTGTCTCACGCGACGAGCGGACGGTGAGCCACTGGCGGTGGGCCCCAGCTGTTGCGAAGACAGAGACCTCGCGGGCAAGTGACGCGGTCTCTCTATTCGACTGCGGCTGGCTAGGCCAAGGGATGAGCCGAAGCGACTGCCACTCTCCATCTAAAAATAAAGTAAAATACAGTTTTAAAAGTGGTGATAAGTAATGGTCAAGACGTTAGCCTCCTATTATTAGTCACAGCTCGCTAGTGGGCGCAAGAGTTACGAGTGGTACTTGCCCGAAGGGAACACTTAGAGAGAGCAAGGCAGTCGACCTGAGCACAATGCTTTACTTACATTCTTGAGAGCATCATGTATGTTCTCAGCGGAGTAATGCGTAGGAAGCCTGGGCCGCAGAGTCTCGTACAGCGCGCTGGTGGAAGGTGCACGGGAGAGCCACGCGCGGTACTCGTCCGACGTGAACACTGAGGGAGAGGAGGGCAGTCGACCTGATTACAATGCTTTACGTAGTAATATTAGGTAGACATTCAAAACAAATTGTCTATACAATAATGTCCTATAACCGAACAAAATGTTTTGCTTCCTATTTTAGAGAATATAAAAATTGTGGCGAAACCAGGTCGTCATTCAAATCGTTTAATTTCAAGGACCTAAAGTACAAACAAAAAATTCCAGACACGGGTAAACAATGAAATGTCACTAATTTACGCAATTTAAAAATGTCTCTCTTGAAATTTCCAGATTAATCGTGATATTTTCTTTGGCATAGGCTCTTTTAAACAAATTCCAGATAAAAATCAATTAAAATCATCAAGAACGTAAGAAGGGTAAGTAGACTGAAAGATATCATAAACTAACCTCTGGAAGAACGTAAGTCTAATCGCGAGGACAACGGTTCCGGTTCGTCTTGAAGAACACTTCCCGCCCGTCTGGATAGTCCCATTCTGTGTACCAAGATAAAAATAATTAAATAGCATCAACCTATACAATTCAGGATTTAAACAGATTGGTCTCACCTTTGACCCGTTCCTCTTACGTCTCTTGGTAAGGAGTTAAACTTTGAACCAATGTCCCTTCCTAACGTGCTACTTCTGTAACCACTTAGTCCTGAATAATAAGGCGTCCTTGTAGGTGCCGTTGCCTCAGTATCAGAAGAATAGTCCAAGCTACGGTTTCTCCTCGATGTTCCAAACTTGCTACTGTATGACGGAAGTCCTAATCCAGTGGTTCCATAGCCTCCTCCTAGAGCTGAACTCAATCCGGTCCCTGACAATCCAGTACCAAGTCCAGAACTCGTTAAGCCTGAGCCCACTAAACTTGAGCCCGTTAAGCCACTTAGTCCAGTAGTCGATAAGCCTGAAGGCAATCCAGGTCCAAGCCCGGTTCCTCCAAGGCCAGCTGCGCCGAGGCTACTGCCAGGTAGTCCCGATCCTGGCATTCCTACACCACCGTAACGTTGCCCATATCTTGACAAACTTGAAGCTAGAACAAAGATATCAATCAAGATTTTTCGTTCAGGTTTTTGAAAAACTTTTGTGGAAGATGTTTTTTTAGAGTCGATTGCACTGATTAAGCAACGCTGATCAAAGTCGGTAACTGGATAGGTAATCGACTTTGGAGGTGGTGCCTTGGAGAGTTGTTTAAGCCATAGGTAAGTGCCCTGTTATCAATAGGTAACCCTATTCTATAAACTATTCCAAGAGCTACTCGTTCATCAGCTCGAGCTAATTCGAGGTTCGAGGTTTCGAGGTTGCGGAGGTAAGATGAAAATTGCTTTGGGTTAAAACCTGTAGCCTGTAATATTATGTAAAACAGTACTGTGACTGACCGATAAACAATTCACATCCAAAATGGGTGCACTTAGATATTTGAAATTCAGATTTTTTGAGTATCCTGGTGTATTACGGAAGGGTTTTGGGAAATTACAACGGGATCTTCAAAAACCTAAATCTATGCAAAGTAACACCTGGAATTAGCCAGTGTATAATATAAGCAAACCTAGGCTAATATTATATTGGGAACAAAACGCGAAAAAAAATAAACTGTACCTATTATAATGTATCATGCTTACCACCAGGTCCTGCAGTGGAGGCTTTCATACTTGACCGTAATAACGAGTGTCTACCAAAATCTGAATGTGTCTCCGCCCGGGGCAACTGTTGTTCTGATCCAGATCGCGGTACTCTTCCTCCGAAACGCATGCTATAACAAATAACTCATAATTTTTCAAAGATATATTAACCTCAGTCACAGAAAAAAGTGAGTTGTTTATAGTAAGTTTATCTACTAAATCTACTAATCGTCACAAGAATCAAAGATTTTGAACTGTCGGTTTAAAAAGTTGGAACTACCCTCACGTACACGTTCTTCGATCTTTGTGAACAGATTTAAAAAAAAATACACATGATGAAACGTTATAAGTGTTTGGGGTAAAGAATTATTTCTGCATGTCTGTTACCATTGTCCTCAAAACCTTCTGAATCGGTTCTGATAATATGACTTTTTGCAAAACCTACATGTAGTCCGCGACAGGTTGAGATGACAATCGGAGTATGAAGCAGGGGCACGCCCCGCACACCCACACGTCATCCGCGCTCGCCCACACCGGGTTAGCGCGGGGCGTTTACTCCTCGATTACCATTACAACCTGTCGCATACTATACTTACAATCTTTCAAGCAAGATTTTAGAGACATTTTGTGGCTATGAAATGGCATGAAATAGTTTGTGAATTTGTTTCTCTATTTCATCGTAAGCAAAGGAAAATACTAAACGGATACTGTACCTTGGACTGTCGGATGGATAGAAGGAGTGCACTTTTTCCGCAAGACTTTCTAACGTGTTGGGATACGATCGTTCGTACGGCACAAAATGTGTTGCTTGTGACTTCGGCTGCTCCGTTATGACTGGCGGTGGCGGTCTATAGCTGCAAACATAGTATTAACTTATGAGAGTTTATTTATTTAAGTAACAAATATTTAAAAAAACACCGCAACCAAAGGATGCCATGGAGAAACTATCTAAGTATGTGTGTAATGTAGATGATTCGTAGTAAACGTGGACACAAAAATGCACTTGAATATTGAACAAATTATTGTGTAGTAATTACATAAGGTTAGCGTTAAGTTTTATTGTAATATTTTTAGTAAAAAAAAAACAAATCAAACAACTTCTGAAATGCACTTCATTTCGCCCCATTTTGTTTCTTTAATTTTTGGCACGTCAATTATTATTTTCAACCGAAATTAATAGATCCTTTCGTGTGGCTGATTTATGAGCACACTTTTTATGAGGGCCTATCTATAAACCTCAAGGGAAGAAACGTTGAAAATCATACCACGATTGGGATGGTACCTTATCCCAATAATTACAAAAGTGTGTATGCAGTGTGATGTTTTGCCCTTATATGAGTACCTCCAAGTTGAATGATCTGAAGGTGGTCTGGAGTTGTAATAAAGGTCCAGTGGCGTAGAATCCGGTGACAGTGCTCCGAGTTGCATACGACTTCTCTCTTCCCTTCCGTCGCCGACCGGTCGAACCGTGCTACCGGGACCCCCCGTTGAACGAAGAGTACCGTGTCTGAAATAAAATAAATAAATGGGAAGTATGCATCAAAAATGCTGAAATCTATGATATGAACTGAATCATTCCTATGAATAACGCTCTGTCTTTTCTAAAAGTGTATTGTGTCTGATCGTTTTTATTTATCTTAAAAATCATTTTGAAGGAATGATTATAATGATACTAAGTATGTATATTATCATTTTTCATGAATTTATTCTTGAGATTAGACTTACAAACTTCAATATTTTTATTTGCTCAAGTAATGTACCAAAGATGGTCAACTTATTATACGTTCCGACCTACTCTGCGTTTTTGGCGTGAATTATTACACATATTATAATTATGCAATTAATGATTCTTGACTATTCATTTCCGCTTTGAGCGTATTCATTCAGTTTTTAGTAACGTGAATATTATGTTACCATAAATGAATATAAGTTTTTTGGAAATTACTGTGAATAAAGCCCGTCCAATCGATCTCGATCTCGATCATCATCGTCTCGACAGTCCCGTTTCAATACAACAACTGGTGGAGGCTTGTGTTCCGTACGCGGCAATGACGGTGAACCAGGTCCTGATTTTCCTAGAAACAAACAGATAAAATACAATTTAATAACGCAGGTATCTCTACTCCATCATCGAAAAGAAGTTAGTAGCGCTCACTCTATGTTTCTCTGAGAGTGTAGTGTGTCTGTAGTGTAGTGTACGTTGTTTCGTGATCCCATACAAATGAAAGAGACAAAAATCTCAGTCAGACTCGCCCACTGCCATGTTTGTCTGTATCAAAGAAGTTGGAAGTACCTATGTCGATGGTCTGTATCATTTGTATGGGGTTACGTAACAGAGAGACCGTTATACAATTTTTTTCTGCGGACAGAGTACAGTATCTATAGGAATTTATTATAGACTTTGTAGTTTAAGGATAACCTACAAACATTATCTATGACAACGGCCTACAATTTGAAATACCTAGTTGTTTTGTTTTATAAGCTTTGTCTTTATCTTGATGAAAATGAAAAGTAGGTTATGCAAATACGCTACCAATTGAAAATATGGAAATGCTGCCAGAACAGACAGGACTTTAACAAAACCACGATCAGATAGACTTACTCAAGAGAGATATTGTTGAAAATGACATGAAAATTTCGAGCTATTTCATTAAAATTATGCTTTACCTTTTCTCTGCCTGGTACAAAGTAGTAACCGCCTGGGTATCGACATGATGATAACTACATCATCCAGTGACATTCTTCGGACATCCACCAAGTTCACAGCCAAGATTTCGTCTCCAACTTTCAAACAGCCGCTGTTGTACACCGCTGATTCGAGTGCTATTCGGGATATGAACACGCCATCTGTCCTCGCACCACCGTCTCCTTCTCTGATATACAGGCCCAAGGTTTGACCAGGGCGCTTGACGATTTCCACTAGTTGAACTATGTGGCGCGCGTCCTGTGACAAATATTAGCGTTTAAGCACTTTGCTGATCGAAGACGTTGTATGTAGTCTAAAAGATTCGTTTGTTTGTTCGGAATTGATAAACTCTGAAACTACTGAGCTAATTTTAATGATTATTTTGCCATTATATAGATTATTTATAATTATATCACGCAGACCAAGTCGCGGGAAAAATACAGTATTGAAGATGATTTTCGTTTTGGGAAACTAAAATAAGAATGAAATCAGAAATAACAGTAGTCCAGTATAGGTACTGTACAGTGTAGGTAGGTAGGTAGGTTGTAATGAGTACCTGTTTCAGTTTGTTTAGATAGGTCACAGTCGTATCACAGACAGGTAGGTACTCGTTGCAACAATTTTCTGATAAGCAATGCAGATAATCTAGGCGCATTGCATGAATCGACCGCGGAATTACGGCAGGACTCCCACAATGCATAGTTGGGGACGAGGACTGGAAGTGCACATCCCAACAATGCTAGTCTAGATTGCGTTCGCATTCCCGGCGCGATCTAGGCCAGGAACAATGGGGTTGTCTGGAGTGAGCTCTTTCAACGTTCTGTTAGGTTACGAGCAGCATTCGGGTCAATGGAGCAAGGAAAATTACCTGTTTTTTTTTTAAAACAAGTAAGTAATTTCAAGATAAATTAAAACTAACCTCATTATTATTATGCTTATATTATATTATATTATATGCTCGATATTGAAATGCAATATGAAAAACTCAAGCTTTAGGCAGTAATTGTCCCACTGCCTACGAGGAAGCGAGTAGCTATCTACTATTTTCTCATTCAAGAAACGTACAATAATTGATGTATGATTCTGTGTCAATAAAAGGGACAAATGCTTAATTATATTATCTGATCGCTGGCTGTACATACTGCCGATGTCGGTGAAAATTCTTTCGCCACTAGTTAGTTGCGACGCGACGAGATGTTTTCCTGGCGGTAAAAACATTCAAGCAGTTTGCATAGTTGCGTAGTAGTTTGATTGCGTGATTACTGGCTCGTCACACTCGCATACTCGCTCATAATCCAGCGATAAAACTATCCCAACTACACACTCGCTTCTAGTTTTTATTAGTTCAATCCGTTCTTGGTTCATGTTCTCAAAGGTCATGATGTCTGTGAATCTGCATTTGGCACCACAATTGACCTAACCTAAACCATTGTCATTCTGAGAGGAGACCTGCTCACTAGTGGGTTGGCGGTGGGTTGATATGATGATGACTGTAGCTTATAAACGCTGACGCTTTAACTTTCAATTCGTGAATTTCTTCTTACAAAACTACATACTTTTGAACAAATTGCCTAGGTAGGTATAGTCGCTACAGTCGTATAGGTCGAGATGGGAATCGGGGTATGAGGCGGAGGACGCCACGCACAACCACACGTCACCCGCGCTGTCCCGCATCGGATTAGCGCGGGGACTGTGCGGGTCTGCGGGGCGTCCCCACCCTACCATCTTTACATGTCGTGTACTATACAATAAATCACTATCAGTCATGAAAAAGTTGCAATTTACCAACTCGCATGTTTAAAACATGCGAAATATTGATCCAAATAAAATGAGCCGATTAAAGCCTCCTCCTTTTTAGAAAGTCGATTAAAATTAAGTAAACAGCCTAATAGAGGATTCCAACCTTCCTTGAATAGTTCAGGTACTTCAGGTAGGTATTTTAAAATTAAATGGTAATTTAGGATATGCAAATGCCGATGAATAAATTTCCCCTTAAAGATCCCGCTAGTCTTGATGTGGGGGAGGCGTTATTGACTCGAAGGCGCTTGTTACCTTGAAAGGTTTCTCGCAGAGGTGTAAGATATTCAACGCTGTAATGACGGCTTATCAAATAGGGTATTTTCATATTATTATTTCACATACGTAAGTAGTGTTTCAGTAAAGTATAAAACGTTAGGACCTACTCGCTGTGTAGTGAAAGTGCTACATGCAGTCTAAGGCACATTACACACACGCAGAGTGGAGTGGAGTAAACGCGGTGTTTTTTCTTGATAACAACTCAAACTAAGCCTTATAGACAGTACACTTTTGCATAATAGTGGCCCACCCAAGAGCTTGACGCGTTTTTTGTTTAAAAAAACTTAGCAAAAAGCTAACTTTAAGCAAGATATATTTTTTAATTTGGTTAAAATTTACAAATAAACAAAACGCTAATTTTTCATAGCGGGATATTGCAATTCTGCGCCATAACAAAACGTTTAAGAACCCTAGAGCAATTGTATCAAATGGAATGCACTTATATAGATGGATTCTATCCCCCTTAGCAACAGACACTGGTGAAGGATTTTTCTCAATATCCGTGCGTATTACAAAAAGGAAGATAAACGCTCCGTGGGGATCAATGAGGGCATGAGTGTACTTGATTTATATAAAGAGAGTGGGGAAAATACAGTACAAGCTCGAGGGTTGTAAGGTGTAGAGGCGAGACTTTGTAAATAACAATGTCAAAGGTAAAGTTAAATCTTCTTATCCAGTTTGACCCTCAAGAACCACCGAAGTCTTAACCCACCAATCAATGACCACTTCGCCGGGTAACCAGCAACTTATAAAATTAGACTAGGATAAGGTACCTACTCGGCAATCTGGTTACGAAGCTCGGAAAGGTAACAACCGTTTTGGGTACATGTCACTTTAACCGTTTTGGGTACTTTCTCAAAAAGTTAATGTAAAAATCGTACATGTCGTTTTACGACATGTACGATCTACTTAATTAATATTATAAAATAGGCTTGGAACATAAAGAAGAAGAAGAAAAAAGATATACCTGTAAAGCAAAGAACTTCTTAGCGGCTTCTATGTTATTTCTGCCAACTTGTCTCAGCTCCAGAATTCTCACTATCATCTCACCGCGTCGCTCCACCGCCTGTAAATCATATAAATAAGTTTAAAAGCATTAACGTAAATCATATAAATTAAATTAATCAAGTTTACTGTAAATTATATAATATATAAATACATTTAATGTGTTTTACACTAACAGTTAAAATTATATCTCTAAAACTGAGTACGAAATAAAACCGTACAAATGAAAAGCCTTTGCACGACGAGTCTACGATGTTAGGAAATTTTTAACACTAACTTGTCCCGATGGGAATCCTAACAGGCGCTGAAACTTGTGAGACTTTACAAAACGATAGAAAGAACTGAACAAGAAAAATAAATAGCAACAAGAAATTTCAAGTTTTATATTTACAGTAAAGTAATAGCCTAATAATGTCCTTTCGTGAATTAATATTTGTCATGGAGAATGCAGGCTGGGGGATTACACAAATAATGTGAAGGTTTTAATAATTCTATGGTAGGTATAGGTTAAAAAACCTTCTTTAATTTTTCCAAAACTTTTCAACGAAATCCACGTGAATCGTAAAAAATATTACGAATAGCCTTTGAACAACTATAGGTTCCATCAACATTATACCGAACTATACTTAAGTATTATTAAACGAGAACATTGGTGGTACTTAAAGACAACTATGTCGAACAGTGGATGCATATTGACTGAGAATTAAAAGTTTACAAATTTAAATCATCTTTTAATTCATATTAAATTATAACGTTAAATGTTTAATGGTTTTTACACAAATTCGTTTTGTAATTCACATAAATGGCTAATTACACTTACCTCGAGCGCCGCGGCTGTGGTGGCATCGTGGTCGTTTTCCACCATTTCAATTTGCCTGAATATTTCATTGCTGACACCCGATACCTAAAAATATTATTTTGTGTAAGCGTATAATAATTGTTACATTAAAAATTGATATAGAATTATTGATTTACGGTTCAATGGTATTTACGATAACTGCTGATAAGGCACAATTAAATCCTAACTACTTTTTAATAGTAATCTTTTTCAGCTATTATTTATATGGTAGTAAATACATCGGCAACTAGATGATGCTGTGATTTCTCTCACGTATGTTTATTGTTCTTTTAAATCCCGTGGGAACTGGTTTTCCAGGATAAAAATAGCAGTCCGTTCTCCGGAATCCGAGCATGTTTGCTTTTGCAAGCAAGAGTGAATAGGCATCTTCTAGGTAAACGAGTCCCATCTTAGGCCACGTCATCACTTTCCATCAGGTGTGATCGTGGTCAAGCGTATACCAATACTAAATAAAAAAAAGTTTAAACAGATGGGCCGTGAAAAGGTAACACAGCCAGACAAACTTTCGCATTTATGGTAAATATTGACTGAATATTTTATTGCTATATATGTAGGTACCTACCTAAAAATATTAGTTTGTGTAAGTATATAATAACTGCTGCATTAAAAATTGATTTGTAATTAATTTTCGGTTCAATGGTATTCACAATGACTGCACTGATAAGGTAGGTATAATTAAATCCAAACTACCTTTTAATATGTAGGTATGTAGTTTTTTTTTCAGGTAATAATTTGCGTGGTAGTATGTTAGTTAATAGATATAAAGGTGTAACCAGAACAGAACGCAAAAACAAAGACAGGTGATAGTACTGATGATTACTGATTTGATACCACAAAAAGATGCCCGCGACTTCGTCCACGTGGACATAAATGTTGGAAAACCCCAGCGGGAACCATGAATTTTACAGGACAAAAGAAGCATATACGTATATCCAAGGTATAATCTATCTCCATTCTAAACAGCCAAATCCGTCTAGTAGTTTTTGCGTGAAAGAGTAAGAAACACACATACACACACTACAAACTTTCACCTTTATAATATTAGTGTGTGGATTTTTCGATAAGTGTTCTAGTTTCAAGAGTAGTTACCTTCCGGAAGTCTGGCTGCAGCACGCAGGGCGGCGCGTGGTTGGCGCGCGCCGGCTGCGGCGGGCCGGGCGGTGCGCGGCCCGGCGACGCCGTCAAGTCCGGCGCCGCGCGGCCATTTTCCTGAACAAAAGACACTTCAATCATTAAGAGTAGTGTATGCTCGGGGACCCAGAGCCCTAGCCAGCGAAATCCCGGCTAGAAGACACTCGCCAGAGCACTAAGATGCCCTGCGCACAACCCGGGTATAACTCCAGCGCTCCATTTGAATATTAACTGATCAAACACGATGAAATTTTGTAGACACGTTTTAAGAACTAATATCTATATCTGTGATTTACCAGGTTTCCGTAAAATAACTAGTTTTAAAGTTACCTGGGTTTAAATATATGTAAGTATAGTCCGCGACAGGTTGAGATCGAGATGTAGGTAACATATTATAACCTAATTGTTAATATTAACTTGAACCATGCAGTGTGTAACCAGAACCCTTCGCAATTTACCTTATTAAATTACCTTATTGTTATATTACCTAAATACAATCCAATACCAATAACCATTTGCCTCATTTTGTAGTTTTACTGATTTATTATTTTTCAAACCCGCAACGTATAGCGTGCAAAACTCGAGTCAATATCCCGCTTACGACGCGGAATTGACTCCGAGTAGCCTACTTACGCAACGTTCGTTGACCTCTAGTGCCAGTCAGATGTTTAATTTGCAATATATCGTAAAAATTTACAAAATTTTAGGTTTTTTACACATTTTTTTTTGTGGTATAATTATTAACAGTTATCATCAACCAGTCTTCGTTTTTGCCAGCGTTCTGGTTACACCCTGTATATAGCACTTATAATTTTATATAATTAGCTAAGTATCACTAAGGAATAAATCAGATTTTGGGCACAAATGTTTTAGAGGACGGGCAAAGAGGCAATTTTTTAAACCAGAAAAAAAATGAAAACAGGACACACTAGAAAACAAAGCACGCCATTAAAAATAGCAGCGCAAACAAAAACTAACGCTCCACACGGTATGATATGGAAAACGCTTGCGAATTTTATTCCAGTTTTGATGGTCTGAATGCAAAATTAAAAATACCACAGGTAGAAAGCTATATTCAACAATTGTAACATACCTACTTCATTAATTTTTTAATTCATAATTGCGGCATACGAAATGTACCTGTACCAAATGTACCTACCAAGCTGATTAGGTACCTACGTCCTACGTACTTCGTTACTTTAGATTTATTTCGCTTCATCATAGTTCATCTCCTGACCGTTATAGGACCTTTTTCCTTTAACAATTAGAACAATTGAATTGTTTTATTAGCTAATAAGTGTAAGGCTATTTTTAAAAACTGATTTAAAGACATGCAGACATAATGTTGTATTTACAAAATTACTTTCTGTGGTTTTGAAGTAAAAAATTAAGTTTTATAGGAATTATAACAAAAAAATATATAGTCAATTATTTTCAGCCGTTATAAGATCATGTAACTATATCTGTGGGAACGCATACTTATAATTCGGCGGTCGATTACGGGGGGAGAGCGGGGCGAGACTGAGCAGCGGGGCGGGGGGTCCCTGACCTACTTCCCTCCCGTACGCACGAGGTCACTGTACTGCAGCTGCAAGATCCCGAATGCCGCAAAGGTGACTGGACGGTCTCGAGTCAAAGAGTGCTTTTATCTAGTGTCCACGATGACCTACTTTCGTTAACCTCTGGGTTAAATAATGGTTCAAAGTTTAAACACTTTGGTTTACAAGATTAGAGCTATTTTTAAAATTTTGTAGTGAAAAAAATCGGTCGAATGAGAGACGCACACGCACACGAAGGGTTCCGTAGTCCGCACCATCGTAAAAAAATAACACTTTAATTTTTTTTTAACTATCATAAATATTATATCATATTATTTTGAATATTATTTGTTACTAGCTGATGCCCGCGACTTCGTCCGCGTGGAATAAGGTTTTTTAAAAATCCCGCGGGAACTCTTTAATTTTCCGGGATAAAAAGTAGCCTATGTCACTCTCCAGGTTTTTATCTATACATGCAATAAATCACGTCAATACGTTGCACTGTTGCGACGTGATTGAAGGAAAAACCAACAAACAAACACACTTTCACATCCATACTAATATTATTAATGCGAAAGTGTGTCTGTCTGTCTGTCTGCTAGCTTTTCACGGCTTAACCGTTCAACCGATTTTGACGAAATTTGGTACAGAGGTAGCTTACAACCCGGGGAAGGACATAGGCTACTTTTTATCCCGGAAAATTTAAGAGTTCCCACAGGATTTTTAAAAACCTAAATCCACGCGTACGAAGTCGCGGGCATCAGCTAGTTTATAATAAGGGTACTGATTGTAGCGGCTACAGTTAGAATTACTTACACATTCTGAGAAAATCTCAACTCTCTACCTATTCCGGTTAACGAGATACAGTCCGCTGACAGGCATACGGACGGATGGACTTCAAAAATTGAATTCAAAAACTAATAAAGCTGATATAAACTTTTTATCGCTACTTCACTTAACACTAGCTTTTTTGAAAAATGTTAAGTTTAAACCCTATTTATAAAATAACAGAATTAATTTCAAACCCTATTTCTAAGCCTAGAAATGCAGCTCAAGGCTTGACGTATTTTAACTAAATATATAGGTGACCTAATCTAGTCTATAGTTAGATAGACAAAAACGGTTCAAGCTAAAATAGCTTAGCAAATCTGAGCGGCGGCAATGCCTTTGAAAGCTTAGGTTTAATTAATGGTTTTCACTGAAAGCATGATTACGGTCTTAACTGAGAAATTATATGTTAGGCCTGTATTTTGTAGGCCGCGGATACATTAATTGTAAATTTTACTCACGTAAGTAGCTTACATGATTAACTTACGACTTTACTAATGTAAATCTAAATATATAAAAGAAAAAGGTGACTAACTGACTGACTGACTGTCTGATCTATCAACGCACAGCTCAAACTACTCGACGGATCGGCTGAAATTTGGCATGCAGATAGCAATTATGATATAGGCATCCGCTAAGAAAGAGTTTTTGAAATGAATTTTCAAAAATTCTAATAAAACCACTAAGGAGGTGAAATAGCGGTATGAAATTTATGTAGTCAACGCGGATGAAGTCGCGAGCATAAGCTAGTACTCAATAATAAGCTAGTACAAGTACCTTAGTAAATTTGTTGTTAATTAATTATGTAAGCTACTTACGTAAGTAAAACGTACAAGTCTAATTGTGGCCGTAGCGTAACACAGAACCGGACGTTTATTCAATAATAGCTGATGTTCGCGACTACGTCTGCGTGTACCTACTACACAAATATTAAACCCCTATTTTACCCCCTTAGGAATTGAATTTTCAAAAATCCTTTCTTAGCAGTCTACGTCATAATAGCTACCATAACAGCATACCAAATTTCAGCCCGATCCGTCTATTAGTTTGAGCTGTGCGTTGATAGGTAAGTCAGTCAGTCAGTCATCTTTTTCTTTTAATATAATATCTAGATTATATATTATTATTATTATAAGAACATCAACATCAATCCTACTTTACCATCAGAACAATAAATATACGAATAAATTGCGCAAAGCAATCTAGGACAAAAGAGTTCACAACAATTATGATGCCACAGTTTTGAACAATGCGAAACAAAGTATAAAAGCAGACCCATGATTCATATCGTATTGTTGATTCAGTTTTCCCCAGCCTACTCTACTGGCGCATCGAAGTTAAACTGGTAACACAAAATATTTATAATAATAAATATTGCGTAAAAAGCTGTGATAGCCTAGAGGCTAGGACGCTCGCCTTCTCATCGGAGGTCGCGGGTTCGATCTTGGGCACGCACCTCTAACTTTTTGGAGTTATGTGCGTTTTAAGTAATTAAATAGGTATCACTTGCTCGAGTCTGACTCGCACTTGGCCGTTTTTTATGATTTGAAAAGAGCAACTGCTGAGTTTCTTGCCGGCTTTTCTCAGTAGAATCTTCATTTACGTATAGAGGAGGAATCTACCCTAAAAAAACAAGATTTTGTCGATGTGTTTGCCAGTTTGTTGCCCATGCTAAATTACTGCTTTCTAGTAGGTACTAAGAGTCTGAGCTAAGTCGCGAACGGATGGACGTGCCGAAACGATGAGTTTCTTGTTCTCGCATTTGACCGGTTTTTTAAGGCTCCGTACCCTTAATAAACCGATCAAGTGCGAGTCGGACTCGCACATGAAGGGTTCTGTATCATCGTACAAAATTATGTATTTTACAATTTACTAGGGCGGCCATTTTGAATTTTTTATTATTTGTTGTTATAGTGGCATAAGAAACACCTACAGTATACACACTCTGTAAAATTTCAACTCTCTACCTATTACGGTTCATGAGATACAGCCCGATGACAGACAGACAGACGGACGGACAGCGGAGGCTTAGTATAAGGGTCCCGTTGGCACCCTTCGGGTACGGAAGTCTGAAAATGGCTAACTGAAAAAATAAAGGCCAGCAGACGCCAATTTTATTTTTCCCAAGTCCTCTATATTGTCGCACGAACGAAACCGGTGTAACTGAAAAAATACGATTATACGTCGGAGTCATCCAACGTGACTTTTCACCCATTTCCGTATGCGAAGCAATTACATACACGAGCTCTCTCTGCCCGCGTTCCTGTAACGCCCAGTCACTAGTGCATTTCTAAACGGATGTTGTGTTATTGGAAAATCTGTTCTATTCCCAATGAATAAGTCACGCTTTTCATTGATTGACGGCTTAATATCTAGATGTAATCCACGTAGGACATAAGACAATGGCTAGGGGTTAGTGAAAAGGGTGATGAGAGGTAATAGCGCATAGACCTACTTAGTAGTTTTTGTAGATACCCCAGCATTAGTTCTTCTTATATTATATCGTTAGAATACGTTTTCGTAGAATTTCTTTCTGAAATGGAAGCCTAGATATGTACTTAAAATAAAACATCAGTAGTTAAGATAGGAGCGTAATAAAAGTGCTTACTTTAATCGTTAAAATCTATCGGACTTTTACTACCCATAAACAACTAGCAAAACAAAAGTCGCCAAGCGAATAAAATCGTTTCACAACCAATCGTAGGTACATAAAATCCGTGGATGGCCTAAACATGCGTCTAGGTTAAAAATACAAGAAAAAGCAAGACGGGGCAGTTATCACGATAGTTCTAAACTATAATTCGAGTACCTGTAAATAAACGCTGAAATACTGTAAAATAGATTTTTGTCGCTTGGTATATTTTAATATAGTACACTTAGTATATTTCTTTTTATTTATGAACTCAGAATATTCTCCTCTTTCATATTTTGATAGAAAAAAAATCGGAGATACCCACTTTTTTGGATGTAGGTAGGTAACATGGTAGGTAGATGCATCCGACTATTCGAAAGTACTTGTAATAGTTTATTCGAATAAAAAAGTTTTTTTTTTTTAACTAGGTAAATTTGTCACCATATAATAAACTATTAACACCTGATTGATCAAAATCGGCTCAACATATATATTAAATAGGTACTAGTTAACGCTCGCGACTTCGTCCGCTTGGATTTAAGTTCTTCAAAAACCCCTTGAACTCTCTAACTTTCCGGGATTAAAAGTACCTACATTCCGGGGAAGGACATACTTAGGTCCTTCCCCGGAATGTCTGCTAAGGTAAGCTAACTCTGTACCAAATTTCATCAAAATCAGTTAAACTGTTGGACCACGAAAAGCTAGCAGACACACAGACACACTTTCTCAGTTATAATATTAGTTTAGAAGGATCGATACATGGTTACATACATTACATACACACATAGGCTGCTAAAATCATAACCCTTCCTTTTGGCTTGGCAGGAGTCGGTAAAAAGACGCTTGGGCGAAGAATCGATGGGCGGCGGACGACAACCGTACGCCTAATCGATATACCGTACTACTACTCTGAATGGGGTGCGCGCGCCGGTTGCCTTACGTAACGCGCATATCAACACCTGTTGCTTTACTACCACCCAGTTATAACCCAGCTACACTAAAAAGCCCCGCCCGTCCACTACACCCGTTTATTTAACTCCCGCTCCGAATTTAGGCGGGTAACCGATGTCAATGCACTGCTGCAACCTTCGCTGCACTCAAGGGTAGTAGTGGCTAGTGGTATGATAATGATCTTCGTTACTTATTGGAAGTCTATAATGAGCCCTTTATTATCTCTGTCGCATAGTTCAAATGTCTGTTATTTTGTGTCATCAAGATTTTATCTAGTGCAATATGGATTAAATGCATTAGTGGTTTATGGATAGAAAATTATACATTTTTCCTAATAATTACGTATAATTTCTTATATTGCCATCGGGTCTTGCTGTAGAAATATATTAAATTAAAAAATAAAATAATATTGTAATTTAAATCAGGACTTTTATTACATCTTTTCTTTAGTTTTATTTTTGCAATAAAAGAATGAATTTCAATTTACGTGGTGCGCGCTAGCTCTAAGACAGAAGATACAAAACGCAATATAATTCGCTGTCAAGTAGTTCTAAGACTACTATAGATAGCCTTACATATAAAATAATATCGCACATTCTTAATTATCAAACAATAGGCACTCATAATCAACTACTATTGAATTGAAGCAGACTTTCTTTGATCGAAACCAGACGTCTGCGGGTTTTCTTAAAGCGCGTCATGCGGTCATGTCTTTTGAATGCGTCCTCAGACTCCTGGAATATATTGCAAGCCTACGTACCTCTATATTATGTATAGTGTAGTATATATATGTAATTATACGAAGGGGAACGAAGCCTCGTCAAGGCTACACTGTCTACTGTCTAGACGTGTTTCCTAAGTAAGGGTAGATACCTACATTTTTATATGGAACCGTATTACTAACGTTGCTTAATCCTTTCTTAAGATATGCCCTTTAAATATACCAAGTTGTTGTAGTGGCACTGTTGTGTTCAAGTTGTAAAGAATTTTTTTGTTGTGGAAACGGACTGTCCCTAACCTGCCCTAACAGTCGCACGCTAAATGGTCAAATGTCACAACGTGTATTCCTCAATGATTAAATGAAAAACATATCATACCAACCAAAACAATTTATCGTTTTACAAAATATTGCCTATAGCAACATCAAAAATAGAGCTCTATGTCCGTACCTAGGTACTCAACCCGTCTGTTCGATTTACCTACATGCGTGGGTAAGTGCGAATGCACCGATACGACAGAAAATTCTCAGAAAAGTTACGTTTTAACTCCCGACTTCAGCCCCCCGATTGTGTAAGAAAAACGTATTGTTTTATTGTTTGTGCTTAACGTATTCATCGTGATCGTAATCGTTAACAAATGTGTCCTTTGATTGGCTGTGAAAAAACGTAAACAGCGAATCAACCAATCAAAGGACAGAATTTTTTGACGATTACGATAACGATGAATACATTAAGGCCCTAGCACAAACAATAAAACAATACAGTACGCGGCAGAAAATGATGTACATCGACCTTTAGAATGAGACTAGCTGACGCCCGCGACTTCGGCCGCGTGGACTACACAAATTCCAAACCCCTATTTCACCTCCTTAGGGCTTGAATTTTCAAAAATCCTTTCTTAGCGGATGCCTACGTCGTGATAGCTATCTGCATGCTAAATTTTAGCCCGATCCGTCCAATAGTTTGAGCTGTGCGTTGATAGACCAATCAGTCAGTTAGTCACCTTTTCGTTTTATATATTTAGATTACGGCTTTGGGAATTAGCTCATCACTGGGGCACTTGAAAGTTCTTTATTGAAGCTTGAAGGACGGTCAGGTATTACGTCATCCCATCGGATGGCAGTGATGCCATCTAATAGCGGTGCCGGCGCCTGTCTAGACGACTGGGACCTAGAACATTGTGTCAAGGAGTCTGGAATTACGCACATTTTAATTCTCGTCCTTCTGCTTCTATCTACTAAATCTTCTAAATCTATATAACTATATAATAAAAGGAAAACCTGACTGACTGACTGACTGACTGCGTAACTGACTGACTGACTAATCTCTCAACGCAGAGCTCAAACCACTGGACGAATCGGGCTAAAATTCGATATGCAGATAGCCATTATGACATAGGCATCTGCTAAGAAAGGATTTTTGAAAATTCAACCCCTAAAGGGGTGAAATAGGGTTTTGAAAGTTGTGTAGTCCACGCGGACAAAGTCGCGAGCATAAGCAGTATATAAATTGAAGGCTGCTATAATTGAAAAGATCGTTTTTCAAAAGCTTTGTTGAGTTTTTTAGCATCACTTGAACTTTAATTAGGGTTTTCTAAAGAAATTGAGATGAAGTGCTTATAAAGTGAAATATAATATTAATTACATAAAGAAACACCAACTATAATAATATGTACTAGCTTTTGCCCGCGACATCGTCCGCGATACATATAATATAATTTATCTATCAGTGAAAGAATTTTTAAAATCGGATGAGTACCTACTTAGGTAAGTAATTTAGTTATGGAGGATTTGTTATGCCCTAAAATTAGGTATTAGGTTAGTAAGAAAAACATAAATGGGATCAGAAATAGTGTAGAAAACCTTGTTTATTTTCTTACTAGCTGATGCCCACGACTTCGTCCACGTGGATGTAGGTAATTAAAAATCCTGTGGGAACTCTTTGATTTCCCGGGATAAAGCCTATGTCACTCTCCAGGTCTTTAACTATACCCATGCAAAAAATCACGTCGATCCGTTGCGACGTGATTGAAGGACAAACCAACAAACCAATAAGCCAACAAACAAACACACTGTCGCATTTATAATATGGGTAGTGATAGTGATAATAGAAATGCCTACGGTTCTTTATGCAGATCATATTATGCAGATGAAGAAAATTTAATGTAGAACATAATGGGTAATAGTTAGAAGGAAACCATATTACTTACTCAGATATTCATACAAGTAACTTCCACAAGGTATATCAAGTGTTATCAAGTTATAGGTGAAGCGTACATGAAAGCTTATTAATATTCTGCAGAGCGCTTAACCTGCAGCCTCTAATGACTTGATTTATAGGGTGCTTCAGTTAAATACTAGGTATAGCTGCATATTGCACATTGTATAGATGCGGTGAAATACCGCGAGTTTATTATTCAAGCAGATACTAGGTATTTTGTTTGTTAAATAATAATGTAGGTAAGGTTGCCTGGAAGAGATCGCTATTTTAGCGATAAGGCCGCCTATTGTACAATATCTTTGTTTATGTCTATTATTTTTGTTTTGGTGTACAATCATAGAGTGTACAATAAAGCATATTTTACTTTACTTTACTTTACTTTAGGTAGGTATATGATGTACAACTGAACTCAGCTTTTCTATCTTTTGTAACATCATTTATTTATTTATGTACTAGCTGATGCCCGCGACTTCGTCCACGTGGAATTAAGTTTTTAAAAATCCCATGGGATCTCTTTGATTTTCCGGTATAAAAAGTAGCCTATGTCACTCTCCAGGTCTTTATCTATACCCATGCCAACAATCACGTCAATCCGTTGCACCGTAGCGACGTGATTGAAGGACAAACCAATAAACCAATAAACAAACATACTTTCGCATTAATAAGGGTACTGATTAATTACTCTTCGCTATCACTAATTACTTATTATAAAACAAAGTCCCTCCGCCGAGTTTGTCTGTCTGTGCGAGTTAATCTTAGGAACTGCTGTAGGGATTTATAGGTAGGATTGTAAGGTACAGATATAAATTCTTTTAGATGGTTTAAGATGCAGGTATGAGGTAAGTCATAAGAATTTGGTGTAAATTGACCGAACTAATATGATAATTGAGGTAAAGTCTGACCAGAAATATAAAAAACTTGCTCTGGAGGCGCCGCTTGTAGGTAAGTACAGTACGCTGCCAAAAGTGATGAACATCGGCCTTTAGAATTGTAGATTGTAGTGTGCATTTCAGGTTTGTAGAGCGTTGTCTCTGTCACTCATACCCATATGACGTTTTGTCGGACTCAACGACCGAGACAGTGCTCTACAATTCTACTATCTCCTTTATAGATCGATGTTCATCACTTTTGGTCGCGTACTGTATATGGTCTATGCGTCACTAACTACCTATAGATATGGTCTTGAATAAATTATTTCCACGGATTTTCCGCAATATGGCGAGGTACTTTATTTTTCTCCTACCGCTGACGAGGAAGCAACTAGCTATGTACTATTTTCTCGCTCAAGAAAGTATAATCTACGTATAATTCCGTACCATCGTTTTTGATTCGAAGGCCTAATTCTATCAAAGTCAGTGAGATGTAAAATTTTATAATAGGTACACTGTGTACGTTCGGCAAGTGCAGCATTAGCCGAGCGTGTTGGGGCAATGTGCACAAGGCTCTTTAAAACGTTTTGCACCATTAGTAAATACAGTTCCTTAATAGAGGTGACCAATTTATTTATTAACCTGTTAATTTAACACATATTAAAGTTTGTTGATTAACTGCGATACTAAAACTTAACAATTTTAAATAAAAAAATATTATTAAATCAAAAAATACAAATTATTATAGTTAGGACCTATACCTACGTTCTAAGTAGCTGCAGTAGGTACTTAAGTAGGTAGCGCGAAGATTCCAGGAAATTAAATTTCGAAGGGGGCGCGCGGTGCAAAACGCGCGCGCAACGACATTATACCTACCGATTGCGACCGATTACGTCATGCGCTAAAAATACCGATGCATTGAATATGGTTAAAAATAGCAAGTCAACTAATGTTAAATAGGACCACATCGATATGATGATAAATTTAGCATATCAAATGATTTTGTTGTTCCCATCGAATACCTACGAAGTGTTAATAAATAAGTTAAATAATTTTGTTATTTTTGTTGATGCTTTGATTTGATACATAAATAATACAATAGTCGAAATTTTTGTTATTTCTGTTTATTACCGATACTGTTCGATTAACGATAGTGCGCGTTCATAGACTTTTTGCTAGTTTATTTTTTCGGGTAATTTGATGGTGTAGTTTATTTTGCTCACTTCGTTGTCTGTCCGTCCGTCTGTCTGTCTGTGCGTCCGTCCGTCCGTCTGTCTGTGCGTCCGTCCGTCCGTCTGTCTGTGCGTCCATCCGTCCGTCTGTCTGTGCGTCCGTCCGTCCGTCTGTCTGTCTGTCTGTCAAGAAACCTACAGGGTACTTCCCATGGACCTTGAATCATGAATTTATCAGGTAGGTAGGTACCTAGGTTTTATAGCACACGCAAGGGGGAAAATTTGAAAACCGTAATTTCTGGTCACGTCATCATCATCATCATCATCATCATCAACCGATAGACGTCCACTGCTGGACATAAGTCTCTTGGAGTGACTTCCACTCCACACGTCACGGTCTTGCGGCGCCTGAATCCAGCGGCTCCCTGCGACTCGTTTGGTTACATCACCAAAAATAAATTGAAATGTATTCATGAAAGTAGTGTTTTCAATTTTCAAAGTAAGATGAAATCAAGTGGGGTAGGTATCGTGTTTTTTTTTTTTTTTTAGTCAGTGTTATATTTTTAACGTGTTTATTTATCAATAAATTTTAATAACAATTATTGATATTATATTATGTAAGTTTAACAGTATTTGACACCACTATTCCTTAATTGTAACCCGTAAAAGGGGATGACTCACGTGTTACCCAGAAACAAAGCACTTAATCGCCTCGCTGAGTCACAATGCCTCAAAGTGAACCTTGTGCGGTATTCCCTGAATATATTCACATTACTCAGAGAAAAGGGAAAATCTAGACGGAATCATTGCGATTTGCGCGAAAATGGGACAGTTCTTGTACTACAAACCAGAGGGTGATCAATAAATTAAACTTCAATTCACATTTAAGCAGCATCAGGCCGAGCAATACTGACTTGAGATAAACTAAGACCCAAGCCTCAGCTCGTATGTGGTCACAGAACGTTTGGTTCGGACTGTGGCTCCTTTTTAGATCTAAGGGCTTGGACTGTACCTTGATGAGACAGCCGGTGAGGCAGGATCTTTCTATCTTTTTACTCTACATCTCAAATCGTTGAGAGTTAGAACCTACTGGGTTCTAACTCTCAACGATTACTCGATTACGATAACGGTACTTGTCTCACACTCATAAACACCGCCTTGCAAATCCTGTTCATTTTGTTAAATTCGACTTCTCTAAGCCGGCTTCATATTCTAGTACCCCTTTTATTGTCCGTCTTTTCAGTTAGCCTATGATGTCAACCAAGGCAATACACATGGATTTAAAATTAAATGTTCGACATTACCGGACTTGTACCAGCGCTAATGCCATGAAAAGGTCAAGTTAGTAATTAAGTTTTATGATAGTACATAATATAAGTAAGTACTTAATGAAAATGTCAAAATTCATTTACGATAAATAATTCAAAAAACGTATACCTAGTTTTAGATCTTATTGCTATAAACGTGCTAGGAGGAAGAGCTCATCGCTTCTTTGTAGTTACCTCATATATTAAACTCTATATCGCCAAGTTTCTAAAATTTTACTGACACTTGCAAATTATATAATGAAGTAAAAACTTCCAAAATTGTTTCATGAAGAAACTTAGGTAAGTATACTTACTTAGTAGGTATGGTAGGTTTATGAAGACTGCCTCATTGAAAGGATTGGTTGTAAAATAAAATCGATTATTATTCTTCTTCAGTCCTGGGTTCCTTTTCCGTTACACGTAGCTCTCAGCATGTGAATTAACCAGATATCACTACCTAGGTACTCATATTATATATTCGAGGAAGCCACGTTTCTCAAAGCTAAGGAATTTGACATCTGCCGCAAGAACGAGTCGAATAAGAATTATTATTTACTACATTCATATGTACAAGATTTCTTACTTAACAGCCGATAAATTCTTCAGGCTTAGAGGTTGACAAATTATTCCCGGGCTCCCCACAATTTGCCTAGATGAAAGGTCGCCCTTTGAGGTGGTTGACCGCTTATCACGACCCCTGCCTTTGCAAGCCAAAACTCAAAATTAATGTATGAGCACTGAGTAAATACTTTAAACTTTCTCTGTTCAGCCGCGTACCCACCTAGCGCACAGGCTCGCGCGGCAGCCTCGCCAGCCAAATGCCTCGGCTGGTGTGGACGTGCCTCGGGCTGCCTAGGGCGCGCGTTTGCTCGGCTGAGCACGGCTCGGCCCCGAGCCATCTGTTGTCGGTAAACTTGACGCTCTCAAAGGTGCCTCAGTGGGCGCTGTGTGACGGGTGGGAACGGTTATGTTTTGGCTCGCGCGCAAAGCTACTTCAAGTTTTGTCTATCCGTGTTTGTCTCTATCTATAATATTGATATCATGGGCAGTCAGGAGGAGTCCATTCGTTTAATACAACTGTACAGCAAGTACAATGCAACAAGCAGCACAATCAATCTTTAAACAATAAGCAGCTAGGAAAATAGCTGCAGCTGAAAATACACGACTGTCCATTTCGAATACTCGCGGACTTATGATGGCTCAGCCTGGCTCGCGAGGCGGCCTCGTGTAAATGGAACAAAACTACTGAGGCTGCCTCGGGAGCCATCGCTCGCGATCTGGACACCGAGGCTGCCGCACGAGCCTGTACGCTAGGTGGGTACGCGGCTTTTGACGTAGATACCTACCCATATCAACAGTGTAATAGTGATAAGAACTAAAAATGATTTTCTGGGATAAAAAATAACCTACTTACATCTATCTCCAAGATGCAAGCTATCTCTGGATGGTGTGGATCATCCATCCATCAATGGATGATGCCCGCGACTTCGTGCACATGGATTTATGTTTTTAAAAATGCCGTGAGAACTCAACCATTGTCTAGGGATAAAAAGCATTCCATTTATGTCCAATTAAAATGATAGACACAAATGGATGATGACGGAATGACGGATGAGCTGTGAGACAGCAGACAGACAGATAGATAAACACACTTTCGAATTTATAATCATCATCATCATCATCAACCGATAGACGTCCACTGCTGGACATAGGTCTCTGATAGGGACTTCCACACGACACGGTCTTGTGCCGCCTGAATCCAGCGGCTCCCTGCGACTCGTCTGATGTCGTCCGTCCACCTAGTGGGAGGTCTTCCAACACTGCGTCTTCCGGTGTGAGGTCGCCATTCCAGCACCTTGGGACCCCAACGTCTATCGGTTTTTAATATTAAGCATAATATTAGCTACTTTTATTTCTACTGGTATTCTGTTTCTATCAACATTTGCAAGAAAATGTATCCAGTGACTAAAATGCAAATATTCTAACCTACCCATCTCGTAATAACTTCCTGTCAATCCTTGACATGTTCTCGGAAAATGGTTGTTGGGTTATATGCTGCGATGCAAAGTGAACTTAATAACCTTATAAATAAGGACCCATTTAAGCTGTGATGCTCTCAGATCATTAGTGCCGCCTACAGTGACGACAGCCACGCCCACTTAAAGTTTCTTGGCTTAATGAAAATCGCGTCCCGTCCAACACGTTTTTAATCGATTTAAAATTGTCAGTTTGCGATGGAAATCTTTTTATTTTCACCAACCCATTTTACAATATCGATGGTGTTGTGACGCAGAAATAACAACGTACCTAGGAAGGTGAAAGTGATTAAATTCTATAACTTTGCATTAATTCACGACAGAGTTAAAACAAGACCGATTTGGGTATGGCAGAGATACATTACGGTATTTCACACCACGCCAGAAAAATCTAAAAATGTATACCTACCTATTAACTACTTAGATAAATAGTAATGTCAATAAGCAATCGAAAAATGTTAATTTCAGTGGAGACCCTGAGGCCATAGAGTCTTAATGCAAAAAAAAATTTACGAGACATTTCATCACGATTAATAGCCTCATCTGGTGACAGAAGGGCTGGCTCATTTTTTGCGCAACGGATCAGCCTGGCTGTCTAGCGCGGAAATGCAGCCAGTATTCTTGGCACCGTTCCGTTAGCACCTTTCGGATACGGAACCCTAATAAGGAAATTGCTGACACGTTAAGTGGTGCCTAACTTTTCTATCTGGCACAACAAGGAAAATATCTGTAACGGACGTAATTGCGATAATAAATCAAGCGCGGGCGGCTAATAATTCCGCTGAACCAACAGTTTTCCTCTCATAATTGCTCCGGAATGCTGATAAATTTAGCTTTAATTATTATCTTTTGTCGCCTTTTGTGGTAAGGGCAACAAGTAACTCTACCTATGATGTCTTAATCGTGATTTCTGAAATTATCATATAGAATTATTTGAATAAAGAATGCCTTCCGATCTGTGATATAGGTATTGTTCCAACAGTAGGTACCTACCTCACGCTCTTTGAATCGGTCAGGCAGGAAAACTACTGAATCTAGAACTCTAAATATATACAAATACCGAATCTCTTGTAGTGTATAATATAAGGTACCTATATATTTATGATATTTATAGATATTGTTATAACCGGGGCAGATGACTCTGATTTTTTCAGCATCTCACTTATACGAATATAATCTCTAGTATCGAAACCAACCTAAATTGAACGATAAGGAACCATAAGTTTAATTTGTTATAATCAGTTAAACAGACAAATCTGTATGATGCAACGTGCATGGGATATATACCGCCCACTTTCCCAGTATTAAACATATAGGAAAAGCAAGCCACCGAGCAAGCAATACCCACCATCACGCAACAACACACAAATTCTCCAAAACACACTCAATGCTCATTTCCGGGCAGTTGCAAATTGCAAAGTCGATTTTGCCATTTGCAAAAAAAAACAATTATGCATTGTAAGGTCTTCATCTCCTCTTCAGGGTATGATAACCAAGTTGGTTCAGTCATTGTGGCGTGCAGTAACAGACATCCAAATTTTTTAATATCAGTAAGATTGGGAAGGATTCCACGTCATTCACCACTGCGCCAGGATAAGCAGAGTCAAAAATGTTATGTAAATAAAAGCAATGCTCACCTTCCCATATTTGACCAAATTGTGTTATTGTCAAGGAACAATAACATTATTTTTGCAACGAAGACCTTTTAAAAGAAGCCGGCGTGTTTATATAGCTTTGTAGTGAAAAGAAAATTTATCATCTACGCTGAAATTGCCAAGCTTCTGCCGTCCTAAAAATCATCCGCCCCTCAGAGGAAGTGAGTTAGCATTAAAAGATTTCCGACTTAAGTGTTTATCCGCCGTTTTGAAAGTAACAGCAAAACGAAAAACGTTTGATATTTTAAATATTCTTTAAGCAAGGTTTTCCATTACCAGATTTGATACAAATGCATAAATAAAAGTCCAGTACCCTTAGTACGACCTTGGACGTCTCGATGATGTTGTTAGATTTCGAACATTGAAATATCATACCGTCAGAGTTAAATTGGATCCAAACACCTCTTACAAAGTCGTTCATGCAGTATTACCACTTTTTTAAATAATGTTTTCACTTTGGGCGCTATTTTTATAGATTAATGGACGTATTAGGTATATACTATTATCTACTTAAATATTACAAAAATTGAGTTTAGGTTTATTTTTCTCTGACTTGTTATAATGTTTTAAAACTCGAAATCTATCAATGTCGTTGAGATATGCAAACTTGTACTAAGTCTACAAGTTGTGAAATGAAAATATTTTCCGTTTCAGTTTCAGGTCGACTTGATGAGTTGTTTCATCTGATATTTTATCAGGAGAGTCTTAAAGCTGTGTAGTATTTTGTTTTACAACCTCTTTGGTGTGATCTATGAATACAAATTCTGGTGTTCCTAGCATAAAAGGTATAGGAGGATTCAATTTTTGATTTAGAATGTAAATTTCTTGGCTTTAGTCTGCTATAATTTTATTGGATGGTATTAAAACTCTATTGCTCATTACGTAGTAGTACTTCCAAGTTCTTTGCCTAGGTTTTCAGTAGGATACTATGTCAAATACAATCACAGATTCGTATACATGTTTGCCCCAGCACTGCATCCTATTATTACGCATATATATACGTCTTTGGAAAACCTCTCCTAAACAGTACGTGAGAAAACTAAACACACTTGATTAGTGCTTTCATACAACGTAATGTTTCATATCATTACAGCGTGGCGGGCTGACTATATTTTATGAGCTTAGTAATAAGATAAGATAAATTTATTTGGCACGACAACAATAAACCATTATAATTAAAACATTAATGTGCACCTGTTTTCCGAACTAATAAATACTGTATCTCGGAAAACAGGGCAGTGAATATCCAGCTAGGTGAATACAAGACAAACAGGAAAATATGTGCGAAGTGGTGTAAGTCTATGTTATATATTGTGTGTGTTGTGTTATGTTGTGTTTGTGTGTATGTGTAATAACAACTACACATCTTATATAAACTATAGCTCAACTAAGGTTTAAACCAAATACTAAAATAGATTGATACAGTGATTAGTTTTCTGTAGCCATTAAATTAAACTGTTTAGGCCTTTAGGCCTGAATCTGTCCTGCGTTTTGATTGCGTACGTCGGTCGTGCGTATACGAATACGTTTGTATCGTTCACAATGCCTAGCGTCGGAACCGACACCATTGTAGCACGGAAAATATTGTATTTCGCACAAACATAACCAGCGAAGGCACATTTTTATTTCTAGCCATTAAAAGCATATTCCTAACCACTGCATTAAACCTGACACACAGCACATAAAGAAAGACGAAACAAAACGCCCATCTCAGCACAATGATCCCACTGTCCCCCTCCCATTCCCCGCATTTCTTTCTCGCTCGCCTTTCTGTGAGCAATGCCTAATGAGAAGCGTAGAACTAAAATTTTGTGCCAACTCGAACCCCGAAGAGCTCTAGACTGACGGGAGCAAACGATTCAGAACTGGAGCACTAGAACCTGAGAACGAAACCTTATAATCAAAGCGATAAAGCGCTTTATGACGTGAGCTTATGTATTAGATAGTTATAAAATATACGTCGCTTTAAGTGCTGGATAACGATAAAGATTTCTTGAGGATTCCTTTTTCTGGAATAAGTATTCTTTACCGCCAAGGTACTGTCTAGTGCAGTGAATTTACAATTTTCTTGAAATTGTATAATAGAATCTTGGGTTGAAGAGATAATATTATGTTTGTCCGTGTATTGAATCTCAACAACGTTTAATGAAAATAGTAGGCCATAGGCCTTATCAGAGGATGCTATTAAATGTGTGTGTACATGATTGGATGTAAGTTACCTTCACGCAACAAACTTATACCCTGAATTGACACATATTCTTTTTTTTCGTAAATTAAACACAAATTCACGGTTTTCGGTTTTTTCACTTTAACGTCTGCTATAATACCTAACTACCTGCAAAATTTCATGATTCTAGGGCAACGGGAAGTACCCTGTAGGTTTCTTGACAGACACGACAGACAGATACACAGACAGACAGACCGACAGATAGGCAGACACACAACGAAGTGCTACTATAAGGGTTCCTTTTTTCGTTTTGAGGCACGGAACCCTCAAAACAACAAGACTTTGAAACATGAAACACATGAAATTTGCAGTTTTCAAGATTTGCAAGCCATTTTTGAGATAAACTTGGAATCTTCCTTCTTGGAAACTTCAGTTTATCAAATTGTCCACTTTCGACATAATTTTTTTCTAAATTGTTTTGTAATCTGTTGATGACAATTATGTTATTTTCAACGACGCTCCATAAAGCCTAGATAGCCGAAATTCTTACACTCATTTACTTCTATGGAGCACCCCGTTTAGATAAAATTGTTTTAACTTTAAGCGCCTCTTTGCTATATACCAATTTACATTTGTAGTAGTTGTCTTTAACATTTTAAAAGTTATAGACTCTAATGAAAGTTCAAATTCACCTAAATAGATAAGAGTCCCGACGGGCTTAATAGTTCAGAAAATTGACTCTAATTTTAATAAACAAACATAATCACGACAGCGTCGCCGCGGCACTTCCGTACGAAGTTTATCATCATTAAAACACTTTCGCTCTTATCTAGAAATTAAATCAGTAGCTTTTCAGAAACACAAGTACCCACTCGCATAAACCATGAGCAGACATGAAAATATTCAGCAATTATTTTATCATTAGTTAGTTCCTGTAAAAGAAATGTATTAGGTATTCCTCGTATGAGACATTATTTTTAGTTTTGAGTCACTCTTCTATTACTAGGATGCGCGCACATTGGCTGCTACTACCTATCGCACATCCATAACTATACTTTACTATACTATATTATACGAGTATAGTATAGTATATAGAGTATAGAGTATAGTGTAGAGTAGTATAGAGTATAGTATAGTATAGTATACTATAGTATACTATACTATACTATACTATACTATAAATATGAAAGTGTGTCTGTTACCCTTTCATGGCTTATCGTTTTAACAGATTATGACGAAACTTGGTACAGAAATAGTTTGCATCCCGAAGACAGACATACTTAGGCTACTTTTGATCCCTGAAAATCATAAAGTTTCTACGGGATGAATTAGCGGGCATCATCTAGTGATTCATAAATCTACTTACTAGGGTGGGCGTAGACTGCCTACTATCTTCTTAGCAGCTAAGCTCAAGTTTCTCTGCCGTAGGCAGCAATTACTCGAATGCTTCCGTTTGGACGCCTGAACCAACCCCATGCTACTCATTCAAGGGAAGCCTTTAAGCTACACAAAAATCAATTAGCCGCTTCAGCTGCAGAAAAGAAGCCATAGCGCAGGCCATAGGTAGCTCCTATTGCAACTGACTTGACTCTACGTTTTTCGTAGCACTTGGCTACATGATCTCGTAGTAATCTACGAAACAAGCGTAGCATACTCGCACTAAACGAAGATGGTAATAACTAATAAAAATGCATAAAAGTTTTTTAGCGTAGTAGCACACGACGGATTTCTAACGTAGATAAATAAAGTATAACTACAATTCAAGTTAAAATTACAAAAGATATGTGTATTTCAATTACTCGTCCTTTGCTCGATAAAAAGTAGGTAGTCACTCTCCAGTTCTTTAACAATATCCGTGCAAAAAATCTATTGATCCGTTGCAGCGTGACTGAAGGACAAATCAACAAACAAACATACTTTCGCATTTATAGTAATGGTAGTGACTATAGTGAGGTAGGGATGAAAAATTTAAACCCACAAAAGTCGGAAAATTGGCTAGTTGGATAGTCGCACGCGGTGAATGTTCACCAAATGCATTGGCCGAACACATTGACCCAATGTATAAACTTTGTATAAGGCTATGTATAATAACAATGTATAAGGCTTTTAAACGTAAATGTATTTCAATATAGCATGTTTAACAACGATCAAATTGAAACGCATTTACACAAGAGCAAATTAATAAGAGACAGAAACTTGTAATGAGAACGGAGGCGCAAGTACACTCGGCTGCGGCAGGCGGTTCGGCATGTCTCGACTTGGATACATAGCTTAGTCACAAGGCCTTTAACCACATACGAAGCAGTTGTGGTTGATTAATTTTGCCAGGCTTTCGTTCGCTGGGAGAATTTGAGCCTTAATGTGTAGTCGGACCATTAATTCTGGAGATTTCCCCTGTATAAAAACTCTCATACTTTTTTATAAAACCCAAGAATTATAGATATTTTATTCAAATATTTAGCCCTTGACTGCAATCACACTTGATGGTAAGTTATGATGCAGTCTAAAATGGTAGCGGGAAAACCTGGATGGATGGCAGTTTATATTAAACCCTTTGGTTTCTACACGGCATCGTACCGGAACGCTAAATCGCTTGGCGGTAGGCTTCGCCGGTAGGTTAGGGTGTAGCCACGACTGTTAAGCCTCCCACCAGACCACACCAAAGGAAATTTAGAAATTGTAAAATTCCAAATTTACCAGTGCGTGTGCCCCGCACACCCCGCTCGCCCGCACCGGGTTAGAGTGGGGGCTGTGCGCAGTGGCGTACATTAGGGTTTATATGCAGGGTAAGCAGTTGTTAAATAGGAACCTATTTTACTAGCAGGGCCTAAAGGAAAATGAGTATTAATGATTGGTCCATTATAAGTAGGGTAAGCAGTGCTTTAATGCCTGTATGAAAAGCACGCCCCTGGCTGTGCGTGTGTGCGGGGTGTTCCCTCCCCGATGGCCATCACGACCTGTCGCGTACTATACTCGGATGCATACCCGTAAAGCAAAGGGTTTTAGCAACTTCCGGACCAGTCATTAGATTCGTAGGTTGTACTGTACGCTTAGAGTAGAGTAGTTTAAGTTTAACAATTGTCTGAACTTGGAAATAGTTTTAATTACAAGACTCTAGCCGCAGAACAAGTAATAAACTTTGTTAATGTAGTGTTGAAATTTGTCTTGTAATATTCTATAAATTACTACAAGGCATAAATTACTATTAGCCAAGGCATATTAATAAGACTTATGTGGGTATGAGTCTATGAGATAACATTAATATTAGAAGATGTTCTTAAATAAATAATGAACGTATGAATTATAATTTGAGCTGTGTATTATTATTCTTATGCGCAGTGTTGAAAGACCCCCACTAGGTAGACGGACGACATCAGACGAATCGCAGGGAGCCGCAGGATTCGGTGGCGCACCGTGGCGTGTGGAAGTCCCTACAAGAGACCTGTGGCCAGCAGTGGAGTCTATCGGTTGATGATGATGATGATGATTATTATTATTATTATTATTAGGTATTTGTATATGCCTATCTCGAAAGCAAGCAGCTTTTATTTTGTGTAATACTAGCTTATGCTCGCGACTTCGTCCGCGTGGACTATACCAATTTCAAACTCCTATATCACCCCCTTAGGGTTTAAATTTTCAAAAATACTTTCTTAGCGGATGGCTACTTCATAATAGGTATCTGCAAGCCAAACAGCCCGATCCGTCCAGTAAAAGTATTAGTAAAAGATTTAAGTTTTTTTTTCAAAGAAAGATTTTTTTATACTAAACAAACAAGACCTCCTGACGAATTTTCGTACAAGAGCCTTTTATCTTTTGTATAGAACAAACATCTCCTTTGTTGTTTTAGCTCTATGGAACAAAGAGGAATACAATTTTCAAATATTTCGATTTCAATTCGTTCTAAGTAAAAAATTTTGTTATCCCGAGGCCGAGGGTCTTATTATCATTACAAGAGAAAGTTGAAAATTTGCTTTATTTCGCACATAAGATACCTCCAATAGCCAAAGCCCGTGACTTCGTCCGTTTGAATTAAGGTTTTATTGTAGAAACACTTTGATTTTTCGGTGTAAAAAGTAGCACATTCCCGTCTTTTGGATGCAAGTTATATTTATGACATTTTTTTTCAAAGCCGGTTCAGAGGATGAGCTGCGACAAGGTAACAGAGAGACATATTTTCGCATTTATAAAATTAGTAAGGATTATTTACGGGCGGATAAGCCTTAATACTGAAAAAGGCGTTATTGAACACCCCTTGTTATAAATTCGTCTCATATGCGCAATATAAATAAAATACCTATCCACACGTTTGGACGTTATTTGGACGGGAAGTTGTCCAGCCAGTTGGTTGTAGCAACCAAGTGCGCAATGCGTTTTGAAGTATAAGTGCCTTTTGGTGACTGCGCCCAGAAGCGTAGCTGTACCTAGACCACAGAGTAGACCTAGACCGCCCAAGTTGCCAAGGGCGTTCTTGATATTAAGTTACTTTTAATTTTTAAAGCATCCGGCTACCTACAAACGCTTTCATAGTATTAATAGATATACTTAGTACATTATGTTATAGGTATTATAGCTAATTCTAATGTACAGAATCGGTAAACTATTGGTAAGTCTACTAAATCCATGCTATTCCTTTTCCAAAGGGAGCATTATGAAAGAGCCCTAGATTTAGACTTGTCAACTTAGTCAATTAGAAATTGTGTTTAGGATTAGCCAAGGTCAAAGGGGTGCGTAAACTCATTTCCCAGCGATAAAAAAGGTAGGTATGATTCTTAACATTTGAATTTTTTATAATGACAGTTAACGCAAGCTCTAGTGAACGGCAGATGAGAGTTTATCACCATGGAAAGAGACCAGCTTAACTTTTATCACTAGTGTGACTAGGTATGACATCATACATCGAATTCCTCCAATGCAGTGTTTACGATGTAATCGTATAACGCCACTACTCGGCTAGTTAAGGCGATCTAAGTATTTCTTGCGCCATTAAACCCTCAGAACGACCTTTCAGTGCACTTTATCACATTTCAAAGTGTCTATCTGGAGGTTATGTGTGGGTGATAGTTACGACACTCCATAGCGTTTTCTGTTCACTACATTTTCGAACAAACCAATATTATTCTTAGGTAGGTACTTGATGATGCCCCCGATTCTGAAAAGGTGGGCCGTTATAATTTAACACTTTCGCACTTAAGTATACCTACCTACTATTAATAATATTAGTACGTAATAATATGGAAGTATGGATTTGAGACGTTTCTTTATTGGGCCATTTTCATGCTGACTATTGCAAAATGTAGATACTACCTACATGAACACTGAAAACATTACCTACTTTCTTTTTTGGGCAGTTAATAAAAATACGACGGTGTTGAAAATCGTCTCCTTTTTTGGAAGTCGGTTGAAAAGTATTAAGTAGTCGGTATATGATATCTATGGGGGTGTTATAGAGCTATATTAGATGACGTCAGCTGTGGACGGACGTTCGAGATATGATTCAGAAAACACTACGCGGTGAAATTCATAGTGCATAATGTACTGAACGAAGATTGACAAAGAATTTATTTTAAGAATTTAAAACTATTTTCTTCAGTCACTTTTGTGTGAGTGCATGTGCCTTTTATAACATCGTGAAGAAACCTACATGCCTGAGATTTTACATAATGTTCTCAAAGGGTGTGAAGTCTGCCAATCCGCACTGGGCCAGCCTAGCGGAATATGGCCTAAATCCTTATGAGAGGTGACCTATGCTTAGTAGTGGGCTGGCGATGGGTTGATCATGATGACCATCATTCTATATTTAAAAAAAAACAATAAACATACCTATTGTAGAGCGCGAGGTAGGTATATTGATGATGCCTGCAGCTACATCCGCGTAGATTCAGGTGTTTTAAACCAGTGGGAACTCTTTTATTTTCCGAGACAAAATGTCTTAAGTATGTTAATTTGGGGTACTTATAAGCTATCTCCATTCTAAACAGCCAAATCAGTTCAGATATTGTGGCGTGAAGATGTAACACATCCAAATTATCACTTTTGCAATAATTATTATCAAAGTCAAAGTCAAATGATTTATACAAAATAGTTTCACCGATTTTGATGAAATTTGGTACAGAGGTAGCTTACATCCCGGGGAAGGACATAGGCTACTTTTTATCCCGGAAAATCAAATAGTTTCCACAGGATTAAAAAAAAAACATAAATCCACGCGGACGAAGTCGCGGGCATCATCTAGTATAATATAATTTTACCATTAAGTAATTCATTATATTGATTTCTAGTATTTAGTTAAAGAATAGAAACAGAGTTAATTTGCTCTTGCAATGTACTTTATAGTAGGTACTTAGATTAAAAAGAATTACACAATTGTGGTAATATTTTAGTAAACAATGGGGCCGATTCTCTTGTACACAATTTCTAAACTAAACTTAAAGCTAGCCTTATCTAATTACTATATAAATCATGACCGCGTGGAATGGTGCCAAGAATACTGGCTGCATTTCCGCGCTGGACAGCCAGGCTGATCCGTTGCGCAAATAATGAGCCAACCCTTCTGTCACCAGATGAGGCTATTAATCGCGGTGAAATGTCTCGTAAAAAATTTTTAGCACTAAGACTCCATGGCCCCAGGGTCTCCACGGCAAACGGCACAAAAATGTAACTCTCTATAAGAGAGGCATACTTGCGCCGCTTGCCGTTTTCAGCTGTTTCTGCTGCGGCTCCCGGTCTTGATGCTGTCTTCCTGATATGACACGGGGCCAATGTGTCAACGCAAGTTGCGTCCCACATTAGCGCCCGTCCCCGTTCCCAGGGAACCAGCGTCAATCCATCAGGTCTCTTGCCATCATCCCGACTAATCCCTGCGGGCTCAATGAGCGCAGGAATATTTATGGTGGCAAGAGCTCTTTTAATTGTATCGTTAAGAGAGCCATGCCTAAACAGCCTACCAGAGCTCCTTTGGAAAGAGAGTCCGTGGTTTCCAAATTTATCAACCTCTTTTCCACACGGACATCTGTGCTGATGGCACATTGGTGTTCCCAATCTGAGACCTAGAGCCACACGAAAACTTTCGTTATCTAAAAGTGTGTCGAGATTTTTTGATGGCAAGGCATGCAGCCAATACCCAGATTCCTTTTCGGATAATGCTAGAAGCCTGGCACGATCTCTATCACTTGTAAGATAACTAAACTAAATTAACACGTCTAAATCGAAGCGCGAAGCGAAGGCGGTGCGAAGTCATTACACGTAAATTGCGGGTAACATTTCGTTCATTACCTAGGTACCGATCTACATTTTACTCACACCTTGATTGCATCGATTTCTAGCTTAGTTTAGATCATAAGAGGAATGTGCTACATCCACACAAACTCTAGAGAGTTTTTGGATGTAAAGCGGATAAATGTACATTTATTATTTTGGTCGAAATAAAGAGAAAAAAAAATCTAGTGCTATCCTTTTCGGCAAGCAACATTATGACATGGATGTCAATAGATTTAGACGTGTCGTTTTAGTTTAGTTTAGAGATTGTGTACAAGAGAATCGGCCCCAATGAAGCCCTATTTGCTAATCGTAGGTACGATGATCTACTTGGTAGTACGTAGTCAGCGCTAGATATTATTTTGCTGATGCAATATAAAATCATAAGCAATCTAGCTCTGGCTGACGAGGTAACATTGTTTTACTTGTAATAAATTTTATCTATGTTTTTAGCGACGCGCACGCACTAAATCCTTGTTTTCAGGGTTGCGTACCCGAAGAGTGCCAAGTAGGTTAACGAAGCCTCCGCTATCCGTCCGTCCGTCCATCTGTCTGTCAGTGGGTTGTATCTCGTGAACCGTATTAATAGGTAGGTAGTGTTGAAATTTTCACACAATTTGTATTCGTTACTGCTGTAACAACGAATAGGTAGGTAATTAAACTTTCAAAATGGCCGCAAAAAAAATTAAAAAGTGTTTATTTGTTGTAGGTATGTTTTTTTTAAATAGATATAGTGAGCAAACGAGCAGGCGGGTCACCTGATGTTAAGTGATTACCGCCGCCCATGAACATTTGCAGCACCAGAGGAGCCGCCGATGCGTTGCCGGCCTTTTAGGAATTTGTTGGTCCGCCCCTTGAATAACCCCATGTTATAATCTAGTGAACGATGGTAGGGAACCCTTCATGTACGAATCGAACTCGCACACTCGTTGAATTACTAACGCTTTGATTGATTCTTGGTTGGACGAACATACAGACGGACATGGTGAAACTATAAGAGCTTGTTGACTACGGATTCCTAAAAACAATCTCAATTTTGAAAGGCACTTACTGAACACGAAATAATATAAGTTGTAAGTATTACAAAACCTTGAAGAGTGACACGATGAATAACACTCATTTGCCACAAAGTAAAGTAGAGTTGTAGGCATAGGGGGAGTGTCTAGAAACCCGTAACTCGTAATCACGGCACCGCTCGTTGATTTACTAACGCTTTGATTGACGCTTGGTTGGACGGACATACAGACGGACATGGTGAAACCACAAGAGCTTGTTGACTACGGAACCCTAAAAACGGTCTCAATTTTGATATGCACTTACTGAACACCAAATAAGTAATATAAACTATTGTAAGTATTACAAAACCTTGAAGAGTGACACGATGAATAACACTCATTTGCCACAAAGTAAAGTAGTGTTGTAGGCATAGGGGGCGTGTCTAGAAACCCGTAACTCGTAATCACGGCACCGCTCGTTGAATTACTAACGCTTTGATTGATCCTTGCCGCGTGACACTTTTATTTGAATAGTGAATTTCGTAAATGGCACTTGACATTTTGTAAGACCTTCCATTTGGGAGAGTCTATAACGAAAATTACATGATTTACCTACTTTGTATAATAATATCATCATTTATTTACCTTGCTACATGTAACCGTGCCCTTTGTGAACTATTTGTTATGTGATTACAATAATAAGTAGGTACAGGGACAGAAACAAAAAAAAATTATAACCCAAACTTTAAGTAGGTACCTATCTATAGGTACAACGTTTCTCGTGATTTTTAATCACCAGATACACTTTAACTGACGTTTTGATAAGTATATAAAAACTGTCAGACCCTCGAATTTATTCCTCTGGTAAAAACTTATTTGACGATTGAAAAATCGGCCCAAAGTCAGCGAAAGTGTGATAGTTTTGTTGGTTTATCCTTCAATCACGCCGCAACGGTGCAACGGAAGGACGTGATATTTTGCATGAAGAATAATAATATACCTAATTAAAGACTGAGACCTGGAACTACGTTTTATCCCGGATAATCAGAACTTCTCACGGGATCTTTAAAAACCTAATTCCACACGAAGAAATTCGTGGGCATCATCTAAGAAGTAGATTGCCTGCACCTGCTCGTTTGCTCGCCATTTTTATAAAAAAAAAATTAGCTACAATAGTTAGTTAAGTCAATAGGAAGAATAATGTTTTCCATAAACTGTACCGTAGCCTGTCAAGATAAAATATCCAATCATCAATACTTATAATATAACTGTAATCAATACTTATAATAAAACTGTAACAGGTCAAATTCTGTACATTGAAGATATTTTGAAATTTTTTTTCGAGGGCTCTCTATAATCGATACTGAACCCAAAACGGTAATTTTTTCATTTTTGTCTGTCTGTCTGTCTGTCTGTCTGTCTGTCTGTCTGTCTATCTGTCTGTCTGTCTGTCTATCTGTCTGTCTGTCTGTCTGTCTGTCTGTCTGTCTGTCTGTATCACGGCCGCGCATCACGCTGAAACTACTGAATGGATTCCAATGAAACGTGGTACGATTTGAGGTCATACTATGAGGAAGAATATAGGATACTTTTTATCCCGAAATTCAGCATGCTTCCCGTAGGAGAGGGGATGAAAGTTAAAATGTATACTGAGTTGTAATTCATTAACGCGTAGTCCGATTTCATTCATTCTTTTTTTGATAGAAAGGGGATATTTTAAAGATTGTTTCGTAAATATTTTAAGGTCATCGGTTTTTAACCGACTGTCAAAAAGGAGGTGGTTCTTTTTTCTACATCGATTTTTTCGAGGTTTCTGGACCGATTAGCAAATTTTTTTTTAAAATCAACAAAAAAAGTTTTCGTGGTGGTCACATAAAAAATTCTGGATTCAACTCCTTAATCCTGGTGCTACAGGGTTACTGCCCGCCTGAGTTATCAAGATTCAGGAAGTGTTCATAGTGAATTCATATTGTAGGTACCAAGCAACGACTTTATTCTCAGACTTCAAGTCCCAACTCCTCAACCCTGATGATGTAGGGTACAGCACTCCTAAACTATAATGTTTCAGTAACTGCGGATGATGCAAAATTAATTTAGGTACCAAGCATAAGCTACATCATTGAACTTCGGATCCTAACTCCTCAATCCTGATGCTGCAAAGTACTAAAGTCCTAAATCGTGGGGATTTTAGAATTTCTGATAGTGAATTGACATTTTAGGTATCAAGCAACGGCTTCACGATGACACTCCCAGTCCGAAATACTCCACCCGAGCGAAGCCGGGGCGGGTCAGCTAGTATGTATAATATAACACGCGCGGACCGCATCAGTGAAATAGAACTTCATTATCACTAATGCCTTTGTAGATTTAACTGACGGCTTTATTTTTTTACATTACAAAATAATGAAATAAAGTCGCCGCTGATTATGCCTCCCGCGCACTGGGTGACCACAAGCGCGACCGCGGTCACAGCAACCAACGTTTTCTAACTTAGCCAAATCAATGGTCATTATAATATAGATAATATTACCATGGCTGTGATAGCCTAGTGGTTAGGACGTCCGCCTTCTAATCGGAGGTCGGGGGTTCGATCCCGGGCACGCACCTCTAACTTTTCGGAGTTATGTGCGTTTTAATTGATTAAATATCACTTGCTTTAACGGTGAAGGAAAACATCGTGAGGAAACCTGCATGCCTGAGAGTTCTCCATAATGTTCTCAAAGGTGTGTGAAGTCCAATCCGCACATGGCCAGCGCGGTAGACTATGGCCAAAACCCTTCTCATTCTGAGAGGAGACCCGTGCTCTGTAGTAAACCGGGGCGATGGGTTGATCGTGATGAATAAGTATTACCATGGTCACGGGGCCGAAAGGCGAACACTATTGTATTGTCGTATATCTATACGGTATTTGACACCTAGTCAAATCAGTAACTTTTAAAACGCGCACTTAGTATGAGATATTTTATGAAATACTGGAATGAGACGTAACATCATAGTGACGTACTTTTTTAATTTAATCGATAATTTAAAATAGTTATTACACTCAAAACTAACAAAGGACGTGGTTTTACTTATTTTGGAAGAGCCTCTATTTAATAATCACTGTGAAATTATTTATTTATGATTTAGTCAAATACCCAATTCTTAGAACAATCTATATAGGTACCTATATAAAATTCAAAGTCCTGACTGACTGACTGACTGACATAGATGTCAACGCACAGCCTAAACCGCTGGTCCTAAAGACATGAAATTTGGAGGGTCTATTCTTTGTAAAGAGTTCACTAAGAAAGGATTTTTCGAAATTCCACCCCTAAGTGGGTTAAATGGGGGATGGAAGTTTGTATGAAAGTCGGTCATTTTTCAAGTTATTTGCATGAAAATTGGTATTTGGGTTTTCGGTTACAAATGAAGAAATACGTGTCTCAGGATTTTTGGAAAATTTGTCCATAAGAGTGGTAAAATAGGGGATGAAAGTTTGTATGTGAAATAAACGCACAGCCTAAACCGCTGGCCCTTAAGACATGAAATTTGGAGGGTCTATTCCTTGTAAAGAGTAGGTATCCACTAAGAATGGATTTTTCGAAATTCCACTCCTAAGTGGGTTAAATGGGGGATGGAAGTTTGTATGAAAGTCGGTCATTTTTCAAGTTATTTGCATGAAAATTGGTATTTGGGTTTTCGGTTACAAATGAAGAAATACGTGTTTCAGGATTTTTGGAAAATTTGCCCATAAGGGTGGTAAAATAGGGGATGAAAGATTGTACGGGAAGTTTTAATTATTGATATTATAATTAACTTGAAATTTGGAAAGTAGGTTTTTTCTTGAGGTGTCAGCTAAGGAACGACTATGAGAAAATCCCCCTCCCTAAAGTGGTGAAATGGGGGTTGGAAGGTTATATGTGTTATTCGGTGCTGTTCAGAGTGCGCGTCCTGGTGTTATAATGTTTGTTTCTGAAAACAAAATGCCATTTTTTCCTGTAGGCCACGCGGGCGAAGCCGCGGGCAGAAGCTAGTCTTTAGATATTGCTTTGTTTGAACGGAAAGGGGAGTATTTATCATGTTTAATCAATGACTTCTATGTATACTACCTACAATACGGATGATGAATAGTTTGTAATAAAGAAACTTCCAAAAAATATGAGGTTTTTTAATGCTCAAGCTTAAAAAATCTTGCATTATGCTTTAGCATAGACAACAAAAGTCTTTTGAAAAACTGTTTGAATCAATTCAGTTTTTTCATCTTTTCTTGATAAAAGAGAAATGAGAGCGTACAATAGTCATATAACCATGACCTATATTCCTCTTGACTCTTTAATGTGTAGGTACATAATTTAAAATCCAGTGCTGGGCACTAATAAGTGATACATAGATATTTGTTTGTGCTTTAGTTTAGAAATTAAGGCACACAAAATAGCTACCTAACAAAAATAAGAAACAGAAAAGTACAATCCGGGAACCTTCACATTCTGAGAGAGCACGCTATCCCGCATAGGGTTAGTACAGGGGCTGTGCGGGTGTGCGGGGCGTCCCCACCCTGATTGCCATCTGACCTAATATGGTCGTCGCGTACAATAGATGCTTAATGACCTCAAGTCAAATAAATAATAGGTAGATAGGTACATAATATACTTACAGCACGAAGTGAAGTACAGTAAGGAGTGACAGAAAGTAATGTACCGACCTAGAAGGAGATAGCAGATTTGTAGAGCATTGTCTCTGTCGTAGAGGCCAACAAAACGTCATATAGGTATAAGTGACATAGAAAACGCTCTGCAAAGCTGAAATGTCATTCTACTGGCCGATGTACATTTTTTTCTGCTGCGTACTGTACCTACTGCTATCTAAATATATTAAAAGAAAGGTGACTGACTGACTGACTGATCAATCAACGCACCGCTTAAACTTCTGGACGGATTGGGCTGAAATTTGGCATGCAGATAGCTATTATGACGTAGGCATCCGCTAAGAAAGGATTTTTGAAAATTCAACCCCTAAGAGGGGTTTGAAATTTGTGTACTCCACGCGGACAAAGTCGCGAGCATAAGCTAGTTTTGATATGATAATGTATCTACCTACAGCTTACACCTACCTATTTTGTATACATAGGTACCTACTTACCTGTTATTTTGTACCTCATTACAATTTTGGTTTAAAGCACTAATTAATGTTTACATTCACATAAAAAGCACAGAAGGGGCCAGAAAGTAGGTGAGAGGGTGAGTGTATTCACAATTTTCCCTCTGATACAGTACGATTGACCTATATCGCTGTGTTTATGTCATTATTTCACATCAAAGGCTTATAATTTTACAGAGAGCCGAGACTGAGATTATATAAAAGCTATGTAGTTACATAAGAGCAGGTGAAGCTCAAAGTCATTTTACTTATTTCAGGTAGGCCTACTTACTTTACAGACTCTTAAAAATGATATACCTATCAAGTCAAGTCAAGACTCAACTACGCAATTTATCCACTACCTACTCTATTCATTCTAGAAACAATCTTCTGCAATAGTCAATACTGGTTTTCTCAGCGCAAATAGAAACTACATATAAACTGTGCAAATCTCATAATTCACTTAAATAAATTCTTATTCTCCTTATCTTTATCAACTTTAAACTAGACTTGTGACTTGAATGTAAACACGTCACACCATAAAACATCTGCGCAAGATACTAACAAATTAAGCTCCTTATTCTCTTATTTTATGGCTTTTCCCAGTGCCACTTCGTTATTATACAAAATATTGATGTTTTTCTTAGTTTCAAAGATACATGGAAGCAATCGTGCAAGCATGGAAGCTTTGCATTCAGCTCCCATGATTAGGTAGAGTTTCGTAGTGGATTTTTCTCTGAAGAATCTGCTTTCCGTACCGGTGATAGTATAAAGGTAAATATAGGATACTATAAAGGTACGAACTTAACATTTCATAAACGAAGATGATCTTATCGCAAAATTAATGAAGTCTTCCAGATTTCCTAAAATATAACTAAGAATGGATACATGCATAAGAATGTATTATCAGTGCACCTATAGGAACTACCTACTACGTCATCATACACGACAGGGAGTACCTACAAACTTAATATCCTTTACGCAGCTTCAATATTATGTTCCTTACATAATTTCATCCAACAAATTCCTAAAAGGCCGGCAACGCATCGGCGGCTCCTCTGGTGCTGCAAATGTTCATGGGCGGCGGTAATCACTTAACATCAGGTGACCCGCCTGCTCGCTTGCTCGCTATATCTATTAAAAAAAAAAAAAAAAAAAAAACCGGCACATTCTGGATAAAATCAAATTTACACATATTAATAGCCGTCTTCCTTCGAGCGTGATAAAATATCGACAAGATGGCGAGATAGGCACCTACCTATATTTGTACTCGTATGATCTATCTCACGAGCAACCCTTATTTCTACGAGTGTTAATTTAATACAATTTATGAGCGTTTAACTCAATGAATCTGATGAAAGCAATTTATAAAAGTCAATAAAGCATACTCAAGGGGAATGTGTGTTTGGTATAAGGATTTTGTTTGCGCGAGGGAAATATGAAACGCTTTGTAAGTTCCGACAAAGCCGCTTAAGTCGTAGGCTTTCAGACAATTTGCTGCGAGGTGCTTTTTTTAAACTTGATCAATAAAAGCACTGCCTTATGTCTGAACTTAAGAACGCTTTAGTTGGATGACATTTTAACTCAAGATTTCTGTGAATCCTTTCTTATAATTTGGCGCCATACACCTACATAACTTTACAAACATAGATACTTAGTATTTTGTACTCGATACGATATTATAAAAACAAGTTTTAAGCGATCTAAATATATACTTATTTGCGTCAGAAATTTCTTAAAAATTAGATACCTACTTAAGAATGCTTTACTAGTATGAGTAGTAAGATAGACCTATGAAACCGAGTAAAATATGACAAGACACGACATCGTGGTATTCCAATCATAGAGCCGGTCCCGTAATCACACACACAACATACAATTGTAATTGGGCGTGATGACAATAGGGAGTAGGTCCAGGAAAATTCACAGGCTCTTAGTTAGCGAGGCCTTGCTAAGCGGGGTCGTCGAACGGCGTCGGCGTCCGGGCCGGGAGGGGCGACGGTTTCGGCGCGCGCTATCGATCGAATCGCATACCTTCCTGCGGCCGCAGCAGAGCATCCTCCGAGCGCGCGACTGTCCGCCCGGCGAAGACTTCAACCTGGTTAGTTTTCGCCACTGCATCGGTGCAGGTTAGCGCGGCGCTTGCGGGAGCGGCCGCGGCGCCGGCAGCACGCGCATCGCGGTCGCTCGCGCCTCGTACGCGGCCGGAGCGCGCGAGCCTTCCTCGCGGAGTGCCCGCCGCCCGCCCGCGCCTGCGCCCTCTCTGCCGGCCACCTCACACCACCCCACGCCACCACTCGCCACCCCACACTTTACTCCTCACGATTAATAATTCCGGCTACGCTGCCAGTGCGTATGTGGGTTAGTTTTTTGGCGATCGATGCGATTATTCGGTGCGAGCTTCCGCTATACCGATGCAACTGCCAGACGATCTTTTAATCGCATTTCGATAGCGGCTGATAAGGCACACGAAATCAAACCAGCCATCTCACATCTGGTGTACTTATTAACTGTCCGGATTTTATGTAGCGCATCAGAGAAGTACCTATACCTGAATGTCACGAATCTACCAGTAGGTATTGTTATCTAACCATTAATTATGTAGACAAATGCCTTATTTTTCAAAAACTGCAAAAAGACTAGATATATCATATAGGTATCTATTTAACACTCGAAATCTATCTATACCTATCTATATATAAAATTCAATATAAAACGACTATGAGCACCCCCCCCCCCCCCCCCCCCCCCCCCCTAAAGGCATGAAATGGGGGTTGGAAGGTTATATGTGTTAATCGGTGCTGGAGCAGGGTGCGCGTCCTGATGTGTTGATGTTTGTTTCTGAAAAAATATGCCATTTGTTTTGATCTCCAAATTTAATAATTGGGTAGGTTCCTAATGCAGGAGAAAGTATAATAAGAGGTCAAAAGTTAAGCACATCCTAAGGATAATAAGTTACAGTAAAGTATAACTTTTGCGACCACACAAAAGGCCGACCAAAACCACACGGCGGGGATCCCTGTTCTAAAAGGAACTTTGTGACCCTTTGCAAGTTTCATCCTTGTAGATACACAAAATACAAATAAATGTTGCTTGATTGCGAAACTTCTCAATTTACCCATCTCTGAAAAAAAAGGGGAGGCGCACATCGTTGGTGCGCCTCGGACGTGCAGTGGGGGACCTCGTGAGTGGGTCCCCGGTGGAGGGTCCGCCTCGGCAGACGTCGCTGGCTGGGTCGCGGTCTATTGCTTCGGTGTTCCCGTGACCCAGTCACTGGTTGCCTCTCGGCCGGCGAGTCCCACAAACCTTCCCCCCAGGTGACTGGCTGGCTGGCTTCTTGGGGGTCGGATGCGTAAACGCATGTCCCAAAGATAAGAAAACGTAGTTATACCGAGGGGTTAGAGTTTACACCGTAAAAATGTAAACAAATAGAATTATCCTACTAACTTGGTAATTCCAAAATTCTATAAATCAAAAGTTATAAGTATTTACTATTGGTATACTTTCTATCAATGAGTACGTACTTACTCAAGGTAGGTATTGAACTAAGTTATTCTAAAGTTGGAATGTGCCGGGTCTACACAAAGGGTTGTCCTAACCGCACGAATGAGAAACATAGTTTCGAAACGCACTTTGAACCATGTAGCGAGCTCTCCCTCGCATGAAATTAACATATTGGGCAATTAACCAGTAGGACCGATTTCGGACCCATTTCTGACATACCTAACTGCAGTAATATGAAGACCGTAGGTACAGTTAGGTAATAGAATAAAATTAACAGTCATTAGGGCAAAGGGAGAGATAAAAATATGAGCCTGCAAATCATGAATTAACTTTACCTATCTATATTATGAAATGTACCCTCGAGTCATCGACTGCCTAGGTACCTACATGTTTGAAGTACAAATTAAACTTCGATAATAATTTTATTGATTTATTTTGGTGTACGAAATATAGGTCCTCTATAATACTTCTAATTACGAGTGAGGAAATTACTTTCTAGTACGAGTGATAATTTTCAACGATTAGGCTACCGTTTCACTTGGAAGGGTGCTTATAGCGTAGGATGACCGAAACCCACGAATAAGTTAGTTTTATTATCATTAAGTACGTACAAGCACAGAATATACTTATATAAATAGTACTAACGTACAGAAGATTGTAGTTACTTATTATGTCTGGCAAGTAGCAAGAGTGAGACAGGCCTGGTATAAAGGTAGGTACCTATATTTATAATATTATGCTCGTCTTCAAAGTTCAAATAGGTTTTACATGAAACTCACGCCACGTTACGCACCCACTCACAATAAACATCGCTGGTAGAAAGACAGCCTCAAAATCGGTTCTGATTCCCACACAATTTCTACGTCTCGTCCCAACTACACCTATTATTTAGTCAAACTGCGGGGGTGGTCTCGTTAAAGGTCACCACTGAAAAACATTGCAAAGTATAAAAAGGAAATTTTACGACAAGAAAAAGATTGTCTCGAATATAATGCTTTAAACTGGCAAAACAAATAAAACCAGTCATTCAAATGATTCTACAATCTACCTTCGTACAATACCTGCCTAGTTAACTACCCACATTTTTCACTTGAACAGAGCTTAGTTTATACAAAATAGGCGAACATAGTACAATGATTATTATAGGGTAATATGTTATGTTGTATCCATGGACGTAGTAAACTTACTAAACCGTTGTATCTACCTAAGTAAACAAACTTATTTGCATTAGGTAAGTAGGTATATAGGCAACCATGTGGGTAGGATTTTCTTAATTTCGAAATAGCGTGGGATCTCCAACCAGGATTGATTAGGGCAATTTCGTAAATTGTTTTACTTTAGTTTCCCTGACTGCTAAGAAATCTGAAAATGTAAAATACCTACTCAGCCAATTTAATATAGGAAAATTAGGAAATAGGTCTTTGACCTAAACTCAATTTTTATTCTTAGGTACAAACGCTGTACTCCTTTTTAAATCTTAAATGTCGGTCACTGGAAAGCGTCCAAGTAAACTGGTATGTAATATTAGTTACATAAAGGAATTATATTGGCATGAGTTTTGGAGAATCATCAAGTGGTCTGATTTTCAGTTTCAACTATTAGAAGCACTTGGTAAGTAACTGGTGGGAAGTTTTGCTCGTGGTTAGTTAGGTACCACCCTTAAATATCACTCGCTTTAATGGTGAAGGAAAACATCGTGAGGAAGCCTGGATGCCTGAGTTCTCCATAATATTCTTATAGGCACGTGCAGTCTGCCAATCCGCACTTGACCAGCGTTGTGGCCAAACCCTTCTCTTCTGAGAGGAGACCCGTGCTCAGTAGTGACCCGGCGATGGTTCGATGATGATGATGAAACCCATAGATACCTATGGTACATGACAGGTCGAGATCGCAGTCGGGGTATGAGGCGTGGCGACGCCCCGCACACCCGCAGGTCACCCGCACTATCTCGCACCGGGTTAGCGAGGGGGCTGTGCGGGGCGTCCCCACCCCGATCGCCATCTTGACCTGTCGCGCACTATACATACCTACAAGCGAAACTACAAGTCAGTTATACCTATAGTTAAAACAACTGAACCGACTCCTAATAAAAAAGTTAGCACCGCAATTTGTGCCTTGATTGACTGCTAGATTGCGTTTTTAATGGAAAACTGTGAAGGTATAAACTGGAAATGTAATAAATGTATGAAAAAAATCATTCAAATACAGTCTCTGAACCCTAAGGGCCAGCACACACCAGCAGTCTATAATTATGCGTAGTGGAACAGAGTTAACTCTTTTTAACAACAATTGAAAAGCCGCTTTAGACACAGATATAGTTGAAATTGGTACCTATAGTGATAATATGTCGCAAATGACGATCGGAGCGTCTGAGGCCTGTGTGAGTTGTGCAACGGCGTTTTTATGGCCAAAGTAAATAAAGATTAATTCGAGTTATCAAGACGTCGCGCCTCCACTCTGCCTGTGCGCGATTTAATTAAATATCACACATGCTTTAACGGTTCTCAAAGGTGTGTGAAGTAGGCCACTAGGGCAGCGTAGGCAGACTCTGCCTGGCAGAGTAGGTATGGCCTAAAACCATCTCATGTATCAACCATTAGAAATGGGCCGCCAATATGTTAATCATGATGGTGATGAGGTAGTTAGATAGATACCAAGGGTGTTGCGGATATTCGCATCCGCAAATGCGGAACATTCGCATTAATTCAGACCTGCAAAGAAAGTGAGCGGGGTCAGTGATGGCGCGTGCCTCGCGCGGGTTTGCTAGTTGATATCTTCGTTCGCTAACTGACCAATCAAAAAGTGTACAATGATACCCATCAGGGGTGTTATGGATATTAGCATCCGCATCCGCAAATGCGGAAAATTCGCATTAATTCAGACATTCGCATCCGCATCCGCGGGTGTTAAAATATTGGCACCCGCAACAACCCTGGTAGATACCTACAGCAAGAAATATTGTACATCAACCTTTAGAAAGAGGTTTCGGCTTCGTAGAGCGTAGTCTCTGTCATTCATACCTCTGTGACGTCTCAACGACAGAGGCAACGCTCTACGAAACTGCTATCTCTTTCTAAAAGCCGATGTACAATATTTCTTGCCGGGTACTGTACTTAGTTGTGCTACATACCTATCCTAGTTCTTGATAGAGTAGGAAAGTACTAAAGGAGTAACTCCACTCCACTCTCTGTATGTGTGTACACAAATGTTAATGTTGGGTTATGGCTCCAGTACCTAATAGCCAACGTGGAGAGCTGTTTTCAAAATGCGCCAAGACCTTTTGAAGTTTGTATGAAACTTAATGCGAGTTAGCAAGCTGGCCAATGCTAGCTCGATTAGTGGCCATTAACAAGTTCGCGAATGAACTGACGGGACCAAGCGGATTGGATCCTGGTTGGTTGTGTACGGTGCACCTACTAAGTTTTGTACTTGAATAGTTATGTGATTATATCCTTTGATAGTCTGCAAGGATAAAATAAATACATATCTCTAAGGATTTCTAAACAGACTCAATAACTTGATAATCATTTATTTACAGAGTCCTAATAATAATTTTATTTTATTAGTATGGTAAATGGTTCAATGATATTATACCTCAAAGATGCTACATTCATATTTTCATGGTGTATAAAATATTCATGCTTGATGAAGAAGACAGAAAATACATAATATACTTACAAGGGCAGAAGAAATAACACTACAAATGCATGTTACCTATAAAATATGTCAAAGTCAAGAAGTAGTACAATAAGCTCCCAAAGACATTGCCAGCAGTATTGCAGATTTTTTGCAAAATTATTTATTTGTTGCTTCAGGTAAATTTTCACATTATGTATTAATAGAGAATAAAGCCACTTTGAAATATTTTATTTCAGTTTTAGGATTTTTATGCATCCAAATAGGTAAAGCTGTTCTATTTCATGACATTCAGCATTGATAGTAAGTAAACCGACAAGCATTTACACATTTGTGTGTAAAGTAAACCACATTGCGGTCGAGACAGCACCACTCACACGCAAATTGCTAATAAGCATGGCCGCCAATTAAGTGACGTCAGCACTAGACTAAAGTTTCGAGCTGATGGTATATTTTTATTTCGGCTGACATCAAAATGACGTCACTTGGATGTTAATGAGGCATGTTATTTCAGCGCAATAGCAGTTTGCGGGACTTACACAACAATGTATGTGTGCACTCACACAAGCATAACCAAACAGTTATCCTGATGGCGGATCCATATGCGTGTGAGTTGTGACAAACAGCAAGCATGAGGACAGGTGTTTACGTATGCTTGCTAACGCATTGGAGTGTTCTGATTGGCAGGCAAGCCATCTGTGGTGTTTGCCGATGCTTGCTTGAACAACAAATGTTTGCCACAAGCGTGTAGCACCGGCTTGAAATAGAACAACTATACCAATGTTACAAAATTATGTTTAAACATAATTAGAATTTTAAACACAAACTATGCAGTCCTTATATTATAAACTGTTGATGGCCTAGCCTTGTCATTGTTTTTGCTGTCGTAATTGCTCCCATGGGTCTTTCAACATGGATGGATGCAGGTAAGCATCAATGTTGCTCATGTTATCACGGCCACGGCTACTGCTGTTGCAGTCACTCTGAAAAATTAATATAAAAGTTTATTTAAATCAACCAAATCCATAAAAAGCATTGACTTATATATTATTTCGTATGGACAGGGCCATTGAACAATCAAAATGGCACCGATTAAGTGGTGCTTTAGCACCAATGCAACATCAGTGATGTCTGGATTTCTATCGGGTCGTTCATTAGTATCTAAGAGGTGGCGCTAGTTTATTTAGTTCCAAAACCGTGAAAAATGTTATTTGCTTCGGCATATCATGTCATTTATATCGATGATAAAAGGTGACTTTTTGATGAGGAATTTTTATGATAATATTTAAGTATCCAAAGGCAATATGACTATGATAATAATTTATATTTCAATCATTTCTGTCATTCATTCAACATCTTACATAGAAAAATAAAATGTCTTTGCACAAAATGAAGTACCTAAGTGGTAAATTATTTCAATATCAGATTGATGTTGGATTTCTCCATTTTACCTCAAACTAAGCACTGAAAGAACTAACAAAGGTGCATTTCTAGTTTTGTGGTCCTTTGTCCTTTGTCATTTTGTCTGCAGAGTGCAGTCCAATCATAAAAATAACAGTCCCTTAAGTGAACTGTCTGATATTTAAAGTCATCTTAACTTAACTTTGTTGCTTGCTTAATGCTTAAGTTAACTTTGTTACATTGTCTTACACAGGCCCCAGGGGAAATGCTATGAAAAAAAAGTTACTTTGTACTATCTAGTATCTACCTAGGTACTTACCCCAAAGCTATTGTTATATTGAGAGTTATTTCCCCATCGGTTATGTGGTCCGCGTCGCCGCTGATTTCTTTGTTGCCAATTGTTTTGATATCCAGTCTGATTATTTTGGGTTTTGCCTTGCCACCTTGCTTGCACAGGGGTGCTTTGGTTTAGTGGAATGAAGTCGTCTGCCATGCTGCAAGTTGGTATTTGCTGGTGCTTGTGATGTTATTTATTTCAATATTTGATTTATTGATAGTTTAGTTTTAATGATTTTCGTTTTGCTTTTGCTCAAGAAATCAAAAATAAAAACAATAACCAAAGACAATAACCGCAAAAGTCTGACAAGTGACATTGCAAATGTCATAGAGAATAGAGAATGACTGCCCACTAGGGATGTGCTAGTATGCTTAAAATAAAATTATCCCGAAAAATCAAAGATCCCACGGGATTTTTAAAAACCTGAATCCACGCGGACGAAGTCGCGGGCATCACCTAGCGATATAATAATATTTATAATATGGAACAACACACATAAATATATTTAGGTAAGTCGTAAAATAAAAAAATATTACAAGGTATGCATAGATATGCATAGAGTATAGAACTTTATTTTTTAAAGTCGGTTAAAAATGCAATATTACATTCATATAAAAATATCTAATGACAGAAAAATCTCAACTATGGGGACAATAAATTTCTATATGCTGGTGACACTCAATGGCACCTTTGACGTTTTGAAACTTATATATTTCTTCGTATTATTTTTCGTTAAACTTAAAATATTATGCAGTACTTACCTATGGTATGTGATTCCAGAGTCTTTTTTATTTCTTGTAGTATTGTTATTACAAAATTTCACGACGCAAACCGGCATTTTACAATAAATTATTATGTAGCACACATTGGTTGCTAAGCATAACACATTGGTTGCTAAGAGACTGACTCTGGTAAGCACCATAATATGGTAGCGTTTTACTGACGTATTTTACAAGTACACCGACTCAATCTATATGATCTATGGTTGGGTGATTTCAAAGTCACATAACTAGTTAGGTAGAAACATTTATTCAAGGTAGTCGGGCGGGGGTATGCTACCACGTGGCTTAACTAATAATTCCTCTGATACTCTGGTAGTCAAAATGAAACATCGTGATTCGTAACCTAGTCAGTTTATTGTTTTAACTATACGCAATTTTTTTGTGAAATTTATAACTATTTATTGTAGTTTATTTAAAACGCGAAATTTCGAATTTACGCACATCTCTATAGAGTTCAAAAGACTGGATTCCTCAGCCATAAACTATTTTGAGCTATAAAATCTTCGATGAATAAAAAATATAAATAAAAACACTAGATAGTTTATGGTTAACTGTCAATTGATTGGGTGGTGAGCCCTATATACACTGTAGTCTGTGGTGGTGGTGAGGTGAATTTGTTGCTGTGTATTTGTGTTACACAAATTTTTAAACAAAACAATGAAATAGTAGGATTTTCTCACGTGATTACTGTGATTTCGCAGCTTAAATACTATTGTAAAATGTGGATTCCATCGAAATCTCCTAAATTAGCTGTCGGTAAGTTTGACGTTTGGATTCAATCGACAGCACATCCTGCATAATTACAGGAAACTTATAAACATGATATGAATTTTTATTATTTATTTCCTTTACTAGCATTTAAAAAAAACCTTATGTTTTAAAACTCTGCTACATTATAGCTTTATACGATATCTGCTTTGCACCTAATGATTTCACGTACCTATCTTTACAATGGTTTATATCTTCCTTTCTTTGTAGATATAAACATTAAACTACCTGTTATAAAACAAGCCAATTAAATACATTTTCCCAATTAATTTTGTATTATCAATAGGTTTATAAAAAATAATAATGCAAATTTATGGTTTTATTGCGATTTACATTAGCAATTAGTACATATAGGTATATGTATGTATATGTAGATAGTTATAAATAATTTATTGCCCTGAGAGTACTTTTACGATAAGATGTGGCTTATATACTTTAAAATAAACACTTATTAATTACTTCTTAAGTATACTTACATAGAAGCTGTAATAGCCTAGTGGTTAGGATGTCCACCTTCTAATCGGAGGTCGGGAGTTCGGTCCCGGTCACGCACCTCTAACTTTTTGGAGTTATGTGCGTTTAAATTAATTAAATATTGCATTAACGGTGAAGGAAAATGTCGTGAGGAAACCTGCATGCCTGAGAGTTCTCGATAATGTTCTCAAAGGTGTGTGAAGTGTACCAATCTGCACAAAGCCAGCGTGGTAGACTATGGCCTAAAACCCTTCTCACTCTGAGAGGAGACCTATGCTCTGTAGTGAGCCGGCGATTGGTTGATCATGATGATGATGAAGTACTTACATTATTATTGAGAATTGAAAAACTAAGTTGCTTGTGACTTAAGTCTAGCAATGCAAAACAAAGTCTTCCCATGGAGGCTGAGATCTATACATATAGAGCTTACTTTGACTTAGCTCAGACTTCTGTGAAATCAAGTAGGTAGCTTGGATCCTCAAATAACTACCTGCCTGGAATGTCCCATAAATATACCAGTACTTTCAGCCGTTCTAAAAATTAGACCAAACAGATAAAAAATTTAAAAATACTCTTACTTTTTTGTATTAAATTGTTTATGAACTTAAGAAAAGGCACTTATTGATAGAGGCTAAAATTCATATCTTTACCTTCCTTGTTTCCTAAATAATTATTTATAATTGCAGTATAAATACTTGTGTAACTATTTTAGGGTTCCGTACCTCAAAAGGAAAAAAGGAACCCTTATAGGATCACTTTGGTGTCTGTCTGTCCATCTTTCATGTCCGTCAAGAAAACCTATAGGGCACTTCCCCTTGACCTAGAATCATGAAATTTGGCAGGCAGGTAGGCCTTAAAGCACAAGTAAAGGAAAAAATCCGAAAACTGTGAATTTGTGTTACAAATCACATTATTTATAAACAAGTAATTAGTATTTTCAATTTTCATAGTAAGATAACTATACCAAGTAGGGTATCATATGAAAGGGCTTTGCCTTACATTCTAAAACATATTTTTATTTATTTTTAGGCATAACAGTTTTTGATTTATCGTGCAAAATGTAAAAAAAATACTCGAGTACAGAATCCTCGATGTGTGAGTCTGATTCAAAGTCAACATGCCTTATATTATAATATGTACTGTTTATTATCCCAAAGATTGCATCTGGTTATCTATTTTAAGGTATGTAGTTATGTCAAAGTCACTTATAGCACAAGTTGAATTAACTCATTAAAGTGTATGAATCATACAACTCCTTTAAGCTTTATCCTGCATGTATTATAAGTACATAATAATTTTCCTGTAATTATATGTATTATGAACCTAATATTGGTATGGCATAACTTACAACTTCAATATGAACAGAATCTGGATGGTTCAAGTTTCAAAACTTACCTGTTGTGCCAGCTTTCAAGTTTCATATCACTTTACTTAGTTACCAAATCACTTTATTATTTCCATATTATTTACTAGATTATGCTCGCGACTTCCTCCGCGTGGACTACACAAATTTCAAACCCCCATTTCACCCCCTTAGGGGTTGAATTTTAAAAAATGCTTTCTTAGCGGATGCCTACGTCATAATAGCTATCTGCATGCCAAATTTAAGCCCAATCCGTCCAGTAGTTTGAGCTGTGCGTTGATAGATCAGACAGTCAGTCAGTCACCTTTACCTTTCATATATTTAGATTAAGTGTTTTTAACTTTTTTACAGCTGTAAATAACTGGAAAGGAGATGTTCGATCAGGATTACCATTGGAAATTGGTGAAACAATACAGATACTAGAAGAAAATGGAGGTACATAATTTATTGTAATAACATAATATTTTAAGTAAGTACTTAAATATAAATATTATCTATCCCGGCTGTACTCACGTGCCTAGTCGACGTTAGCCACGTGAGTACAGCCGGGATAGATATTATTTATAATGGAAATCACTCACGGTAGTTTAAATGCTAAAATACTTAAATATACTCTGGGTCACAATTTATAAAGTACTAGATGATGCCTGCAACTTTGGGCTTAGGGTCTTTAGTAATCCTGTGGGAACTGTTTGATTTTCCGGGATAAAAAGTAGCCTACTTATATTCACGGAATGCAATGTATCTCTACTAAATAGATGATGCCCGCAATTTCATCCTAGTGGATTTGGTTTTTAAAGAATCACAGAAGAACTCATGGGATGCAAGCTAACTTTTGCGCCTTTCGTCAGAATCGGCTAAACAGATAGGCCGTGAAAAGCTAGTAGACAGACACGCTTTCGCATTTATAATATTAGTATGGATGTTGACGTTAAATATTAGGTACATGATTCAGTAAGTAATGAACTGTAGCTATAAGATGAAAGATACTATTACAGTTGCAAGGATTTCTTATTTGACCTTCATTATCTAGGTTGTTTAGCGTCACTATTTTATTTATATTGTATATAATGATATAAATGCAATCTTATTCGGAATATTTACAGTTACAAGAAACATCTTAGAGTTTAATCCAACCCAGCTTTATCTGTGTGCATTTAGGTTTTTAAATAATCCTGTAGGATCCTTTTTTCCACGCACATACAAACCGTGGAATCAACTCCCTGCGACGTCGTAGTGTTATCCATATTTTATCAGCGAGACAGTACTTCAAGAGTTGATATAAAAAGCTTTGCTTTTCTCTGTTTTCGGAGTTATGTGCGTTTTAAGGAATTAAATATCACTTGCTTTAATCGTGAAGGAAAACATCGTGAGGAAACCTGCATGCCTGAGAGTACTCCAAAATGTTATCAATGGTGTGTGAAGTTTGCCGATTCACACTTAGTTTGACTATGACCTAAACCTTTTTCATTCCCGAGTCCCGAGTAGACGACAATAGATTGTGATGATGAACAGCCATTACGATTGCTTTCAGGTTGGTTCCGCGGCTTCAGTACAAAGAACAGATCTGCTTGGGGCATTTTCCCTGCAAGCGTCGTCTCTATCCGACCATGTACAGTCAAAGGCAGTGGTGCTGGAGCCATAGCCGAGATAAAAGACGATCCTTTGGTGCGAGAGATAGCATGCGTGTTGAGAGAATGGGCTCGGCTCTGGAAGAAGCTCTATGTGGTAAGTTGACTTAGTAGAGACTTAGGAACTTATACCTACAGACAAGTTGTAGCTGCTGCAGCAAATCAAATCGTTACACGATAGAATACTTATAATACTTACAGAAGGCTCACTCCGCAAAGAAGTTTAATTAATTAGTGACTCTTTTGTTACGACGCAATAAAGTGCAATACAGCACTGCGGCGTAGTATAAAGAGAGAGTAGAAACTGTTGACTTACACCTTTGATCTTGTGGTAAATGACGACCACGACGACCCTTCAATATAAAGCCCTAACTACGTAGGCCAATTCGGATGGCGCCTTTGTCCTGTACTTACCGCACAATTGCTCTGTCTAGACGGCTAGTCGAAACTCTGTATCTAATAAAATATCTTCTTCTTCTTCTCTTGGTTGGTGGCCTTCTGTAGTGCCATACTAGCACAATGCACTTTGCCAGTGTCAAGTAGTTTATCATATTCTTACTTTGTGCTTAGACTTTGGAGATATTCGCTGAAAAGCGCGTAAGATGTGGGTATCCATTTTCGATGTTATTGCACTTACTATAACATAAAAATTCCAGAGCTCGTAGAATTAACCGATTTGCAAATGCCGGCATATATACATACATAAAGATATATTAAACTTGTTAGAGATTTTCCTAGAAAGGTAGGAAACAAGATAAAAAAATGCGTTGAGATACGAGACATAAACCTGTATGTCGACTCTCGCGCATAGCTTGTCTGTGATAATCAAACAAGAACGTGACAAATGGTCATCAAATATGTATATTGGATACTAGTTTTTGCCTACAAATTGCTCTGCGAAAAATATAATGCAATATTCTGTTGCTAAGGGTTATTTTCTGTGACATATTCCTCCCATATCGGTTATTATCCAAAATCTGCGAAAGTTTTCTGAAAATTTCTGAAACATGTTCATCAAACATGATTGCTTGATGCTCATTATTATGTGCTTTGTTTTATTTGTCTCAGGGCTGATTTTACGATGGCCAAATAATTTTTAACCGACGGATAAAGATGTTTTAACTTTAGATGCAAAAACTGTTAAAATTAATTTTGCTATAGAAAAATCGGCCCTAATCATTTATCGTAAGTAATTTAAAACTCAACCCCAAGTAGTTAAGACAATATTTTAAAATGAACTATGTAAAAAGTTCCTTTGTTCATAATTATCTGATTCATGCTCAGTCAACTCATACCTCTAATGGACGTGGAAATAGCTGAATAGTTTAACAAACCTTACTTTACTTATCTGTGAATCACGTTATCTCAGCAATTTTTTTAGCAGTGTTATGTTTCACCAATGTTATGCAGTAGGTTAGTATTGAAATGACATAAATAACATACTCTTAGAACTGCTTACATTTTTCAGGACTTTTATGCTTATTAAGATAATATTTATTAAATAATATTTAATAAATTATTTATAAATATTATTTAATGAATATCTTAATAAGCGTTAAATTCCTGCAAATGTTAGCAGAAATATACAAAACGCGCTACAAGCAATGTGTTTTAATACGTTAAAAATGCGACTAGCGAAGTGATGACGTCATTCAGTAGACAGACAAATAGGCAATGACTGGATGAAACTAGGGATCCTTGTTTTACTGCAGAACCTACAAAAAGTATCCTTTATTTCTAGGAGCGAGAAACCTACAGGTTCAGTGCAGTTGCGAAGGTCATGCGTGAACTCCTGGCTGGCAGACGAGCTCTCTTAGCGGGGACCTTGACGCAGGATCAGACCAGGGCTCTACGACTCAAACTCGTTGCCAAGCTAGATTGGGGAAATAGGTAAGTGGTAGTGTAATAGACGAGTTGGCGAACAAAACGGTGTAATTGGATGAAATTGAATTTTACAAGGGTAAAACACTGAAAGAAAGCTGTTGAAACTTTGCTCAATTTTAGCACAGTTCAGGCTGTTTTTTATATTTTCTTCGGAATAGTATTAGAAATCACGTAATGCATTGCCAGACACTTAGTATTGTGGCAACCCCCGGCTAGATACCCTTAAGTTTTTAAACTTCAAGGCCTTTATACTTCATAGTTGCTGATCGTTTCTCCCCATGTTGGGGACAATACGCAGAAGCTTTTATAAAATAACATAGGTCTGGCACGCGCTGGCTCTAACAGTTTTAGGCTGTTTTGCTTGGGAATAAGTTCAGATTATTTTGTATTCAGTGAGCTAAATATAGTCCACACAAGTTGAGATGGCAATCGAGATATGAGACGGGTGTGCGGGGCATTCCCTCTCCGATTGCCGTCTTGCCCTGTCGCGTACTATACATCCGTCCGGATGAAATAAAAAGTATTTTGATCAGATACATTGTAAAACTACACCGTTCATTCGCCAGCTCCTTAATGTTCATTTCTCAATAACCATTGCGCCACAGGTTTTGGCGCTGTCTAGTGTGTCTAGTCATGCTGCTTATTAGCTGAATTTTTTTCTGTGATGATAAACTAAAAGTGTCGAAGCAGTCTAAAATTTGTACTCGGAAGTAGAGCATATAGCAGGAATGCCATGGTATTGTTTTATTGAAATAAGTACGTCACTCAAGTCTTTATTCAGGAACCCATATAGAAATGTAAATTAACTACGTGATTATGTATTTGGAGTACCCAAGATAAAGTCAACGTCATTATTTTCTACTTGCATGATTCTCGCTCCTTTATTTAGCGAATTTAACATTTTTGTATGAGAGATATTTTTGTTGATATTTTAAAGTCTTGAGTTATTTATGGGTAAATGTATAAATTTATGACTGTGAATGAAAATAAAACAAAATCATTATTTTTGATTTGTTTATTTTGAAGAATATGTAACCAAAAATACAGTGAAAACTATTCGAATAGATCTTTAAAAAACATACTATAGGAATGATGAATGATTTTATTAGTACCTACAGTCATCTGTAAAATAATATCGTGTTTACAGAAAATAGACGTGTAAATAAAGTTAATATGAGAGAGACCATAAAACTAGGCAAATAATAGCTATGCAAATGTTGCATTGGGTACGCATAGTACGATAGTTATTCAAGAAGATTTTTATACTAGTAAAATAATAATACTTAGTCCAAAAATTACAATAAAATTTGTAAATGTACTGGGGCCTATTATGCTACTATTGGAAGATGCTGCAATCGAGATTCGCTCAAGTCCAGCAGTATTGTTAGATCTTAAATCATTACCTTAATGAATATGGCTAAATTGACTGTTATAACCACTTAAATGTACACTATAACTTTACACATTACATAGGATTACATAGGAGACATACAATTTACTACGGAATGATAAAATCAACAAATTGGCGACATTTTCTAGAAAAATGCAATTCTGGTGTTACAATTCCAAAAATACCTGTTAAATGGCACAATATTTTGAGTAAATTACTTGAGTATAATAATATCTTCTAGAGAATAAACACCTTGTCTTTTTCACCAAATTTCTTGTCCTAATACTACACTAAATACTAATTATAAAAAAAAACTTCAAAGGCAAGTCAAACTGTTACTTGTCTATACATTAGAAAACGTTTGTACTTTAATAATGCCTTCAAAATGTTTTTCTTGTCTTTTTATCATAGGAAATATAATATCGAGGAAAATATTCAACTAACTGCACTTTTGTTACATACAATAATATTGATTGAGCTTATGATATGTATTGTCATTTAAAAACGTTACAATTCCAATTGACTTATCACAAGTTATTTATTAATTAAAATGCATATGGAACTTTCGTATACTTCATGATTCGATAAACATTTTAAAATTGACTACGCAATATTACACTGTAGTATCCATCTTTCAACATCTTGTTTAAACCAATTATACCTTCCACAAACAATCCTCAGCAACAATTTCATTCCATGTAACATTTCAAATTCATCACACCCATAAAAATTTCCTAACACAAACCTTTTAACTAATGTTAGTTTATCAAAAAGTCTTAAATTATTGAGACCTTATAATTTAAAGCTCAGGCTTTATTTAGCAAGGCAATCGCGGCTGTTTGTATGAGTAACAAAATTGCCTACAGTAAATATAAGGAATGTCATGAACTTTAAAAATTCGTGTATTGAAAAATATCAATATAAATGTATTATTTAAGCAATTATATCCCCTTCCTGGATGAAAAAAACACGGCTCGAAAACAGGAATCGAGAAGTGGATACAAGACTTTCTTAGAAATATGAGAAACTCTCGAAAACTGTGCTAGAGCCAGAGTTAATTTGAATATCTTTATTTATTTGTAGAGGATGTATTGCTTGTTTCTTAGGCTTGAATTCCGCTGAAAATCGTCACATGTGACATGTCAACATGATTGCGCGCATTGGGACGCTGTCAGTATTGCCAGTGTCGCAATTTGGTGCTTATTATAGGTATAGCGCATAACTGAGAAGGCTAAGGGTAGTGGAGCAGTGCGGGAGGGTGACACTTGTCACAAGTTGGCGAATCACTGAGCTCTTGCGTCACGTCATCACACCTCTCCCGCACCGCTCCACTACCGCAGGAACTCAGTTATGCGTTATGCTTGTAGCACCCAATTGTATGCGTACGCATGACCAAACGTACGTGACCGATATTAGCCTAGGAGGAATTCAGGCCTAAGAGATCTAGTTGCTTACGTCTCCGTTTCCTTGGAGAACTTGTCGATGTCAGGGTAAATTGGCGCCATTTCTAGAGTAGAAGGCGCCGATGGTGCGTTAGATCCAAGATGTAGGCGGCGTCCTAACTCGTCTAGAACTTCACCAAACACACGAAGCGAGATGTTCTGTCCAAGCAGATGAAGGAGGAGGAAGTCACCGACCTAGAAGTTATAAAAACACTTTAAAACACATATTCAGGTATAATAGGAACTGTTATTTGAAATTGAAACAACCCACCGAGAGTTTTCGATTTCAAATGCAAAACCTGGTTCTTGATGGGAACAAATTCTCAGAATGTAAGTTTTCAATTTCAAAACGTGTCATTGGAATTAAATTAATCTACCAAAATTGTAAAGACATGTCAAATCATGACATGTCTTTACAATTTTGACATTCGGGGAAAAATCTGAAAACCGTGAATTTGTGGTTACGTCACACACAAAAAAAATTGTGGTAATGAACTAATAATTATTATTTTCAATTTTTGAAGTAAGATAACTATATCAAGTGGGGTATCATATGAAAGGTCTTTAGCTGTGCATTCTAAAACAGATTTTTATTTATTTTTATGCATCATAGTTTTTGAATTATCTTGCAAAATGTCGAAAAAATACGACTGTAGTACGGAACTGACTCGCACTTGGCCGTTTTTTAAAAAGTGAACCGTACTTTTGACATGACAGTTGACCCATAGAGTTAAAATGGCGCGTGAGGAGTCATTTTGTACGGACTATACAACTTAAACAAGTCAATTTCAATATTTTAGGTACGAAAAGTGCTGTGTGAAATAAGAATACTAAACGGGGAAACTTTACTATTTTAAGTTAATCCACCAAAGTATCAAGTAGACATACCTGAGTCTTTCTAACAAGTGCTTCCACGCCATTGGGTGATCCGAAACGGAATCGGCGCTTGAGGATAGTCTCGCGGGTACTCGGCAAGAGGATGACGGCTGCTGAGTAAACGAGAGCCAAACCAGAGACAATGGACAGGATGATGAACCTGGAATATTAAAAAAAATAGAGTTTTAAGGTGATCGTATACACGGCTGCAAGAGCGATAAAATGCGAATGACGCTACAGAATCAGTCGATCGAATAGAGCGCGTTATGACATACCCGCATTTTATCAGCATGCCCGTATCGTACCTTTGTATTTTCAGTACTACTGAAAACGCGTAGCATGCGCCTCTTGTTGATTGTTTTCCGGTATGCGATCATCTTTTGATTAATGAATGGTTGTTGTTTGCGCGTCAAATGCTATATTATAATTGTCTATAAAAAATAATTGCTAGGTAATGTTATGAGAATTTAGATAATCTTAATTGCCTCCGTTTTTGGACCGGGTTGAGTTGAGTTAAAAAGAAACAAAATCTGCTCAAAATAAGTTCATTCACCGATACAAGGTTATTCATAATTGTCATTCGGCTTCCGCTTAGCTCATATAAACAAAGTACACTGAAATGTTATTCTAAAGACAAGAGATGATAAACAGTTTATTTCAACCGCGTCAATAAAATAGATAGATTTTCCTTTGCCTGCATGATTCATGACAATTAGACATTACCCCTGCAATATCAGGATTGCGGAATTTCGTATAAGCTATATACAATATCACAATCGGCAGATCCTAGTCTTCGCTGATTAAATGGGCAGCAGGTACCTCTGCGGCATCAGGATTGTTAAGTTAGATCTCGGAGTTCACATAATTTTGTGTGCGGAGTTTCATTAGAATAGGTTCAGAAAAATAATTAAGCAGTTTTTGAACAAAATATACGAAAACAAGTTAAATGAATAAATAAATACTCAATTAAGGATAGATTGCACAATTTTAAGGGTTTTTGTAGTAAAATAATTAATTTGCATGGAACCTCAAGAGCCGCAAATTTACAGCGAAAGAGCCGCGAGCTGTCGATCCCTGCTATCAGGGTTCCTTTTTTCTCTGGAGATATGGAACTCTAGAAAAGAACTGATTAGTAATCGAGGATGTATCAACTTACCAGAACCATAGGAAGATGAATATCTTCTCGTTAAGGATATTTAGAGCGAGGACACAGAGAGTATCGTGTTTCTGAATCGTTCCAGAAGCTCCGTATTTGTGGAATGTACATTTCGTTATTCTGGGAAACACCTCAATCTGCAAAATAATATTAAAAACCTGCTGTATCCATGCTGGATGAATGATTTAGTTACTAAATCATCCATCCAGCACAGCGTTTAGTCTAAATTAATATAGTTTACGACTCTGCTTCTGCCCAAGCAAACTTTTTCAGTTTCAAAGATTAGCTGCACTGTAGATATTTGGTTTTTTATGGTAAGTTATGTGAGTATGCGTTTGATGAGAGTCATGCCTTATGTACAGCAATGATGAAGCTTAGGCTCGAACTTTGAAGACGCTTGCCTAGAAGATGCCTATCTCAAGTTATACGTGGTAGGAAACATAGACGTCGGAAGCTTCCGCACCTTAGCGGCTCGTATCAGTTCAACGTTAAGCAAGATGTTGATGAACATCTAATCTAGGGTTCATTTTACATATAATAATTTTTACCATAGGATCTGTACGTTGTTCCTGATTCATGTTGGAGAATCTCACTACATCAGTTCCGTAAGACAAGAAAGCTCCGCCGAGGAACGTGTCCAGGAAGAAAATGTTGCCAACCTAAAAATAACGTTTCTATTAAAACACCATCTTCATATCATGCAAGTAGGTTGTTTACAAAGTAAATCGTTCAATACTCACCACATTGACGAAGTTCAGCAATTCACAGAAGAAGTACCCGAAAGAATAGCTGTTATGCATATGAAGCGTGTCAAGAAGGTACTGGACCAAGCGGTTCTGAAAATAAATAAAATAAGGATAATCCAAGATGCGCAAGATTCTACAAGTACATAGTCTACCAGTTAAGTCCCCGTATCTGGAAACGGTGAACATCTGAGCGTAGAATAAGTTATCTGATGTGTATTGTATGTACGTATATCCGCAACACCTTCAATACATTTATGCACATTTATTAACGCTACAGGCCATAAGCCTTGTCAAGAGCGTAACACAAAACACGGTCCTCTGTCTTCCTCATCCCCTCGTTTCCCACCACCTTCTTCTGCTGCTCAGGTTATCGCTACGCGGTCTCCATTTCAGTACAAACATAACAACCCAAATTTTATGGACGTGTCACATCTCGACAATATCCCGTCCTCAGAATAAATACCTGTAGAAGTAGCCCTATTGTGACTTTTACTTTTAGAGCGAGATAGCTAAATGCATTTAAGCTCTTATTAGAACGTGACAAAATGATTATGTTTTTTCCTTATCACCGTGGCCACTTTTTTGTTTGTCAAGATGTATTTTGTACGTAAGAAACAAACAACGTAAAAAAGTTGTTTTGTTGTTTTTTGTTTTTGAAGTTATTGTGCAATGATGGGTTGCAGTATACTAGGCTACAATCGCCGAAGCGAACGTAAAATAGTAGGAGTAACATTTCACAAGTAAGTACCTCTGCTTGAGCGAGAGGGATTAAGGGGGCCACGCTAGTTGCATATCTGTATATATCTGTGACTCAAATACATAGTTGCACTAAAACCTTAGGTTTAGTACATTATAGGGCAAAACTGGAATTCATATGATTAAAATTCCGATTTGTAAATACTATCGTTAGCATAACACAACAATGAGGCTGAGGTCAATTATGAGGGACATCGAGTTTATTAGTACGCCTTATCTTAATTGTGCCAATTGAGAGAGCTGGTCGGCATGCTCATGATTAAGAAGTAGGTAATATCATCACAAATTGAATTCGTGCGTCTATAATGATATAGTATCGTCTCTTTACCTGGTAGTGTACAACTTGATATTGTTACAACAAATGATTCGTGACACGTTTCTCTTTCACGTTTCTAGAAATGTCTCTTACCATTTTCAAGATTGTTTCCTGGCACATCTTGTAGATTTAGTTCGCGACTTTATCTGCGTGTTTTAATTAAATTATGGTCTATAATAGCACTCGGGGATAATGTAGTATGTAGATATCAGTAAAGAATTTTTTGAATCTCATCATTAATTCCCATCGGCGGTGTTCCCACTAGATTACAACATGGTGTTATTCAAGGGGCGGACTAACAAATTCCTAAAAGGCTGGCAACGCATCGGCAGTTCCTCTGGTGCTGCAAATGTTCATGGGTGGCGGTAATCACTTAACATCAGGTGACCCGCCTGCTCGTTTGCTAGCTATCTCTATCAAAAAAAAAAGATTACCCCAGCATTCAAACTAACAAATTTGATCTCTTTATAATATTACTTAGTGTAGACTAACCTCTGCTCATTACGGTCTATCTGTATCTTGGGTTCTAGTTGATCGATTTTGATAAAACTGGTCAGTGGTCAATGACTAAGTAGATAGACACAATTTTATAAGGTAAATGGAGTATTTATTCCATAAACTCAAGTCAGCTTTTTATCACGGTACTTGCGTAATTTACTAAATAAGTACGAGTAGGTACGTATAACAAATTATACGGAATATGTAGATCAAATCCGAGGAACCAGTCTATTTATGACATAGAGTTATTTAGAGTTATTGTTATAAGTACTTATAATATGGTGTTCATGATGAATATTAGATTTTTTTACTTTTGTCTGAAAGTAAAAAGATATTATTTATAATGAATAAATTTAATTCATTTTAAATAATATATGTCCCGGCTGTACTCACGTACGTACGTGTGTGTAGTTTAAACGCTAATATGTAATTCTTTTACCTGACGGTTTGTCTTGTCGTCAGCAATGATGGCAGTTGTTCCTCGCATGCCATCGGATATCATGCGGACTTTGCCTTCTTCCCAGTTCTTCCAAATCCAGTGAGGGATGTAGAACAGGAGACCCTGGAAAAATTACATTCAAAATCGTATTATTGATCTGAGTATTTTTTTTTTAATTCTTGTAACTATGACTACTAATCCAATTAGCAAATAAGAAAATAATCTTTTAGTGGGTATTATTAGTTTCTTCCAAGATTTTTTTGCTATAAGTGCGGCTTTAAAATTAAGTTTGGGTGTTAGGTAAGATCTGATTTTGACTGATAAAGGAAATTGATGTTTATACATTAAATAGTTCTATACAAAAATTCGCTCTATATACTCTACGATGTAGAGGATAGAATGAATATCACAAAACTGAACATGCCTAGTACATGTGGGCGTCCCCTTTTAACACCTAATAATTGCGAATTTGCCTGTTCTGATATCATGTTTATAGGTATATACTAGTCATCAGTCATGAAAAATACGGATCAGGTTGAAAATAATATGCCTAACTCGATGATGCCCGTGACTTTGTACGCAAGTTTCGGTTTGTTCAAAATCCCTTGAGAAAAATGGAATTGAAATTGATTTTTCGGCATAAAAAGTATATTCCTGTCTCCGGGCTGCAAGCCATCTCTGTACCGTTTGTGAAAATCGATTAAACTGATGGGACCTGATAACCATCAAAAAGAGTTATTTATTACCTATTTTGAATACCTAGATCATTTGACTTTGACTTTGGACGTAAAAAGCTAGCAGACCAACAGATGGGCACACTTTCATTTATAATTTTAGTATGGATATTGTTTTGTAAGGAAAAGTTAGAGTATTTACCTGGAAAAAGAGCATGAACGGCACCCATTGGTAGTAGGAATGGTGACGTTTCTCTTCGCCATAATCGTTGCCAAGGCCGGGATGTGCAACACCTTTGTCGCCACTGAAGGGCAGAGTGAATGTGTAAGTAATCCAGCAGTACGTGTTCAGGATATGCCCTGGAACAGCGCCGTCGCTGATGCATGAGATCGGATCACCTGGAAAAAAAGATGAGACAAAATTATTAGACTGCCATTGCAAAAGCTTTTCAAACCGTCAGACGTATGGGATGGGGCTCTAAATGGCAAACAAAGGAACAAACGCAGCTCCTCTTTGGTTGGGCAGCGAGAATTGTTGCCCGCTTTTCAAACCGTCAGATGTATGGGATGGGTTTCTAAATGGCAAACAAAAGAAAAAACGCAGCTCCTCTTTGGTCGAGCAGCGAGAATTGTTGCCCAAATGAGTGAGCAAGACAAAAGTTCAGCTTCGTTTCTGTCAGGTGTCCAACATTCCACAACACCTCACAACTATAAAAAATATAATTAATACAATAACTACAGCCATTGACACCATTCTGTTATGCGCTAAATTGATGAAATTAGAGCCATCCTGCATCCTGAGAATAGGACTACATAAATTTTGGGGTCTTTGAGACCTGTCACTGAAGTTACACCGGAATTTATAGTCGATGACATCTGTAATACACAACCTTATGGCATTGCATAAAGGTTGAATATGATACGTTGTTTGGATCGTCCTCTAAAGAAGCCGTTATTTTCACTATGAAGTATGAATATTGAAATATCCAGTGTTAACGATTAATTGGCTGTCTATAGAAAATTAACCTGTGGCCCTACCGCGGTTGTTTGACAGCTACAATGTCACGATCGCAATCATCTCTGATTGGTTAATGCTTGCTCACTATTGGCCACAATGCATTGTTGCAAGAAGAATCGCACAAATTCAGCCAATCAGAACAATTGAGATTGTAATAATGATTGATGCAGGTTTTAGACAATCGCCCTACTGCACAACAACACGTAGCGGTGCCATCTCAACACGTCGTGTCGCCGTGTTAATCAATTGCCGCCAATTCCAATTAACGACACTTGTCTATTGAAACTTTAGTTGTACCATTTTATCACTCCTCTGAAATATTTTAGTAGTCAAACTAGTTGATCTACCTACCTACTTGGCTTCGATGAGTGGAATTTCCAAAAATCCTTTCTTGGTAGGTATATTAAAACGTAGAGTAGCTACGTCATAGAAATCTCCAGTTTCTTGCCTCAGCAGTTTGTCAATCTCCAATTTACCCTTTTAGAGGAGTGTACTCGCGAGAGCGAATTAATACCTATCTGTGTCTGCGGTTTATGATTTTCGTAAAAAAATGGAGTTTCAAAGTTACACGGGCTCAAAAATATTTGTATGTAATTTTTTAGCCGTGATTTTAGTTTTGAGCCCGTGTGACTTAGAAACTACAATTTTTACGAACACCACAGAAAGTTAATAGTGCGTGTCTCCAAATTTCATTGAATTTGTTTCGATAATACCTATTATTATTCAAATAAGAATCGAACGTCGTTTGCATAGAGCGTACTCCGAATACACTCCTCTTAAATGTATCGACTATAGAATCTATCTCTAATATTTCTATTTCTATACGATAAATAGATATATCTTCAATGCGTTAATTTTAGTAACAAAAGATTGTTTTTTCCTCTTCTAAGGTTATCTCGCTATTGGGAATTTCTCACGCGTCCTCGACTTAGTCCCGTGTAATGCGGATGGCACTAATGTTTAGTTTAATAGTAGGTACAGCTGTCCCTACCTGGTGCAATTGTGACGACCGTGACTCGATCACCTTGCCCGTGTTGAGGGTTACAACGTGCATATTAATGCCTACCTATTTAAATCAAAAACTTGTTTTTACCTAGGTATGTAGTTTTTCGTTGCAAATGCAATGTTTTTGCAATTGTGCATTGCAAGGTCTACATCTCTCGAGGATGCTCCGGTATCGGGGCGAAACGTGCGTCGAGTGTGTTTTTCGGATTTGTGTGGTGCTGCGTGGTGGTGTTGCGTATTGCTTGCCGAGTGGCTGCTTTTCCTGCGTGGTTAGCAGTGGGAGGGCGGGCGGTGCATTTCGCATGCAGCATGTTGCATCATACAGATTCGACCTGTTTCAGCGGATTACAGCAAATTAAGCTTTTGGTTCATTGTATATCATGGACTTCCGCAATGTAACGCCTGCTTCTATACAACATTTAGTTTTTATTCCCTTTTTTTTTTCAAAAAAATGATTTGAACTTTTACTTTGACGATAAATTTCTGTTCGTAAATACTTATCTACTTAATTTTATAATATTAAACTCGATGATGACCGTTATTTCGTCTAAGTGGATTTAAGTTTTAAAGGTGAATCGTACTTTTGACATGACAAGTGACCCATAGACTTAAAATGGCGCGTGAGAAGTCATTTTGTAGGGACTATAAATCGATAGATTTTTCGTTACGTTTTTACAACAGAATTTCAGGTTGTTGTCCTTTTACCGTAAAGCATCAGAAGTCTCCTATCGTAACGGTAAAATTTTAAATGTGCAATCATCCATGTCCGATGATAACTAAGCAGGTAGGTAAGTGTCACTATCAACGGCAAGCTTATTGCAATTTGGACGTTTTACGGTGGAGTCATTTAACTCGTTTTCCCTGGAATTGCATTTTACAATGTAATCACGTCCGGCTACATTCCCAGAAAGCGTGTTATTCAAACAAGGCAAAATAATTCCCATCGCGAATTCGATTGAATTATTTCCTATTTTCCTACTTCGAATTTTGTTGCAGACATGACATCACACGCATTTTCAGTTTTTAAAATGTATTGAGTATGCTTTTTGAGGCTTGAAAAAAAAGTTTTTATTCTATTCTACTTTAAGCAAAGTTGGTAATTTGTAGGTAGGCGGTCAATTTAATTTTGTTGGTAAGTAATCTACTACCAAAGTTTGATATTCCATAAAGAGACAATTACCATTATCATCAACCCTACGGATGCCAGTAACCCAATGACATAGGTTTCCAAATGTATGTTGTTGCCGCTTAGATTATATAGGATTTTACTTTTAAACCCATAATATGTAGGCAATAAGCACCTATTAAACTGTATTACTGTTATACAACAACCACATCTTTGTGCCTATTGTGTACTGTTATGTGACATTGAACCAAATGTAATTTGTGAATGCATATAAATAGGCCCGATTTACGTGACATGCGGGCTATTGGAAATAAAATGGCTGGCTAAATGGGCGTTTCTGATACTACCTAACGATAATTTGGCGTCATACTGATGATCTACAACTTTAAAAAGCAATTAAGAGTCTGGAGATGTAAACTAATACAAGTATGATAATGGTACTAATTGTGTGTAAACAATACTTAAACTTTTTTTTTTTTTAAGAATATTAGCCATGTTAAATGTCTAATATTCCCCTTTCCTCTCCAATTAAGCGTCAGGCTTGTGCTAGGAGTAGGTACGACAATAGTGCAACAGGCGGGGTTTGAACCGTGCGTCGACCTTTCGGTTTTCAGTCCACTCCTATACCGGTTGAGCTATTGAGGCTCAAACTAAAATGACGGGATTCCACGGGATTTTTAAAAGTATCAGTTAGTATCTACAGAATTTTTGAAAGTAGGGCACATTGCATTGTGCAAAGATTTCAATATGACACCTTAATACTGAAACGTGATAAGTAAGTATCTGTTTACATGTGCCGTATGAAATACTTCGAAGATTAGTGCCAATTGAGGCAAGTCGCATGGTTGCTAATTGCCTATAACGAGCATTTAGCATTGTTGGAGCGTTCATAATCAAATTCTATTACCAATGCAGAACATCATCTACTTACCGGTAACAATATTATCGAAATTAGTAGAGACCGTCGCGCGGGGAGTTTTCCAATAAAATTAATGCGTTGAGCAGTGACCTCTGAAAGAGTTAGTGCATAATAGTCTCCCCTCAATTGAATATTCCTTCAAAAAGTCCACTTTTAGGAGAAGGGATAACTTTTTTATTTATTGCGGTATAGGCTTGCGCTTGACGACAATCTTGCTTAATTAAAAATAGTGATGAGGTCTAGGTTGGAGCGCGCTTTCCTAGAAGATGCCTATCTTGCCTTGCCACATCACACTTGCCTTGAAGGTGTTTAGGTTATAACTTATAGGTTGCAGAAGAAATTATGCCCCTAACCGAAAAAGGTTTACAGCTGGCTTTGTTGGTATATCTGCAAAAGGTATATATATCCACACTGTACCTACTTTCTGTCGAGCAACAAATCATTGTTCCACAAAAAGTGACTGCGGTGTGGATGTACCTACCTTTAGGTAGTACTTAGGTAATGTGATGAATATAAACCTAGCATTACAATCTAGTATAACAACGACAGCATCTCTAATAGAGATTACTGCAAAGTAAATGATTATAAGGTATAAAACAAGTTAATTGTTACAAAAAATTTACTGTCGTATCAACTTTCATGCATATCAATTATTCAACTACGCAGTACAATAAACCTACTTTGCTTGCCGCGCCTCAGTGTCTAGCAAGGGAGAGCCAGGGGCCTATTATTATTATTTATAATAGTCTAAAGGAAGTACCAACTACCTATAGATTACGCAAACGTTTAATGGTTTCAACTCGCACGTGGACGTCAATCATACTTTAGATACAATAATTGTGATCACGGGTAGCAGTCTCCTAGAAATCCGTATCGTATGCTATAAATTTCATTCCAACTCGTGGCAGCTCAAATGCCTCAACCTGAGGCATGCCGCGCTGCGAGGCAAATTTCGCCGATCCATACCTTTCGGTTATTTTAGCTCTGAAAAAAGCATCCGTTCATACGTGAACCGCTAATTGGACGAGCACACGTATCAATTTGAGCAGCCTTAGGCGCCTCCAATCGGTAGCTGTTAAGCAGGAGGTTTTTCAAATGGGTATGAAGCTTTACGTTCGTCACGAAGTTACCTAAATATACGTCACGATTGATTTAACATTTACCCTAAGGGCATAGAACAATGACGAATATGATTTAAATACTGAAACGACTACAAAACAAGTCTTGACAACCAATATAATACCAGTATCAACTACGAGTATTACTATAGTACGCGCCAGGTCGCATATAGCAATCGGGGTGGGGACGCCCCGCAGACCCGCCTCATACCCCGATTGTCGTCTCGACCTGTCGCGTACTATAGGTATAAAGTGACACTCACTCCCCCCACGCCCGTAACGTAAGTGTACCTAGTAGTACCTACTATGCAATGCGTTGTCCATGTCCCGCTCAAGTTACGTATAATTTCAATTACGTATAGCACTGTCCTTGTATGATTGAATCTTATCGCAATGAAATGTCGGGGGTGTGCTAGGATGTATAATTGTCATGCTGAATGATAGTTATATGAGCCAATACACGTTCATGTTGCAAATATTTACAAATTCAGCGTAGAGAAGTCAGACCAATATGTGAAACCAGGTCATCTTTGCCGTAGTAGTCGAATGTGTATGCAATATACAGGTGTAGGTTCTGTGATACGGGCAATGTGTAATAAAACCCCGTTTATTGAGGTTTATAGCTGTATGTTGATAGACATTGCAAACGTAAGTTACCTATTAGAGAATAGAACTAACAAATAGGTACATTTCAAAGGCGTAACGTTAAAGACCCATATGCAATTATTCTTAACTGCCTTTCTGGTTCTTACATACGTACTTATTGCATGAAGCAGCATTTCTTACATAAGCAGAAGAGGTATTTAAGATTTATTTTGTACGTCAATCCCACTTCTGATAAAAAGTCATAGTTTCATGTTTCTATTTTTGGGAGTTTTAGGTCTTTTATCTGCGACAATGTCTTTGCACCATAATATTTTATAGTGCATACGTTCGAAAATGATTAATGATTAATGATTCCAAGATTATCATCAACCCATCGCCAACCCACTATTGAGCTGAGTACGGATCTCCTCTCAAGAATGAGAAGGATGAAAGCCATAGTCCAAACACGCTGGCCAAATACGGAGGCAAACTTCACACATTTTTGAGAACATTATGAAGAGCTCTCAGGCATGCAGGTTTCCTCAAAGTTTTTTCATTTACCATTAAAGCGGTGATATCCCAGTGCGTTTCAAGCAATTAAATATCACGTGCTTTAACGGTGAAGGAAATTCCAAGATACATCGATAGCCAAGACCCATATATTAAAGAAAATGATTGCAAATGTTGATAAGTAAGCAATAAAAAGGCCAAGTAAATTTTGTTATGATGACTGTGTATGCAGTTACTATAAGCAGCATGTGATAAGAAATGGTTTGTTTATATAAACTTTTATGAGTTCAGCACATAGATGCATGTTGACGTTCTTACAGACGGTTTCAATAGTACGCTAAAAATCATAACTATAAAAATGTTGTCATAAAAACAATTATTGAGTAGGTGGAAATTTAAAAACGAAGGAAATTGAATAGTATTTAACTATTTAGTAGTATTTACCTACCTACTTATGAAGGAAAGATTATGAGGAAACTTGCATACCCGAGAGTTCTCCATAATGTTATCAAAGGTGTGTGAAGTCTGCCTATCTACATTTGGTCAACGTGGTAGATTATGGCTAAATCCATCTCATTCTGAGAGAAGTCAGGAGACCCGTGCTCAGACTGGCGATGAGTTGAGTTTGTGATGTTAATGTACTTACCTATTGAGCCGTAGATTTGATGACTGTTTAAAGTAATACAACTCAAAAAGGACATCAGGTTAACCAAATACGGTAGATACAATTATTACAGGTTAGCCTTATTCACAGAGGATTATATAATCCTTTACCAATATTGCAGTACGAATATAATATTCGCTTTGTAGTCGTATTTGGTAATATTGCAAGCGGTTAGTGTCTAGTCTTATTCTAGGTCACGGTGAACTTCGGCCCGGCTGAGATTATAGTTGCACACCTGTTGCACTTCTATATTTGTACGCATACACTTGGCACGGATTCTTAATTAAGTTTACTTATAAAATAATAACGTCTTGTTGATAATATTGCTTTTAACTAGTCTTGTACGACTCGCTTGGAAATCAAGAGGAGTTTATACGTAGCGCGCTCCAAACAAACCTAGTTAGTACGCGATAGGTCGAGATGCCAATCGGGGTATGAGGCGGGGGACGCCCCACACACCCGTCCGTCACCCGCTACGGGTTAGCGCGAGAGCTGTGCGGGTAAAACCTATATCCACGCGGATGAAATCATCTAGTCAGTTGATAAGGTTAAAAACGAAGTGTCATTATGATGCTTTCTGTACCTAACGTTTATGTTTTGTTTCTATTATGCAGGTTTGAGTCGCTCGTCAATTTCTGAAGATGAGTTTATGACAAGGAGTAGGTATAGTACGCGACAGGTCGAGATGGCAATCGGGGTTGGGGACGCCCCGCACAGCCGACGCGCTAACCCGGTGTGGGAGAGCGCGGGTGACCTGCGGGTGTGCGGGGCGCTCATACCCCGATTGCCATCTCGACCTGTCGCGGACTATACCTATATGATTATAATTTATAACCTTAACTTAAATCATGCCTACTTATCATAAAAATCAATAATCATATCATCAAGTTGTTTCATAGTCTCTGGTGATAATTATTTCAATGTTTAACCGTTATTAACCCCCTTAGCTCAATTTTGCCTGTCAATATCTAGATTTTAACCAAGGTCAGTTAATTCCTTAGTAACTGATTAATTATTTCATTTCTTAATTTTGTTTAAAATTGTTTACGCAACGTCATAATTCCATCAGCATTGGTCATTACTCATTAGAGACCGTTCCAATAAATTCCAGAAGGTTTCTACTGTCATTATTACGCCTTTGTAAGCTTATCGTCATAATATTTATTTGATAGTATTGAATTTGCCGTACCAACCTACTTGTACGTGCCTACGAATAGAACAAAAGGGCCTTAATTTTTGCTTACAAATTATAATAAAGGAAGATACTATCTTGTTAACTTAACTCATTAGGTACACGTTGAAAATGAAGATTTTATCTTTTATGGTCGCATTGTAAAAGATACGACTTTGATAGTCTTTAGTTATGAAATGCTTGTAAGTATGTTAATCATAGCTTAGCAAAAACCCTAATGACTTAACATAAATTTGCATAAGATTATCTACGTATATTTCATCATAGATACCTATTATTACGGAGACAAGACCTTTGATAGTAGAATCTGTACCTACCTAAGTGTTCACTGTTCGTGTCTTTTATGAAGCCATCGTCGCGAATAAGTAAGATTTTAAAATACTCAAAAAATATTCCAATCCAACATAACTCATTTCAAAAAACTGGTTTGATTTTATTTACTTAGTTTCTCTGAACTGAACTGAATTGACGGCTCAAAACTTCAAAAGTTATGTTATTCTTTTTCGCAGGGAAAATTATGAAAAACGATTCTAATAATTATTATTATCAACTGTCAAAAGAGTTTGTAAACTATAAAGTATAAACGAATCAGCAGCAATGTAGCTAATTATGTTGTAACTTGTACGCAATCTCTAAACTAAATTAACAGGTTCAGATTTAGTGTTCTCCTTTCCCTAACGGGCATTATAATAAGGAAAGCACAACAGCGTCATAATAGCTATCTGCATGCCAAATTCAGCCCGATCCCTCCAGTAGTGTGAGCTGTGCGTTGATAGATCAGTCAGTCTGTCACCTTTTATTTTTATATATTTAGATTAGTACTGTCTTAGCAACCGACCTATGATTTTATCCATAGGTGACATCATTTCGTGTGCATATAGGTTGTGACAACCCAGCACCTGGTCCGCAGATGTGATTGTTCGTACCCCGTTAAATCACGCACTGCGAACGTTGCACTAAATGTGAACTGATGCTGACAAGTGTAAACTGCAACTGAATCCATGTTTACCAAATGTGCTACCATGCAATATAGATTTACGAAAACATATTCACTATCATATGACTTGTGCCTATGTTTCTAAGCTATTCATATGTTTACCGATTGTTACTGTGTCATATTTACGTATAGAATTACAAAGTTCTGTTGGTTTGTCGTTTTGACACGCTTTGTCTAGTCTAAGGAATTTATGAAAAATTAACTCAATAGCAGAAAAAATCTTACGGAACGTGGTCTACGATATCATAATTTCATCATCTCATATTCAATCACCTTTAATTTTCCATTAATGGGTGTCATAGTCATTGCACATAACTATAATCTACTATGGTAAGCTGTCTTGTATTACATTTAGAACGTTTTATAATATAAAGAACATCTTGTCCGTCCATCTGAGACATGGAGAAAATGCTAAAGATGTGAAAGAACAACAAATCTAAATATATAGTCCACGTATAGAGAAATTCGAACTAGGTATCTACTATAATAATTTTAAAGATAATCTATAGAAGGAAAAGGTTGTAAAAATGAATCACAAAGTTAAGTTCCGCGTGTGACGTAGTAGAAACTACAGTTAACTTGGTCGAGCCTTGAAATGATTCATGTAACGATGAGATCTTGAATATATAATCAGCTACGTAGGTTTATATGTAGTAATTAGTAGTGACTAGTGACGAATGTCAGTATCAAAATAGCCTATTTATTTATTACCTACTACGAAACATGGGTGTGTCTCATAGTCATACTATATGTCATTATAAGGTAAATTGTGTTAAGCTATTCTATTACGTTGCGTCTTGATTTTCTATCATATTTAAATCGTATCTTGCCATTCATCATCATCATCATGATCAACCCATCACCGGCTCACTACAGAGCACGGGTCTCCTCTCAGAGTGAGAAGGGTTTTGGCCATAGTCTACCACGCTGGCCATGTGCGGATTGGTAGACTTCACACACCTTTGAGAACATTATAAAGAACTCTCAGGCATGCAGGTTTCCTCACGATGTTGTCCTTCACCGTTAAAGCAAGTGATGTTTAATTAATTAAAACGCACATAACTCCGAAAAGTTAGAGGTGCGTGCCCGGGATCGAACCCCCGAACTCCGATTAAAAGGCGGACGTCCTAACCACTAGGTTATCACAGCTTCTTGCCATCTTGCCATTAGTGACGTCAAATTCGGAAGGTCTTAAATGAAAAGGTGCTAAATTTTACTATTTGGAGATATTTTTTTGACACTGAGAGGAGACCGTTGCTCTGTAGTGAGCCGGTTACGGGTTTATTAAGATGATGATGTCTGTGTTAAGCAAATAAAGATGTAGCAATCCTCACTTAGCGCAATGTTTATAATTTGGAACGTGACCTAGTGCAAGTAACTGCATCTATTGTTTATTCTGCAGAGGCCAATATTGTACCTATAACTAAAGTAAACAAATAGCATAAAAGTGTCTCATCATACCTACTCATTTCTAGCACAAGCTGGCATGCCTGAAAGAGAAAGTGAAAAAAATTGAAAGAATAAATGGGGTAAGTAGGTACACTAAAGTGCAACCGCAAGATAGGCATTCTACACTGGCTTAGGTGTAAAAATTTATAAAATGATGACGAAGACATTTTATTGTTTCTCAAGTGAGGAAATGAGTAAAGGAATACCTAAGAGAAAGGTGTTTACTCTAGCGTTTCTTATGAACTGAATTGGTATTCTAAAGATTATATTAACGAGCTAGTCGTACCCGGCAAAAATCCTGTCACCGTATTTCTTCATTTTATTCTAAAATCCCAATAACAATAACATGGATAGAACTTGAAAAATGACGGACTTTCATATTTTTCATCTCCTATCTTAACCCTCCTTAAGGGGTGAAATCCTTTCTTAGTGAGTGCCTGCGTACTAAAATGACAATTCTTTTTACATGTATAGATTTACAATATTCAACTTTGCGAAACTTGCAATTAAAAAATGTATTTTTATACGTTTTCTCAAAAATTACCTAAATGATTACCTCAAGTTTGATCACATTCCCTGCTTTTGCCTTTATACGACTATGCATGAGTAGAAAAGAATAGCTGTTGGCTCGTTTAAAAGAATGGACCTCAAGTGTTTATGTCGGTGTCTCTTTAAATGAGTAGCACGCGATAACGCCATCGTTAACAGTGTGTAATGACTCTGTTTAGATTTTGTCGTCGCCTAAAACTACCTATTAACATCTCACGGCCATAGTTTTTTTTCGTATAAGCCATTCAACTTTGTCACCATACTTAGAGAAAGTAATTTGTAACAAGTGGTTTTCAGGTTATAAATAATATCTATCCCGGCTGTACTCACGTGTCTAGTCGACGTTAGCCCGACTAGTTTCGAACCCATCCGGACTGCCTTGAACTGACTCCCTTGAAAAAGGACCCCGGACGGGTTCGAAACTAGTCGAGCTAAGGTCGACTAGACACGTGAGTACAGCCGGGATAGATATTATTTATAATGGAAATCACTCACGGTAGTTTAAACGCTAAAATGGTTTTCAGGTGTTGAAACTTAATAGATGATGATGTTGTCTCCAGAAACTTAAATTACATTTTGATAATCCATACTGCGTTTCGTTCTATTTAATTATTCCTTGTCTTTATTATAAACAGAACCGTGCAATCTGGGCAAAATTTGAACATTCTCCACCGACGTTTCGGCTGGGCGTCGAAGAGTCTGTCAGTAAGTCAGGACTTTTCTTGTTATAATATATTTAGATGAGCTAATTGATATACCTACTTATATTTAAGTGCTCTTCTGGTGTGATTAAGTGGCTATTTATGTCTGCAATTCGATAGAGGGACCTTCGATCACAGAAAAGAGAGATCACACAATATGATAACCTGCCGCGATCGCCAACTGTGCCATATCTCGTATAATTTACATTTTTTGATTTTGTAATTTTGTTGCTCTACTTGAGATCAAGATTTTTAAAAACTGGTTTTTTCCTTCTTAAAATATTATATTATAAATGGTAGGTACCTACGATAAATGTTTAATTCAATATACTCAGTGTATTAATTATTTTTCCTAATTGTAATTAGGTGTGCAGGGTTATTTTATTTTTATGTTTAAGAATTAAATTTCGTATAATTTTAAACTAAACTGTGGCCACTGTTGTTTCTTGAATTAAGATATTTTTAGAAACTACCACCGTTCACCTTTTTTGCTGTATAAACGAAAATTACAACCGTTAAAAGTTTTTTATGCTCGCAAATTATTGTTTGAATGTCATCGCATTATGAATTATTCCTCTTGCTCTTTAAACGAATAAAGGACAGGAGCATTTAAAGTCATTATTTCATGAAGCAATTTTAACTTATTGACCCTTGCCTGAGGATGTTATTGAAAATTGCTTCGCCAATCGAACAACACGTATTGCCCTATTTTTTATATTTATCCCACTTTTTATAGAAAATAATTACTAGGTGAGACTAGTTTTTAATGTTATTATTATTATTATTGTCCTTTATTTCCTATTTTTATGATTTCTCTCTTTGTGCTGTGTTCCCCATTACTGAGTGTCGTGACCCTTTCCACCAAGGATTATTTCTAAACTTCAACAATTTTTTGCTGCTTATTAAATAGATAGGTACCTACTTACCTACTAGGTACTCTTTATGACCGATTAAAGTCAATTTTACCGTTTCTCACTGAAACACCTTGTCCTACCTGTAGGTCAAAATCTCAAGATAAAGAAAACGTTATATATTCTGGCAAAATGGAGTAATATGTCAGACTCGTAACTTAAAATTGGTATAATAGAGTTGACTATAACAGTTACAAATGTCTAAAATGAACTATAGGTATGGTATATTATTATTTTAGATACTACTGAATATTACTGCTCATAATATTCGATATGCTTAGCTGCGAAACTGATTTACATTATAGCTGATACGTATTAGGATAAAAAAGCACATAGCAAGAATGATAATAAAAAATGATTCATGTAACTAATAGTTCAGTGGCACGGCTCGCTTCAATGACTTTAACCTTATCACGTTAGTACACGCCTCCAATATTTGTATGCTCAACCAATTTGCTTATGACGTTCAAATTTGGGTAACTGATACATACTTACAGATGTTTTCGTGAACAGTGAAATGTGAATGACTCAATTTTACCGTAAGTAGCTAAATGAATGGTCAGTTATAGTGTTGTTTCCAGGTATTTGGAATACTTTGTCTTAGGTTTATAGGTCAATAGATTTGGTCATAATTAACACGTACCTACAGCCTTCTGAAAATTAGGAACAAAAAATAGTAATTATTAAATTAACTGCCCACTTTCTCTCCGTTGAAGACATTATTGTTACAGAATTTGTTATCGTAACAAAAACTATGTATACTTCGATTTTCCTAGAGGCCATAGACTCAGACTGTCATTATCAATGATGCCAAGTTTATCTACTAAGTACTTCCTAAGCAATTATGGGCAGTTTACAATTAATACCTACTGTATGAGTAAGAAATCCTAAGCCTAAGAATGTATCAAAGAAAAGAAACTAGACTTACCAATAAGGTTATTAGCAGTGACGAGGATACAGCACAGGAACATGATAGCAGAAGTGATTCTATAGTGCATCCGGAAAACCATGTTGTCGATAACAGCCTTGTCAATCAGGTAGCGGACTTTGACAAAGCCCGCTACCGCTGATGCCATTCCGAACAGCGCCATCTCGGTCTAGTGTTGGCTTATCCTGAAACAACAAAAAACAATAATTGAAATTAAAAAACCCAGCATAGAGTTAGTTGGTACTTGATCATCAAAAGGTCCATGAACTATAAGTGATCACAGTAGGAGGTATTAGTATGAACTTATCGAAATCGTCCCAGATTGTTTTCTTAATTTTAAACGAAGAAAACACAAATAGAAATGAATCGCCGAAATGTACGCGCATAAATTCTGAACGACTGCACCAAATTGGATAATTCTTTTTTGTTTGTAATTTGACAAGGTTTGTAATGTATGTTTTTTTTTTTAGAAAATTCACGGGAAAAGACAGTTCCCGTGGGACACGGACGAAGTTGCGGGCTTCTAGTTATTTGATATTTAATGAAAACAATAATAGCATTCACACTGACTGTTTTATTTGTAATCTAACAACCTATATGAATGTTTATAGCAAAAAGTTTGAAATGATCGCGCTTTAGTTTCGATTTTTCATTCTTTAATTTAATTTGAATCTTTATTTCTCCACATGTTCAATATTTACAAAAGTCTATAAAAATAAACTGTAGACAAACAATAGTCGCTATAAATAAGATTCGAACAAGTGCCATGCGCTGTCCCTACCAATACAAACGGTAAGCTTTATTGTCTGAGTTACTGTTAACACATTCCTTATGCTATTAACGTCTGGAATAGATTTGGACATATCAATGTTTACTTGTCCCACTTTTAGTGATATAAGAATTTAATGCGCGGTTGGAAGTTTCCCATACCTTCTTAAGTTCTTACGGAAATAGTATGAATAATTGAGAACCATTAAATGTGAAACTGCCCTCCCTATAATGCACGTTTAACGAAGTACTTTGAAACATTGACCTCTTATAAATTATCAAAATCTCAGCTACCTCTCGCCCACGCCCAGTATTCGAGTTCGTTGGTTTTTTTGACTTCTTATTTTTTCATTCGCACATTCAATTAATGCTGTCTATCAGAGACTGTCAGTATCTACGATTTGAATACAGGTTTGAATGAACGCTACGTAGCATATTCATCGGTAGTAACAATCATAAGTGGCAATTCATCACAAATGGATCCAACCTTGGCGACTTCTTGATCTCGTTCCTACGCGGTGTCGTGTGTCTAAGATATATTAGTTAAAGCGTCGCAGAGGGAACGAAAATTAATTTATTGGTGTCGTCCTCAATTGCAGTCATTTACATGGCACCTATTAGCTAAATAACTAGGAGGAACCCACGTAGATTGATCTGTCTGCACTGCGCATCATCAATTCAAGCAGACAAAGAGTAGCAATCAAATCGAGTGTTGTGTAAACTGAGCGCCAGAGCTCAATTTTGAAATCGTGTGTTTTTTGTAGATTAATATCACTTTGTAGTTCCTTCTCAATTAGTTCAGCTTAAAACTTAATTTTGCTACTGAAGTTTTCTTCGCCTATTTCTGTCCATTTCGCTATAATCTCATAATCGTGTCAGGATTGGTCTCGGTTGCGGTAAAGGCAAATGGTGCGCCGGCGCAGGGCCCGCGGGTCGTCGACCGGCCGCTTCGCCTCCTGCGTTTTCAACTTACTCCCCCCTCTCGTTGCTATACCTCCCTCGGTCCAGACTCCAGACCAATGCATCGCGTGGCAACGCGAATTTTACGCGGAAACCAGTTTACCAGTCCGGGTAGCGACAATCTTCACCCGCCACTGTCGCGCTGTGATTTACCTATAGTTGTTTTATTTTTGTAAGATTATCCACAGTCACGATTATTTAGCACCTTGGTTGCGAGCATATTTACAACATGAAAAACGGACACGCTATCGGCGTGATAAAGGCATTCGATCAGTTACTACCTATTGTTGTACAAAAAAATTATATTTTTGAAGAATGTACTTTTCCATCAATCCTTAAGACTCAAGGTTTCTTAGAGTATCCGGCGTTTATACATAAATGAAAACGCTTGTTTGTGTTGACTGATAATAAGTTGGATATCAGAGTGGAAACGTATTACATATTCCACGATTCACGAAAAACATGCGCGGGCGCACGATCCTCGTCGTTCCTAAACAAATATCTTTGTATGATTTATACACCTCTATGTAGATAAACTTAATCGTGACTCCTCAGCCTTATTACGAGAACTTAATAATGATTTTATATTTACTATTTCCGAAATGTTTTCTGTTTCAGTAATAAGAAATTTACTATTGCCACCGTATTAGCACAGAGGAAAGAAACTCTTTACTCTGTGGTATTAATTAGTGCGCAAAACTGTCTCTACTATGTCATTAATCTCTCACCATATGACCATAAGTATGCAAAGTGGCTGTGTAGGTACCTACTAGTACTATATCAGTAATCCTACAACATAAATGATTATATTTCCATAAAGATTATCGTGACTAAGTTACCATCGTCCTCATCATCAAGTTATCTGGTAGTTAACTGTTCTTCTCGCAACTGATCGTTCACATATTAGTATTACGTTTCGGATGCCGATAAAGTAGCTTAATGATACCGTCTGTTATTAAGGCGTGCGTTCACAGCTGCCTGGCACGCGTCTGCTCTCTAATACTAATTGCGGGAGACGAGCCGCCCGTCCGTACGAACATCGCTCATAATACCAACTCGTTCGTGCCTTCGTGGGAAAGAATCTCCGTATACCCATTTATGCCCGTAATTGGTTTCCGTGTGTGAAAGACCATTGAACGCTTCGGCAGTCTTGACAATGCTATCGACTATCGTATAGATGTTTAGGTATACTTTAAAATTTTGTTAAACGAAATTTTAACACACTTTTTAACGCATCATTTTTTAGAATATCTTCCATACAATTATACTCATTACAATCATATTTTTTAAAAAATTACAAAAATAAAAGAACAGAAACGTTCAATAAAAATATGAGCTCATTCCATGATCATTATTATTAGATGCATAAATAGAATATTTAGATTTGAATTAAATTATACTTGTTTCAGTGATTTTTATTACGTTAATTTCCCCTAGTTTATCATACAACATACTTTAGTATTTGAATAATTCAACAATGAATATAGTTCATTTCGTTTACTTAATTAAATTGACTCATTATTTTATGAAAATAGCCTTCTCATTGTAAGACAGTTGGATTTAATTAAATTTAATAATGATCATTCCATGATTTTAAGCAAATAACTCAAGTACACTATATACCCCTGTAATAATTTTATTGTGTACCCCTGTAATAGTATTAATGTGTTAATTTTATTATGTCACGAAAATTACACGATATTTTCGAAATTCCAACTTCTTATGAGAGGCGGTTACGTGGCTTCGATCTTTGTGCTTTTTCAAGTTTTTATTGAAAGCGTTACCAAAGAGAAACATTGTTGTTTATTTAAAAAGAAGTACCTAATATTGTAGGTGAATGGTGGATTGTCTGCAATCTACGTGATCTCAGTACGCGGCAGCGGACGACGACGTCTCGTGATGTCCGACATAATTAACTCCATTGACTATTGCATCGTTCCACGTTGTTCGCCTTGCTAGAAATTATAGCGAAACACGTGAACCGAAAAGAATGGCGAAACGCCGAGCATTCCGTAGAAACAAACAGTGCTAATTTTTAAAGACTTTATCAACGCTACTTATCTATCTTCTATATATATATAAATGAATACCGAAATGTATATACGCGTATAACTTTCGAACAATGGCACTAAATTGGATAATTCTTTTTTTGTTTTGTTTGTAATTGTCAGGACAAGGTTTGTGTGGTATATTTTTTTATTTGCAAAATCCACGGGAACAGAAAGTTCCCGCGGGACGGAGACGAAGTCGTGGGCTACAGCTAATCAATAAATAAAAAAGAAAAACAAAGAAAAATTAGTATTTGAGACGACTATTCCCCCAATTTACTTCATATCATGCATAATGATATGTCAGCCAATGTTTTCTATGAACTACGATGTAGGTATGCAGAGTAGGCACTGTAAAATAAATAAACAATTATTATTTACTAGCGACCCGCCCCGGCTTCGCACGGGTAGCTTATTACAATTTTCGTAGGGATCTCTAAATTTTTTTAAATAAAAGATAGCCAGCTCTATGTCACTCAGGAATAATGTAGCTATCTAGTGGTGAAAGAATTTTGATAATCGGTTCATTAGTTCCAGAGATTACCCCCTACAAACAAACTTACAAACTTTACTTCTTAGTAATATTAGTATAGATATAATTTTTAATTTTCGGTTTTGAAATGGCCTTTTCCAGGGAAAATTACCTAACCAAGAAATGCTTATTCAGCGTAGAAATTGAAAATTGGTTTTAAAATATTTTAAGCGGAGGAAGGGTAGGTACCTACATACGCATTTTGAAAAGATACCATTACTTATGAGATTTAGTTAATAATCAAGTTATTAAAGCTATTAAACGATTCATTATAGTCAATGTATTATTACAGGCTTATAATAAGTATTATAGGCTTATGTAAAGATGTTATCATGATAACAAATGATAGTTACGTAGCTTGATAGACGGTCCTTAGTTTTTAGTTATTTAAAAATAAAAATACCTCACAAATAAAAAGATCTCACACGAACGGTTCCGTACCATCGTACATCGCTTTATATTTTTATTTTTTGGGATGTAACCACAAATTCATGGTTTTGGGATTTTTCTCTTTACTTGTGCTGCAAGACCTACCTACCTGCCAAATTTTATGGTTCTAGGTCAACGGTAAGTACCCTATAGGTTTCTTGACAGATAGACAGATAGACAACAAAGTGATCCTATAAGGGTTTCTTTTTCCTTTTGTGGTACGGAACCCTAAAAATACAAAACCTAAAGAACGTGTTGTTTTATCATACCTACCTATGTATGTATAGTTAAAATTATTTAAATAATATAGGCACTACGTAATTTTCAGAGAATGGGTGTGGAAAAGATAAATCCAGATGGGCTTCCCTACCAGTTATCGCATCCGTCGTCCTTCGCCATGATACGGGCTTTCGAGATATCTCGTATAAACATACGGATATTGGCTTCGAAACCTAGATTGCGGTTCCATTATACCTAAGTCTTGGGTTTCTTGTGGCATGTACAAAGCTGATGAGTTATTGCGTGTGATACATTTCAATCGTATAGAGTATCACACTGTGATAGGGTTCCTTTTACCTTTTTAGGGTTCCGTACTCGAAGGGTACTAACGGGACCCTATTACTAAGCGTCTGCTGTCCGTCGGTCTGTCTTTGTGTCAGCTGACCTCATGAACCGTAATATGTTGAATTGAAATTTTCATTGCTGCTATAACAATAAATAAAAAAGTCAAAATGACCGCTACATAGGTGAGTTAAAATAATTATTAGTAGGTACATAATCTTATACGATGTACGGAACCCTTCATATGCGAGTCCGACTCGCACTTGATCGTTTAAATTTAGGTCAAGCTTTTTGTCGTATTATTGTGGACTGATTATATAGTTAGGACCCAAAGTTGGAGCAGACATATTCTGATGCGCAGTTCGTCTCAACAACCAACAAAGAAATAAGCTGACAAACTTTTAAGTAGGTCTAATATATAATTTCATAATAATACAGATGTGTGTTTCTTACACTCGGCTATTCCCCTTCTTATTTGCAACCAAGAGCTTTGTGCTAGTAATGGATATGATAATAGTCCAAAAGGTGAAAAAAGTGATTACACCCCGCCCTTCTTGAATGTTATAATCGATATATCAAAGGGAAAATTCACTGCAAGTATTGCAAAGTGCCTTTGTTCCATACGGGACAGCAGTCATCTCCTAGAGTTCAAATACCTTTCTTTGTCTTAACTATCAAAACTTACGGCTATTTTAAATGTATAGTAACGATCTTTTCTGATCTAAATAATTATGATGACTTTGCCTACATACTCTTGTCTACTAGTTACTTAGTAGATATACATATATATTTTTTAACGATTTTAAGCTTATTTCGTGGTTTAATGACATATTTTAATGTATATAGCGGGTACATACCAAGATTAATTTTTGTTTTTTATTGTCGATATTTCAACCAAATTGCCCGTCGTGACCACGACCTGCACGGGTATTGAGATGAAATATCGACAAATAAAAACAAAAATTAGTCGTGGTATGTACCCGTTATATATACATTAAAATGTATATTTTTCTTTTATAATATAAGCTGGCTTAATGTCAATGGTATAATTATTATCTGTGAGATGTCCCGTTATACAAAAGCCAAAGGTCATAGTTGCGCATGAGTTGATCAAAACATCGGTCGCATATTGAAAAACTTGTACGACTAATTGTAATTACTTTAACGAGTAACTACTGAATAGTGCGTACGCGATATATCAGTTTCGAACTACGAGTATCTATGTGATTCATTTTGTGAACAAAGAGCTGACTCGACGTATTCTATAGAATGTAATACATGACACGATTCGTAAGGATCGAGATTTTATGTCGTTCCGAAATAAGTAACAGACCATAAAATTAGGTAAATCCGTACTAACATTATGAATGCGAAAGTGTGTATGTTTACCTGTTAGCTTCTGACGGCCCATCCATTGAGCCTATTTTGATGAAATTTAGTACTTAGAGATAGCTTGCATCTCGGGGAAGCACATAAGCTACGTGTTGTCCCCTGTTGTCGCTTAATACCAAAGAGTTCCCACGGTATTTTGAGAAATCTAAAGTAGCGGGCATCGTCTGTTTGGTACAAAGATAGTACCACACCACATCCCAAAGACGGATACAGGGTACTTTTTACACCAGAAAATCAAAGAGTAGACTTTAAATTTAGAATTTAACAGAATTTAACGCGCCTGTTTGCTTTTAAGTAGGATAAAACACGAATACCAATAGATATGATTGTAGTAGGTATTGTAGATTTTTGCTGACGAAATAAGTAAAAACTTTTAGATGATGAATAAACTAATAAGTAAACATAACAGTAAAGCCATGCTAATAAACGTAGGATTGACTTTCGGCCATGGCTCCGTATTCTTCACACGTGCAGCCTACAAAACTTACATTAGGTATGTTTAAAAAAAAAAATCGTTTCAGAATCATCCATAATTAGAAATGACGTAAAACATGTATTAACTATTTAGTAATTAGTGTCAACCATATCGTTGCATTTAATTTCTTGGAAGAATCAACAGCCTTTCGATTTTACGTAATCGTCGTTACAAGAAATGGTCGAGTTTGTTGATCAGCTATTAATATCAATAATAACCGGTTTTGAAATAGGTAATCGATATTGAGAATTATTAAAATTTGGACAATTAGGTACTTAACAGGTTTTATTGTAAAAAGTAATAAACAAAACGATCTTTAAATTATTGCTTTTCATTTAAAATTAATAACGTTACAAACGTACAATAAAACAAAGTTACAGTGTAGAACTTGTATCTATATCCCATTAGACTTAATATTATGTACTGCAATTCTTTTAAAATAAGGATTCTTACCTGATCATAAATATCTAGCTAGATCTTCAGTAGTCAAAACAGCCTAAAATTGTGCTAAAATTGAGTCCATAGTTCGTAGTTTTTATCAAAAACTGTACAATTACAGTAAAGTTTTCAACATATTTTATTCAGTTTTTAGCTGTTTTTAATTTCATGCAATTGCACCATTTTATTCGCCAGCCCCTATCTTTTCTTTGTCAGCTGGTGAAGCAGGGTTTTCTGTCAATAATCAAGAGGATTGTCATGTCTAATAAATAGATGTTCATGTAGTGTACGGGTTATCGTGCTTTCGGGATCGCTATGCAGGTGGCGCGCACTATCCGTGACAAGAATCCCTTGTTTGTGACCTGTTTAAGATATGCTCATTGCCCGTGCGATGAACTACATTCTGAATGTATCACTTATTCATATTTGTTTAGATAAGGATTTTTCTTACCGACTTATTTACCCTGTTTACTGTTCACGTTCAGCTTAAAACATATATATGAAAACTATAAGCTTTCGCCCCGAATGTTCATGTTCAGTAGGTAAATAATATTTTGAATTGGAATTTCAAATATTTAGTTGAGAATATTTTTTAAGAAATATTTCCTTAAAGTTTTCATATAAATTATCATCTCTGAAAAATCTTATTTGCAAAGTTTCAAATTTAAAAATAGTTTTGCAAAGGTAGCACAAGAGTATTATGTTGCAGACTACAGAGTTCAAAATACTAAAAAGCTTCATCAGTTTGTAGTTATTCATTTATTTTTATAAATTCATATTTGATGGCTTTGATGAGATATTATACTAAAAAACTTCATCAGTTTGTACTTATTCATTTATTTTTATAAATTCATATTTGATGGCTTTGATGAGATATTGTCTCTAATAGCTGAATTTTTAATACCGAGAAATTAATCTAGGCTTACCGATAATAAATTCATAGCTAAGCTCTTAAAATAATAAAGAGAGTCATAAAAGTCACTCAGCCTACAATTTAGTATTTAGTATGGGAAAGGCTGTCTAAAAACATCACATTGTTTTCTGGTCGCGTCTTGCGTATTGTAATTTGTTATTTAAATAAGTTTCGGGAATTCGTAATTTTCACTCGGAGTGAATTTGAATAGATAGCGTTTAATAACAAAGAACCCAAAGCAGGTTCTTTATGAAAAAGATACATGAACTTGAACGTGGGAACTGAAACATATGGTTTTTATAATTTATTATTGAGTGGTACCTACTGCTGACTAGATAAAGATTTTAACGTAATAGCGGAGCACCCAATCTCATCGCAAGACCCTCTTTCAAATCTTACGATGCAATTAGACGGTGAAATAGAAATAGTAATAAATATGTATAATATATTAAAATATGAATCGTCAAGTAAATCTACAACTGGTTTGGAAATTTTATTGTACTTTTTACCAGCGAGGTTGCTTTTTTCAAAACATCAATTTACTGAATTATTTAATAATTTAAAGATATGAATTGTTTTTAGCAAAGCATGATAAATAATCACCAGCTATTGTACTACTTATATCACCAATGAAAGTTGAATTATGGTGCTATATCGATCCGACATCGAAATAAACAATAATTACGTATATAATTTCGCCATTAGTCTTAAGGATACTAGAAGATTGTTTCAGATTTTGTTCAAAGTCACGACTGATACAGATCGTAATTGTTTAATGTCTATATTAGTCCAGTCCCACTCTATACCCATGTGTACTGACATTGAAGAAATCTGTAGAAAAACTATTAACAAGGCAACGATTTTTGTACTTACTTTTGTACAATAGTTTTTTTTATCATTCCGAATGCGTTATTTTAACTTCGAGTTACATGTATCCGGGTTAGTTAATCGGTACTAAAATACGTTGGTGCTACATCGTTCTTTTAATTTGGCCTTTTGTCTTCTATTATTCTGTAGTAGATTAAAAAATCAAATCCGATTAAGTTAAAGATGATTATCAATCGTTAGATAACCTAACTGAGGAATTTTAACAGATTTCTTATTGGTACGAAAAATTCAGAAATGTCATATTTATTGCTCAGTTGAAGAAAAATTGCCCCGAAGAAGAATGACCAATACAGTATTAGGAAACTAAATAAAATATCGAAGAATTACCTGCTTATTGATAAATGACTGTGCTTTAGTAGGACACGATAATTTTATCATAATATAAACATCATTGCATTAAAAAAAATGCGTAGACAAGGAAGGTCAAGCATAAAATTGTAACAAAGGTCACAGGGAAGTGGGCATTATGTACTTAGGAACTTACTATTAAACCTGCAATAAGTGGGCATAGTTAATAGAGGATACTGAGGATAGGTACTAAGGTTCGAAACAGGATATTGCGGAGACTCCCTTGCTCACAAGAACACAAGATTAAAGTTAAAATTCTAAACTACTTTAATGACATTCTTAGTTATTGTCCTTCTTCTGAATAAATAATTAAGCAAGTTTTTTACTTACTTATCTATAATGAGTTAATTAGTAATTTATAATTTAAAATGATGTTGAATAAGGTACCTACTTACCAATTAGATTATTAGACTATTGTTGTGAATTATGATTGATTCATATATATTTACTATTCTTAATATATTATGTGATATAATATTCTAGAAATGCATATTAATATCCAGGAATATTTATTACAACGTTTCGTTGTCTAGTGACTAGTTTATTCACGATCACGAATTTCTCGGTAAAGGCCCAAAGGGGCGCAGCGTCTCATCCCCGTCCTACAGGTAAATGAGTGCAACCGCTACCTGTGGGAGACTTAACACCTCGTAACTTGTTTGATTCATAACCTGTATACTATAGTCATCTTCATCTGTCATGTTCTAACCAGCCGCCCTCACAAGAAAGCGGGGCAAATAAAAAGCCTCGATGACTGTGCACGAAGCTTTTGTTCCTGCACATGCTCATATGTATGCCGTCAAACTGCATTCCTCCGTCGTCGATAGCCGCTAAGCGTGTCTCAATACATTCTGAGCTTTTGTAACATAGCTTACCTTTTTAAAAAGTAACTGTTATTTTAACCCGCTGAGATTTCCTAAAACGCGCACTTCTTTTCGTATCACAACACAACAAACACAGCAGTGCGGGCGACTACACGTAGTCACGTCAGCTTTACGTCATATTATTCGGGATACGTTAGGTTAGTGAAGCTAAATTATTGGAGTAAAACGAGTGGCAAAAGCGGCCGCCACGCTGCACACCAGCTGCTCGTGGCTCGGGAACGCGAACTGGAAAGCGCACTCGGTCGGCTCGAGCGTCGACTCGCGCCTGTATCACTATTCACTACTAAACGGCAGCGTGTGCGCACCGACTGCTGTCTCTTTCACTCTGAGGCCTGAAACGGTACCCATGTCGGCCGTCTCTCTTCCCCCAAACCTGAGTGCACAGTAGTCGGTCTCGAGAATCCATCGGGGAACGAGTTCTGTCCATCTTGACTTCTTGCGTTTTCTCCGTGTCGGATGCTTCGAAGTTTTGTACGCCAATTTAAAGCGGTTATGAATAAGTATGATTACTGATTGCAACGGGTGAAAAATGCTCGCGGCTTTTAATTAATACATTGATCACTCCTATTATAATGTCAGACTGTGAAATATTAATTCTATTCTTCTTCTTTGTTTATTCACACCTACTTCATCCTTAAAAAATCAACTCTCGTGAATACGGCTATTCTTTGACATGTGATATATCAAACCCCTAATTGGCCAGTCCATAAACTTTTATGCCTATTGATCGGGAGGATAACTTAAACGGTATTGTACCGCTACTTAGGTACCTATTAGTAGATTATTAGATAAAAATAAATTTATTAACTAAACGAGTTCAATAACCACTCACGTGCTAAATCTTTAAATAATTACATTTTAAATTATTATTTTAATTAAATTATCGATCTATTTTAAGGGGTTCCGAATCTCTAGCGAAAAATAGGAAACCTTATAGGATCACTTCGTTGTCTGTCAGTCTGTCAAGACCCTTCAAGGGAATCAAAAACTATAGGTAAGTGCGTTGTGTTGACCTATTGTCATGGGCAGGTAGCAATGTCTTATACCTAGTATTATTTTGTATTCTGAGAGTAAAAGCAAACGAAAAATGTGAAAACCGTAAATTTTCGGTTAGGTACGTCACAAAAACAAGAAAAAGTGTTATTTCTTGTACGATGGTACGGAACCCTTCATGTGCTAGTCCGACTCGCACATGACTGGTTTTTTTTTATTAAATCGTACCCACCTGAGTTATCTATAACTGCTTGGTTATTAATCAGATGTTTTATTGTTAAGAAACCTGTTCTTGGATCACAATAGTTTAATTTAATCACTATACTTTACTACTATTCCCTGTAAATAACTAGTAGGTACCTACATACAACCTTTTACGTGATCTAATTGTAGACTGATATGTGGTAAACATTTTTCTCATTCTAACAATAATTGCTATACCTACCATTTATTACCACACACATCTTAGCTCTCTTAATCAAAAAAATGTGATATCAATTAAACATTATGAATACAAATGTGCATTCTCGCCTTCCGACGATGCGAACAAGCCATCTCAATAATTAATAATAATCTTCTGTCCAGAGAGGTCTTGTCTGGACTTGAGGTCAGCTGCACTGTCATTGGCTAGGCATTTCGACCGCTCTACCTGTGTTCAGAATGTTACTTTTTGTAAAAAATAAAAGTAAATCGCATGGCTCATACTAGTCACGGATCGGTGCCGCATAGCGTCTCACACTATTCTTTTCATATAGAATAAATCAAAGATACCTAGAGATAGATTATACCTACAATGGACAGCGGATACTTATAAGAATTTATATAGAAAGTTGAAAGAATTGGATTTTAAAAGTGCCTACCTATCTATCTTTTTAATATGACTGTATTGTAATCTAAGTAGATCGGATTTTTATAAAAGGACTCACTAACTGATAGGTATATCTGAATCGTAAACTGAAACCGTAACATAAATGTCAGGAGGCTATAATTAGGGTAACCGATTCAGAAAGCAGGTTCTACTGAAAAGAGCTTTTGCCTTTTAATAAAGGTTATTTGATTATTCTCTATCTTAAAATAGGGTCAGGCCCTGTTATAAGATGGATAATAAATATGAGACTATAGTTCATCATCATGATCAACCCATCGCCGGCAGAGCACGGGTCTCCTCTCAGACTGAGAAGAGTTTTGGCCATAGTCTACCACGCTGGCCATGTGCGGATTGGTAGACTTCACACACCTTTGAGAACATTATGGAGAATTCTCAGGCATGCAGGTTTCTTCACGATGTTTTCCTTCACCGGTAAAGCAAGTGATATAATGAGATATGTTGTGGCCGTATGGTAATAATTAAATGCGGCAACGGTGAAAGATGTTTATTGAGAGCCGGCTTATGATCTACTCTCGCTTATGGACTAACAATACTAATAAAGAAATCTTACATACTATTGTCTTAATCGTATTGCTTAACTACCTAACCTACATAATTTTGCATCACCTCTCTTTCAATCCGATGTGCAGGCAACCTAGTTCGATATATTGAGGAGTTGCATTTTTATGTTACTTAAACTGACAATTCGTACATATTACAACTCCTCTGAAAATGTATGCGGTTACCCCTCCCCTTAAAAGAAAAAAATGTTAGACGCTACATCGAATCAGAAGAAAAGATGATGACAATCACAAAAATAAAATCGAATGCTAAATAAAATTAAAATTATGTAAGGAAACATTTTTTTTATCGTTACTTCCTGTGCTCAAGTGCAATTTATCTTATCTCTTACTTCGTATGGGCATACTTTCAACCTTACTTATAACTAGAAAAATCGTAATCTATTAAGTGCAGTCAAGGATTTAACTTCGATCGATTTCACTAATCGACTTAGTTGTCTCAAAAGATTCTTTGACCTATCAAATCGTCGTCATCATAAGTATACAGCTGTCGTATAGCATCGTCGTAAGACGGTAAATATAAGGTTTCTATTCTATAACCCATAATAATACCTATTATTGAGTAAACATCTCAGGTATTTATATTTCCTGGACAGTCAAAATAAACCTCTCCTAGTCTTCATCTACCTTTCAAGTTACTTCTTCACATAATACAAATAAATAAACAAATAAACAAACGCGGCGCGTACTCTCCTAATTAATATTTAAACATAACATGCTTGCGAGCATTTTTCATAACACTTATAATCTTCATCAAACTTATTTCTTTCACTAACATTCAACTTTTCATAAAAATTCTAGGTCTTTCACTAACACCAGCGCGGTAGATAATGATCAAGAGTCTAGACAAATATATAGTTGAATGAGGAGGTACTAAATATGTGCTAAATATCGCGTTCGAACAAATAAATAACAATCATCTTCCTACGTCAGTATGTCTCAATCCCAAAATAAATAATTGTATATTTTATACCTAGTACTTCTACAGCCGAAGGGTGACCAAGCCTTTGGTTTGCAGAGTCCTAATTTGTCAAAGCCGGTATAGTCTTATATCGTCAAAACTAGCACGAAACTAGACGAAAAACGTCTGTAAGGAAAAAATTCTCCTTATTTCATATTCATTTCCTTGTATTTGCAAATTGCATCTCGAGCAAAACCATTGTCTCGTATAACAATATAAAACGTTCAGGTACGCGTGTGTCGTTGACCACGCGATGACACCGTTATAATTTTCTGAATTATTAATATTTACGAAAGAAGTAAGAACCTACTTATTAATTTATTAATTATTATCTATTATTAGTTTAAACTATCCTACACACTATATAAAATCTTACAAATAAAGCACGAACGGAACTTATTAGTAGATAGTGGAGCAAGTATTATTTATTATTAAAAAAATTACCAATATTCTCCTAATCTATACGTACAAAATTAAATTATCTACCCAAAAAAATAATTACAATACCTACACATTCTACCTATTTGCCCATTACGAGAGATAAATTGCACTTACTTTAACTATTAGCGACGCATTTTATCAATCAATTTCGTGACCGCCGTGTAGTCGCCGTCGTCGTCAGGACTGGTTTTGGTCATCAGGTCCGGAGGTCTGGAGTCTGCGCCTCTTCTTTACTGCATCTTAATGGGCCGGGAACACCCTGGACTCCTCGAACTGGGCCGGGAATACCCTGGACACCTCCTAGTTGTGGCCGGGATAACCCTGGACGCACGATGATGCTGGGCCGATCAATGAAGCTTGAGATTGTCTTCTGTTCATAAGAGATTCATTTTTGAACTTATTTCTTGATGTTAGTGTTTCATACAGGACGTGGAATTATTTTCTTCTTTTTGTTTTAGTTGAGTCTTGAATCTTGATATTCTTTTGAAAATTGTGTAGTCTTCTTCTTGATCGGTGCCCAGCCGGTGCACGCACTTAGATTAGGCATGCACCGACTGGCAAGGGTCGCCATGAGATATGTTGTGGCCGTATGGTAATAATTAAATGCGGCAACGGTGAAAGATGTTTATTGAGAGCCGGCTTATGATCTACTCTCGCTTATGGACTAACAATACTAATAAAGAAATCTTACATACTATTGTCTTAATCGTATTGCTTAACTACCTAACCTACATAATTTTGCATCACCTCTCTTTCAATCCGATGTGCAGGCAACCTAATTCGATATATTGAGGAGTTGCATTTTTATGTTACTTAAACTGACAATTCGTACATATTACAATAACGCACATAACTCTGAAAAGTTAGAGGTGCGTGCCCGGGATCGAACCCCCGACCTCCAATTAGAAGGCGGACGTCCTAACCACTAGGCTATCACAGCTTGATATCATAGTTAATTAATGATATTCCGGCACAATATCAATAGCGTGACTTGAGAGCTTGCAATAAATCTTAAACAAATATTAACTAATGGCCGTAATCACCCAAAGTTCAATGTGCTGAAACGCTACCAAAACTTGATTTACCAGTTCCCACTGTCGTGTTATCTAGACGTCTGACTAGCCTTATCTCAGATTTGAAACTCGATGTGATGTAAGAACAAACATTTAAACTTATGCTATCTACCGTACCGAAGCTGAAAGTTTAATTCTGCCTAACCAGCCTTAAAACTTACATAGCCTATTTATCTAATTCGTTATTACTATTAAAAAAACATAACTACACTAATATTATAATGGGATAAAGTTTGTAAGTTTCGATGTAGAAGGTAGTCTCCGAAACTAGTCGCCCTTAAAAAATCTTTCACGAGTGCTTTTTTGGACTATAAATTATATACATATTTTATGTATCGCGATAGTCACGGGCGAAATCTAGTGGTGTATACTTTGAAAAATGAAAACACATATTGCTGAGATGGCTAAAAATTTAAAAGAGCATAAGAATAAAGCTCATTTCGTGATAATCCGCCAAAATAGACAAATATGTATGGTACAACGTGCAGTATTCGATATACACCGTTCGGCCTCCGAGGAATGCTCGGCTCTAGACATGCAAGGAAAAGCAAGCAACCAAGCAAGCAATACTTGTAAAACAATCCTGTCCTGACAATATTTACTCACCACTCTTTTGACGGCTACAGTGCGACAATCTGATTGGGCGACATTTTTAAAAACCTAAATCCACGCGTACGAAGTCGCGGGCATCAGCTAGTATTTTAATAAATCAAAAAGCATTGCGGCATTAAGGGGTCAACATTGCATCATATTCTGATACATCTACGTCATGTGCGCTGCCGCGCCGGCATGGGCAGTTATGCGACATCAACCAGTGTCGCTCCGAACTGGTTTGTTTACCTTTTTGTTGCACTAACCGAAATGTTTCCATTTAATAGTTTTAATTAAATGTTTTTTTTAATTCATTTAAAAAATCTAAAAGCATGGCATTAGGTACAATTGATCAATGTTACATCATATTAGGCCGGGCTAACTTGGTACCTAACGTGATCCGAGACATTTACCTACCTACCTACGGCACTGCGCCCCTTCGAGAGCACTCGCGTAACTCTACGAGCTTACGCGATAGAGGCGTTGATATAATTTTTAGGCTGCAGCGCTGTGCGAGTTGAATTGCACTTTTTAGTGTCATAAAAAGAGTCGCTGTTTATTTAAACGACATTGCGGATTGAACCCTTCTGTACCTGGGCAGTACGGGCTACTATTTAAGTATTAAGTGATCATAATATCGATACGTAGCTACGGTCTACGTCGTGTTCCGACATTCGAGGCATTTCCGCGACATCAATCACTGTTGCTCTATCTAAACTGGTTTAACCACTTTTACGATGCACATAAAAGGTACATATCCTTTTCTTGTGGCAAATCAGAAGTCATCATCGTCTTATGTTCATTAATTGACACTATTTTAATAACATCCTAAAATTTTACGACTGCACTACTTACGCGATCCCAGTGTCGTTCGAAACTGGTTTATTTTCTGTTGCAAGCCGAATGCAAAATCTAATTAGTTACTACATAATTTTATTTAACAGCTCACTGACATAGGCTTATTAACATTAGGCGGAAGTACCTGGAAAGTGGAAGCCCACTGCATTATTATCACGAGAAAAAAGCATCTATCATTAGGTATGTGATTAATAGAAATCAAGGCAGCAGCAATGAGGAAAACGCAGAGAGAATTCACCACAATTCAAGTATTTCTTTCTTCATTTCACAAGTTTGAAATCATCCCGAACCATATTATTATTCACGCCATCTATCTATTTTATATTCGTAACATACAAATTTTAGATCATAATTTCTTTATGTAAATAAGAAGCATATTCATTTCATAAATACATTGTGCTGTAACTGATGCATTGCAATTTGCATGCATTTTATCTATGACGACCAAGTACCTACGTATCAGGTCAAAACATTGCAATTGGCAAAACTAGGTAGGTACCTACTTGCCTTGCTAAAAAACTTTAGCGTCGCGTAACGTTGCCAAAGAATTCAGGTTTCACATTATATACCTTTCTTTATATAAGTTACGTTTTAAAAGGCTTGTCTCGTTTAATGGAAACATGTCTTTGAGAGTTAAACGTTGCCAAGAGAATTGCAACGATCCGGCTTTTATTATAAAGATCGTATTTCATTCTCTATACATTAGTCATGCAGATATTTGTCTTTTTCTACGTGACTTGATTGAAAGCTCATTCTACAATGGCGGCTACGTGATCGATTATCATCTTATCGTCTAATTTGACTTCTAAAATTGTGTGTCTCTAACATATCATTACTTGAATTCGGCGCCTCGAGTCACAGAGAGAATATCGACAAGAAAATTACGTACAACTAGGTACTAAACAGCTTTGGTTAGGATGAAACCATGGGAATTGCTGTAATTGCAGTGTTATTTGCTATACTTACGTAATTAAATATAGCAAAGGGCAAATAGCTTTCTGAATTGGTTTAGGATTTCAGTTATATTCTGAAATTAAAGCTTTCGCTATTAAGTATATGTTAATTCAATCGGAAATTCTTACTGCCAACCTTCGGGTTTACTGTTCCAGTAGATACAATATCGTGGCTAGGTATATTATCTTCTCTACAAGATGTGTCGTCTGAGCATCTAACCTCTTCAATAGCCTTAGCGGAAAAGCTGAAGCATATCTACGGTAGCAATGAAATGCTTTAATGCTCCAGCTGGGATGCCCAAGCGAAACCCTAAGGTTTTAGTAGAAGCACAGTTCACGGCAGTTATGGAACTTCTTACAAAACGTCGAGATTTCGACGTCACTGGCAGGCGGCAAATGTTAGTGCATTTGACGCAGGTATCCCTATTTTTTTATTATTTTACAGCACCATAACCTAATATTCGACATAATAGGTATCGTCGATTCTAAATCAAACCGAGAGTTGCCTCACTCTAATTCACTCTTTGATGCTCTGCTTCTGCAAGGATAGTATAGATAGGATAGATAGAATAGGCTTCAGGCTTCCGCAAAGAAGTGATTGAATCTCTTAGTCCGCCTTCACCGGATCCTGTTAGTATTTTGTATAAATAATCATTAATCAGAGTCCAGTGTGCAATAAAAAAAAAATTGGCTCAAAATTTTTAGGTGTTGCAACTTTAAATTCTCAGAATCCCTTCTGATTCATAATAAAATATTCACATCGTGTTGGAACCTATTTGCATGGTTTTGTTTTTTTTTTACTTGGAATCAAACGTGTATACGTTTTTAACGTTGACTATATTATAATATTTTGAAGTTATTTTACTAACAACCTGGGAATAAAATGCATATATTTTGTCATTTGAAAACTTAGACATATCTTTCGGCCAATTATTCCTTTCACTATAGACACGTACTTTTGTGCCCTAGTAAGTAGTAGTATTTAGGCGGTTTGCTTCGAACTGATTTCCCTAATAACGAATGCAAAGTCTACTAAAATTAAAATTTCCCCAATTGTGCCATTGATTAAAACATTAGAATAATGTTACCGTTTTTTAGGAACTGCGTCCCTTTCGACATAATATATTACAATAATTGCGATATTCATAATATGGATCTTTAAAATATATGCTTAAGGCAAATAATGGTTGTAGGTATCTTTCATTTACAAGTGCCTAAGCTTTTGCGGTTTTCCCATTTAAAACTTGGAAATGGGTATTTACTTCATTGACCTGTGATGTGAGTAACTACGTGTGTTTTGACATGGTTGCCAAACCATTCAGTCGATGCTTATTTCGTCATCTTGCGAATATTTGCATAGTCATCGTGTAAAAAGTCACGCAAAATATGACTAGCCACCTACTTTAAATTCAAAACTCAGCACCTATAACAATATACCGATTAAGTTACCTACTGGTCTGGTCTGGTCTTACAAATGGCACCTGAAACCTATCATTATTATTCTATGCTTCAATTCCTTGCCAGATCTACACGAAGTCACTGAAGTCATGATTTTGATTAAGAATCGTATACTTAACACAGGGCGATAAGTTCTGTAAAATGTAACGAGAGCTTGCCTATAGGAGATCATTATTTTGTTCTTGATTAAAGGACTTCATATCAACATAAATTAATGCTTGGACAGTATCAAATTAAATGATTTCGTGGTTACGTTTGAACAGGTAAAATAAATAAAGAATTGAAAATGACCAGAGTTTGAACTTAGAATGAGATCAGAACATACTTTGACTTTTTCAGAATAAGACAGATTTATGTCAGCGAAATAAATCTGTCCCGTTTTACCTCACTTGCAACAGTCTGGTTTAGTGGGTTTAGTTAAGTTTTGTAATGCTGTCACTTTTTGTCAAGTTTATTCCTGCACGGCCCAGAGTTGACAAGAAAAGGATAGGGATAGAAAAGGAGATTGCCCGTGAACGGGCCCTATTTTGTGGCATCGTGTCAAAACTTAATTTTTTTTTTAAATGTGTTATTTTTTTACGATTATGTGTTTTATTTCGACTTTTCCTTCTTCACCCTATCATTGAAAATATCCACAATTACAATTAGAATCGTAAACATCCATTTATTTTGACGAAGTATTTATTAAATATAACCTCAATGTCAGCAACATAAAAATAAGATTTCTTTATAACCAGGGTGAATAAATGGAAATCGTTTGCAGAATATAAAAAGGTAATTATTTGTCTGCAAAATAAAATTAAAACCATGGTGACATAACAATTATATTGGCAATCTCCTTTAACTACACATTTTTTAGGTTGGTGCAATGCGACCTTAGTCTCGGGCGATATTACAAATGTTTTATTTTCCTTGTTGCAGAAAGCTCGGCCTAGAACTGGTGCCCCGGCGCGGCGCGGAAGCCGTTGACCCGGAGGACACGAGCCTCGTCGAGCTGTACAGGGTGCACGCGGAGAGCGCCGAGCGTGCTGCGGCAGTAAGAACTTTATTATCACCCATAACTTTTTAAATTCCTTCACAAGTCATCGCTTTATCTATTAAAAAAAAAGTTAGCCCTTGACTGTATTCATCATCATCATGATCAACCCATCGCCGGCTCACGACAGAAGAAGAGGATGAGAAGGATTTTGGCCATAGTCTGCCACGCTGGCATTGTGGATTGGTAGACTTCACACACATTTGAGAATATTATAGAGAATTCTCAGGCATGCCGGTTTCCTCACGATGTTTTCCTTCACCGTTAAAGCAAGTGATATTTTAATTACTTAAAAACGCACATAACTCCAAAAAATTAGAGGTGCGCGTGCCCGGGATCGTACCCTCGACCTCCGATTGGAAGGCGGACGTCCTAACCACTAGGCTACCACATCAGCTTTGACTGTATTGGCATAGTGTAAATACCTAGCTACATACATGAGACGTCGCCCTTAATGTTTGCAGACGAGCCGGCTTTACGGTCATTAGCACCTACTCTCGACTAAGAACTAAAACAAGAAAAACAACTAAAGTTATTCCAACTTCTGCAGGACGCTCCTGTGAACCCGCAGGATTGCTCCCTCTCAATGTTTCTAGAGCAGACTGTATAAAGTATCACCGTAGGCTGTATTATGAGAAAGTGATAATGCTATCTAAGATGGAGTGGGCTAACCTGGAACGGGGTATGGTAGTTTTTAAAGAACGCCAATCGATTTATAATTTCTACACGTCACTCGTCATCGTACCTGAACGCTAAATCTCTGGCTGTACGTGTTTACCTGCAGGATGCAAACTTTTAACTAGGTCCGGTCAAAGCCTTACAAGACCAGACCAGAGACAATGAAGTAAATATAAATCCCTCTAATTGCTGAGAATCGAATCCGGGACCTTCCACTTATAAGACCAAAGCGCTCATCACTGCGCCAAGGCTTGTCAAGAAACTTGTTTAAACACTGGCTTTGCCCACAACTTCGTCCGCTTGGACTTTCAAACCCCTATTACACCCACTTAGGGGTTGAATTTTGAAAAATCCTTTCTTAGCCGATGCCTACGTCATAAAAGCTATCTGCATGCCTGCCTGCTGTGCGTTGATAGATCAGTCAGTCAGACCTTATCCTTTATATTTAGATAAGAACGAAAAACTTAGAACTGGCACTCCGGTCTCACATCGTACTGGAATGCTAAGGATTGGATATTTTCCGGTACTCGGTTGTGTGATTAGTAACTGTAACCCCAAACCGGTCAATCAGCTAATTAAAAATAAGTATATTTTTCGATCAAGTAACAACTAAAGGTAGACTTTAAGCTACGCGACCACAATGCGCTACGCCATACGACACTACTTGCGCACGGCTTTGTATGGAAATGTAGGTTTGAACAGAACCGTGTAGTTACGATTCTGATGATTTTTTTTCTTTGATCCGAATGTCCCATTACATACAAATCTGAACTTATATCCAAGCAAAACTGCCTACTGTGCTAAAATTTAGTCCAAAGATCGTAATTTTAATGGAAACGTACAATTACAATAAAGTTTCTTTTAATAAACTTTTTTAGGTGCTCCTGTAAAATTGACTTTTTACCAATTACACCGTATTGTTCGCCAGCTCCTAATTTGATGTGGACGATAGAAGCGATAGAAACGAGACAAAGATTTTGTTTCGTGCTTAGTGGCTTTTGGTAGTGCCACCACGGCACAATTTACCTCGCCAATGTCGCGCAGATTGAAGAAACCACGAAGGAGGTTGCTCGGTTTCAGAGTTCTACTACTGAATTTTCCAAATACGCGATACAATAAAGTTAGTTTATTTTATTATTAGGTTTAGTTTATTTTATTTTATTCAGATACAACTTAGCCTTTGACTGCAATCTCACCTGGTGGTAAGTGATGGTGAAGATAATTCAATGTGTCGCCTTTCGTCGTCGCTCAGCTCACAGTGAAAAATTACAGAATAACCGATTCTCCGTAGGTACAACTTTGTTTTGATAGATGTCGTTTAGAGGCCTTGAAAAGACAAAAACTTCTTAATAACTTGTATAGTAGGTATAAAAGGGTACAACAAACAATATGTTAAATAGATAAGTACGATGCAAAGGTCATGAGCAATGGTGACAATAAACATTTATTTAAATAGGCATCTATAATATTCTAGTCACGTTAGTTAGATTTTAAGTTGTTATTAGAAGTTAGACACCCTAGAAGGTTCTGAAATAGTGAAATCTTTCCGATACACATGTGTAGTGTATGTCTTCGGGATGTATCACGCAAGCTTCGCTGTCAAAAAAAATAATTTCGTCAAAGTCTGCTTAGGCGGATGGGCCCCGAGAAGGTAATAGACAGAGAGATAGACAGGCACACTTTCGCATTTATAATAATACTAGTTTATGCTCGTGACTTCCTCCGCGTGGGCTACACAAATATCAAACCTCTTTTTCAACCCCCTTCGAGGTTGAATTTTCAAAAATCCTTTCTTAGCGGATGCCTATGTTATAATAGCTATCTGCATGTCCAGTAGTTTGGGCTGTGCATTGATAGATCAGTCAGTCAGTCACCTTTTCCTTTTATATATTTAGATTATTAGTATGGCTGTTGATGAGACATTATACCTACCTACCTTACCCAAGTCACAAAATTTTTTACTTCTCGTAGATCTTTTTTAATCCAAATCTGGAAATACTTCTTCCTAATATTACTTAGGTTAATTCGACAAAATGCAAAAATCAAGCCCACCTTAAAAGTCCATTTTTAGCTCCTATTCCTATGCCTTTATGTGTATTGTCCTCGAACCCTCTATGGTAATTTGATATCCGGCAGATGTGTATAGTCCAAAACAACGAAAGAATATAAAAATAATCGAATCCAATTCACTTTAATTTTAAATGGCCCATTAATTTGGGTTTTGCGACTAATAAAGATAACTTAAACAGCCAATTCTTTATCTAACCTGATTTTAGTTTAGATAAAAAATTGAAATAGGTACGTTAAAAATTATCTACTGATATTTGAAGTAACTTTGATGAAGACCAACATAGTTTAGGTGTTTTCATCCCGGAAAATCAAAGAGTTCCCAAATTCACGCGGACGAAGTCGCGTGGTAGATAGGTAGGTACAAAGTTAGGGCATCATCAACTACAAAGATAAGTCATCCAAAAAGACCAAAGAAATAAATTGTGCAATAATAGTAGCCAGGAAAGGCTAGTTTACTAGTTCCCACACACCTAATATCTTGAAAGCGCCTAATAAGGTAAAAAGGTTTCTTCCACTCGAGTCGACTTTGCTCTTTTTATCCGAGCACTGATATGATTGGCAATATCCTTTTACATTGACGTGGCAAATCTCACTTAGCTACAGCATTATGCCTTTTGTAGACCTTTTATGTAAGTCACGATACAAGAGGTCAGATTTCTTAATGCCACCCAGATCTGTGTCAGCTGCAATCAACGTGGCTGCGAAATGTTTTATCATTTGCTTTTACTTTTTGCAACAAATGAGTAATTTTGATAAAACAACCGTTTAACTTACTGCGTTTTTAATTGAGATCGATTTTTTTGTAACTAGTTTCAATTTGTGGCAAAATTAGTATTTGACCAACCAATCTTGAAATTATACTGAATATGTTCAATAGCAGAATAAAAGTTGAGACGTTTACGTAAATTTAAATGACATGGCATGTTTTCGGTACGCTACTAGAGCCAGCTTAATAAAATCCATATTTTACAGACTGCATCTTTAACTGCTGACTAAAACGTTTATAATCTTTAATTCTATGGACTAAAAAATAACCCGCTCTCTTGTCACTTATATGGGGCATGGTCTGATGGCATCATGTGGCTATTATTCGTGTTTAGGTCAATACACAGAATACAGGATTTTTTTGAGAGGTTGTTCTTTCTTTCAGTGGCGTGGTACATTACGTCGAGCATGCGGCTCAGGAAGCAGTTTCAACTCTGGCACACTCACGAACAGTTCCAACATCACTACACCTCCAGTCCAGTCTCATTACCTCATGTGCAGTATGAGGGATTTTGGTCACACCGCGGGGGGTGACGAAGCAGAACTGCTATTATGGCTTCACGATGCTAGAAGAGCGCAGCCGTTATCTGAGAGGTTTAGAGTGCGGATAGCGAGAGATGGGTTTTCAAACTACGTGGATAGATTGCACGCTAATAGCACGCTGTTTGCGGTGAGTATAAACAACGACACGAGTATCAATATACAGGCTGCTTCAACATCTTCACAACACTGGTGACGTCATACTAATGTGCAGTATGAGAGACTTCGGTCCCACCGCGGGGGGTGTTGAAGCAGAACTGCTGTTATAGCTTCCGAAGCGCAGCCATTATCTGATAGGTTCAGAGTGTGTATAGCGAGGGCTGGGTTTTCTAACTACGGTAATAAACAAAGAATACTCGCAAGATACTTCAAAAACTTCCTCCATAAAGTAGTTGCTTAAAAATGGTATATTTTCAGTTAAATCACCATATCTAGTAATTCTTGATGGATGTATTTTCTGAATGCAAATGTAGTGAATGTTGGAAGTAATTTGTTGCGGTGATCGTTGGAATTTTCTTGCATCGTAATAATTGGTTACAATAGGTTGCAACGTTGCGGTTATTTATAGTGGATATTTGCGATTTAGATTCTTTGAAGATTGCTAGGTAAAATAAGTCTGTTAAAATGAATTTTAGGTTAAATGAAAAGAATTACACGCGTTGATGCTACACGTTCCTTTCTTTTTTACGATACAGGTACATTTTCATTCGTTAATCTTCAGCCTCACTATCCTCAATTCTGAAAATCGTAGGTACTTTGCCGTACCATCGCCACTCGTAGTATGACGTTGCGCCATTTAAGTTTGTACCAATATCATCGTGTGCCATTTTCTAGATTTCCAAATCTTATAGTACGCGACAGTTTCGACTGATTGCTCCTTTCCAACATACTTAAATCAATGCTTCCAACACTAATATTTGGAACGTTCATTAGAATTTTGTATACGACATTTAAAGTCTCAATTACTCAACAGTTAACTGAAATCCGAAAGGTTGGCGGTTAGAACCCCACCCGTTGCACTATTGTCGTACCTACTCCTAGCACAAGCTTTACGCTTAGTTGGAGGGGAAAGGGGGTTTTAGTCGTGATTAACATGGCTATTACTCTTTTTGAAAAAAACTTTATCATTCTGTAAAATTGAAGTTTAGCAAGGATTAATTGAGTTTTAATTTGATCGTTTGTACCTACAGGACCTTTCAAGTACAGATCTATCTCGTGAGCTATGGCTAGTCGCGTGGGTGATACGAGTGGGGCGATGGGCGGGCGCGGGCGGCAGCGGGACGGGGGAGAGGCGAGGGCCCGTTGCCAGAAGGCCCCTTGGCGCCGGAGTGTTACCCCTTGCAGAGTTCCTAAGACAACCTGAGCCACAGACTGTTGAAAAGGAGTATACGTTCAAGGTAAAGTAGCAAAATCATTTTATATGCTCCTGCAATGGCCATACCAGGTCTCCAATCGAAACCAATCCATCAGCCAGTTTGTATACGTCTACTATAAGACATAGACAATTTCAAAAGAGCGCCACCAAACACTGTTTTCCGCCTTTCTTTTAATAATCGAAAGTGATGTCGTACTTCGTCCTAGAAAAATAATTGAAGTACTGTGATTCTTTTTTCAGGTATACCAATGTGAAGAGAAGGATTTTCACCAGTTACATGACATGTTAATACGAAAACAAACGAATAAGTGCAATATCTTACCTGGACAGCCAAATTATGGTAAGAATTGATCGACAAAATTTGATGATACCAATGAGTTTGTTATACAGAAATTTAGGGCCGATTTTCGATTCGTCAAACAAATTTTAGATGTTTTGACGAGTAAATTGACTATTTATACTTACAAAAACTGACGATTTATCCATCAGTTAAAGTTTATCTAGCGTTCGAAAAATTAACCCTAATTGGAAGTATGAAAGGTAGTTAAGTTTCATAATCATTTATTTTGTCACTTCAGCAGATAATACCTTAAAGACGCCAAATCCGCAGTTTTCATAGCCTTTATGACGTAAACAGTAAACTCATTACCAATGTGGACTTATTTTGATTCTACAGGAATAGTAGTAGCACTAAGACTTCTAACAAACACCGGCAGTATTTCGGAAGCGGTCGCGTCAGGAGCAACTGTGACGGCAAAACGCGGTTTCCCCGACGTCATTATGCCAGGCGATGTGCGCAATGACCTCTACCTCACGTTGGAAAGGGCAGAGTTCGAAAGGGGTGGGAAGAGTACGGCGAAGAATGTATTGGCTACTGTCAGCGTTCATGATAGTACTGGACAAGTTATTAATGTGAGTATTGATTTGATACATGCACATGTGCATTCTGCCAACTCTCACGTATGGTGCTCAGACTTGGTCCCTGACAAACTCTCAAAAGTCCAACCTCAAGGTTTACCAATGAGCCATGGAACGCAGCATACTTGTTAAAAAACTAGCAGATCTCGTAACTCACCTTTTCCTTTTATATAGGTATCTAGTTAAAAAAAACCGGCCAAGTGCGAGTCAGGCTCGCGCAATGAGGGTTCCGTACTACAGTCGTATTTTTTCGACATTTTACAGGATAATTCAAAAACATGATACATAAAAATAAATAAAAATCTGTTTTAGAATGCACAGGTGAAGACCTTTCATATGATACCCCACTTGATATAGTTATCTTACTTAGAAAATTGAAAATACTAATTATTAGTTCATGACCACAATTTTTCTTTGTGTGGTGTAACCACAAATTCACAGTTTTCAGATTTTTCCCCAAATGTCAGCTATAAGATCTACCTGCCAAATTTCATTATTCTAGGTCTATGGGAAGTACCCTGTAGGTTTCTTGACAGACCGACAAACAGACAGACAGACAGACAGACAGACAGACAGACAGACAGACAGACAGACAAACAGACAACAAAGTGATCCTATAAGGGTTCCGTTTTTCCTTTTGAAGTACGGAACCCTAAAAATAAGTAAATGAAAATACTTCAGGAATGTGTATGGGGAGCCAGCGGCGTCGGCTCCACGTCCTACGAGTCACTAGTGCTGTACCACAACAACAGTCCCGCGTGGGGCGAACAACTGCGCCTCACCGTGCCCTTGGAGACCTTCACACACGCGCACGTCCGAATCGAGTTCAGGCATTGTTCCAGTGAGTTTTCAGTCTTTATCACCTCAATACCTTTTATACTCTTTGTCTAGTTCTTGCAATGGGGAGCCACACTGCCACTTTACCCCGACAGGTGGCGCATAAGCGAACCGGCTATACTGATAGAGGGAGTATAATCTGTGGAACCGGCTATACTGAACTGCCATTAGCCATATATATATTTATAACAGTCGTTATATAACCTCTATGTAGACGTTATTTTGATTTTTGTCGTTTCTAATGATTCCACTCATCATCATCATCAACAACCCACACGCCGCGCCGGCTCACTATTGGGCACGGGTCTCCTCAGAAAGAAAGGGGCTTGGCCATGATTCCACTGTGGGTTCTAAATTTGGTTTTTACTGAAAACAACCAACGGATAATAATCAATGGGTCTTCTTTCTATTAGGAGAGAGGATAATATTGATTTAGAAAAAATTAATGATTTCAAAGATCCTTTAAAGAATTCCTTCTGTTTTAGCGCGAGATAAGAACGAGCGAAAACTTTTTGGCTTTTCGTTCGCGCGGCTCATGGAAGCAAGTGGCGCCACGTTGAGGGATGGTGCGCACGATTTATACGTTTACAAGTGTGATGACCCGTCGAAGTAAGTTCTAATCCCAGTATATTACCACATAATACTTGATAGTACTTTCCAGGTACAGAATAACCACTCAGCAAAGACGTTTCGACACAATAAAGTGCAATTAAGCTTAAACGCCTTATTAAATAAGTGCCATCGTAGGTATATTTCTCGGGTCATATTGTAATCAAGTGAGTTCGCCTTTTTCAACGTAGCAGATTTTATACTGGATGAGAGGCTGATTGTCGCTGCTAAGAACGAATCAACAAATTTCAACTTTGCTAAAAAATATGGCAAGGCGTTTTCTCTACCCAATTAACACACGCTGCACCTGCGATTGCCGACTTGTTTTTGAAGTCACTTGATCATCGCCATTTTGGCGCTGATAGCAGCAGTGAGCGTCATGTGAGCGTGTTCGGAACTAACTAGAAAGAACTACTGTTAGTGATGAAATATCTGTCAATATAGTGCTAATATTTTTTTTATTTAAAGAATATTAGTCAAGTTAATTGCTGACTAATATTTCCCTTATAACGAATAAGAAGATCATAATATGACACAGTGTCAATTTTGATTTCCGGTACGCTCGGTGGGGCGCTTCGATTCGGCACAAAACATAACTGTCATAACACAACATGAAATTTGGTACAGCAATAGCTTGCATCCCGGGGAAGGACATTGGCTACTTTTTAGCCCGAAAAATCAAAGAGTTCCCAAGGGATTTGTAAAACCTAAATCCACGCGGATGAAGTCGCGGGCATCATCTAGTTTCTTATAATTTCGTTCTTTCTGTATTGAAATGATTTTTGTTTTAGGTTGTTAACAGGCAGTTATCTATCTCTTCCGTCCTGCGCCAGCGACTCGGCTCGGGCTCCCGCTGCGAACGGCCTCCTGGCGACATTCCAAAGAAGCACCAAAGAAAATTGTATTATTAGTACCTTGCTGTGTTCCACTAAGCTTACTCAAAATGGTAAGTAATTTATATTATAATAATATTCTTCTTCATTTTCTTCTTCCACAAATCCATCAAACCATTGCCGGCTTACTACTGAGCACGGGCCTCCTCTCAGAATGAAAAGGATTTGGTGATAGTCTACCATGCTGGCCAAGTGCAAATTGGCAGACTTCACACATCTTGGAGAACATTATAGAGAACTCTTTTGTGTTTTGTTTTCCTCGCGATGTTTTCCTTCACCGTTAAAGCTAGTGACATTTTATTGCCTAAAAGGCAGCATAACTCTGAAAAGTCAAAGGTATTCCCCGGTATAGCCCGGTACTCTTTTACGGAGGGGCTCCGTTCACAAGGTGCTCTGTAAGGGGGGCTGAGGTGGTGTGGGGAGATGGCTCCAGATCTTATGGCTTTGTTGTTCACAGAGGATCTATTAGCACTTCTGCAATGGCGCGCTCGACCCGAGAAAGTGCAAGAGACCTTACTACGAGTACTGCGGTTAGGAGACGGGCTGAGCTGCGAAGAACTGATTAAATTTTTGCGCGACGTGCTCGATGCTCTGTTCGCTTTGTTTTCCACTGAAGATGGAAACAGGTACCATATTACGTATTTTTGCTTTTGAAGAATTTTTGATCTTGAAAAATGTTACTGACGAATTTTGGCATTCTGACAGTTTTTGTAAAAAAGTTCCGCGAAAATTCCTCAGGTTATTTAACGACTAGTAACCGCTTCCAGATTGGCTCCTGTGAGAATTTCGAATTATCCAGACTTATTCCTTGTGTGTTAAATCAAGTGATATTTATTTATTTAAAACGCACATAACTCCGAAAAGTCAGAGGTGTGTACCCAGGATCGAACCCCCGACCTCCGATTAGAAGGCGGACGTCCTAACCACTAGGCTATCACAGCAGCCAAAATATTTTTAAAGTGTCTTAATACATTTTTGGTTGAATGTGCACTTATTTGAAATTTGTGTTTTTACAGTACTCCACATTCCGGCACAGTGTTCCTAGTCCTGGTGTCAATCTGCAGTTTGTTGGATGAAACGAGATTTCAACACTTTCGACCTGTATTGGATGTTTATATTGAAGAACATTTTTCCGCAGCTCTTGTATATAAGTACGTATCTATGGTAAATATATACTTCTTTGAGTATCTTAGACGACACGAGTGACAGATCTTTCTTTGGACCTTTGTACAAAATTTTGCAAGGATTAATGTCCATAGGTCAAGGCACATTGCGGCAGGCACTAAGATTAAGATTAAAATGACAGAGGGATGCGACGAGACTAAAGTATTGTGCTAGGTTTTTTTTTTATTTTCCATGGTAGTCTGTTGAAACTTTGAACTTAGTTACATCGTTATATTATCTTCCATGCTTGCGACTCTTGACCTCCACGGTGATTATTTATAATATTAAAACAGGCTGATACTGTACTGAATGCATTTACACAGAATATAAAGACTTTAATGGCTCTTGTTAATGGCATTTGCAGAGGCCTGTTATCCTCAGTCCAGCATTGCGCAGAATGGGCTGCGGGCGCAGAAGGCCAAGAGCCAATACGCAAATGTCTGCGCTCTCTAGGCGCAGTGTTCCGTCTAGCGGTTCGTTCCCGATGTCTATTCGCACGAGCTACGGGCGGCCAGTACGAGGATAGCTTCCGAAGGGACGTTCGAGCAGCGTTGCATGCGCTGAAAGCTTTGGCCCAACATCCGCATAGGGAGCATCTTGCGCCTGCCCAAGTAAGTGTAAGAACCATTGATAAAACCATAATTCCAGAATCTATATATATATGAAAGAAAAGCTGACTGACTGACTGACCGACCGATCTATCAACGCACAGCTCAAACTACTGGACGGATCGGGCTGAAATTTGGCATGCAGATATTAGAGATTATGACGTAGATATTCGTAAAGAAAGGATTTTTGAAATTTCAATCCCTAAAGGCGTAAAATAAATAAATAAATTTTATTGACTTTAAGTTGCTGAGTGCTGACATAAATTATATAAGGAACAAAAAAATATAGATATAAATATTAATATTAATACTTATATTAATATTAGTATTAGTATTAATAAACATCAAAATAGGGGTTTGAAATTCGTGTAATCCACGCGGATGAAGTCGCGGGCGTAAGCTAGCAAAATATATTTGCACTCTAATGAGCTGTAGATGGCTAATTCTGTTACCAATTTCTAAACTAAACTAAAATAAAATGACAGATATATACGTATTGATATTCCTTTCATAATGTGCATGCGAAAAAGGGTATCACTAGATAATCGGCGTCCCCGCTGCGTTTACTCTCTATTGGGTATTTGACTCCAATTTTTTTATTACTTTATTATAAACTAGGATAAAAATAATGACGTAAACTGAAAAAACTAATTAAATCGCTCAAATAAAAAAGTTATAAGTATTTATATATTTCTGATTAGACAGAGATAGCGATATAGAATTTTGACGTCACACCTTACTAATGCCAGCTTCGTGCGGTTTCATACAAATTTTCGTTTTGCGAGAAAAGGATAGAAGACCCTTATAAATACTATTATATATAATTATACTACGCGGTTTTGACTGCCTAAAGTCAAAACAGCGGCGCGTGCGCGGACGGACTCCCTTGAAAAATGACCCCGTATGGGTTCGAAACTAGTCGGGCTAACGTCGACTACACACGTGAGTAAAGCCGGGACAGATAGTATTTATAATGGAAATCACTCACGGTAGTTTAAACGCTAAGATAGAAGACCCTCCCACTCCAAAATTAAAATGCCTGTAACTTTGTAAATCTTTGTTGGATTTTAATATTTTTTTCACCGTACGTCATTATTTTTATCATAGTTTATAATAAAATAATAATATTTATCAAATTCAAAAGTAGGAAGATACCCAATTCTATTCTAGGTAGCCCTAATGACTTCATGGGCTAGTGTTGCCAAGGAAGTGGCATCGGCGCTAGGGCCGGTAGAAGCCGGGCGTATTACAGCAGCCATGTTAGACGCACCCGCGGCTAATGCCCCTCCTGCGCTGGCTAAAGCCCGACTGCAAGCCGCCCAGGATATATTGAAGGGACCTCTTGGACAAGATCCCGGTAAGATTGGAGCTTATATTACAGTGTAAAGTTCATAGTTTAGCTTTATTTATACGCATTTATATGGGTAAAATTAAGGATCAGACCTGCTGACAAGTTATTGGCTGTCCATCTCTAGTAAAGGCACCTCACAGGCTCCTATACCGGTACTGAAAACCGAAAGGTCGACGGTTCAAACCCCGCCCGTTGCACTATTGTCGTACCTACTCCTAGCACAAGTCTAAGAAAAGGGGAATATTAGTCATTTAACATTGCTAATATTCTTTAAAAAAAAACTTTGCTTTGTGCGCGAAAAAAGCGATATTGCTTGACGAAATTGACCTAAAGCTCATAACATGTTCTCGGGATATTTTTGACATTTTCCTTGTATTGAATAATTTTCACACAAGTGAACCACAAATCAAGGGAAATTGGGGTATATTTTATAATGAAAAAATACGTATCATTTTGAAAATCTCCTTTTTGCTACTTATTATCAAATCGAAAACCTCTTTCGTAGCCCGCGTCGATTTAGATGTTACTACACAATATTTTCTTTGGATTTTAATATATGTGATTATTGTAATGGTTATACGTTATCTTATAGAAGCAAGAAACATCGTCCTAACAACCGCTTGCCACCACTTGCGCGTCCACCTGTCTCGTCGAGACGAGCTGTCCCTATGCGCGGACATGCTCGGAGAGTTAGTGACGTTGTTGTGGAAGAAGGAAGACCCGGACCAGCCGGTGGATGATGATGAACTGGATCCGGACGTCGATGTGCTGTGTCTGAACACCTTGGATGTATTGGTTGAGATTGTACTGCATCTGATTGGTGGGAATTCGCCTGTGCTGGTAAGTTGTTATGGTATATTTTGAATTTAAATTATAATTCTAGTGTAAATTAAATAGTGCGAAACATATGACTAAATATTGGTATCCTTTTCCAAAAATGTATTTTTCCATGACACTTACACTTGGGCTTTAAAAAATAAGATATCCTATTTCTAGGGTCCAATGGTAGCGGGTCTCCTCGGCGTAATGGAATTGCTAAAGCCGGCACACTACCAGCGTCTGTGGAGTCACCTGGCGCCGCACCCGCACGATCGTAAACCTTTGAAAGATTTCCTCATGCGAGCCTTTCTTGTCTTCCGACATTTGATTGAACAGGATGTAAGTATTTCTTTTTTTCGTAGACGGATTTATCCTTTAATAGATGATGCCCGCGACCAATTTTCAAAAATCCACCCGCCTATTGGTCACGGGTTATACCTGCGCAAGCAAGAACATTCAAATATTAAAGAAGTTCGGCGTGACCTATAATCGGTTGCGACTGAAGTCTCAAGTCAGTTTTTTTAATGTAAATAGCGAGGAAATGAGCAGGGTCGTGTCACCTGGTGTTAAGTCATTTTCGCCGCCCATGAAAATTTGCAGCACCAGAGCCCAGAGACCTCTAACTGCATTGCCGGCTTTTCATATTTTGTTGAATAACCCCATAAATATAGTAAATTAAACTAAAAGTGTAAAAAAACCACGGAATAACACATTAATCTCCGTTTGCATAATTTTGTTATCGTCTTTAAAATTACAGTAAAGTTATTTTATCTTTAAATTTGTATTGAAATACATTATGCTAATATTACTTGAACCAGTTTTGATAGCACTAATATAAATTGTATCTGCCTTTGGCTATTATAGCCTCATAGTTTCTATCTAGACTTTAATTTAACAGCGGTTATTTCAATCCTATTCTTAAAATAAATACTTATTTAATTTCGCCCTTTGTTTTTTTAAGTGTATTCTTACTCTCAGTAATTTTGTTAACAATAAAGTTGTTTAAATTAAATTAATTTTTTGTCAGGTATTCCCTTCTGACTGGATGGTACTGAGAGTTCAGAGTTGCAAAGTGTTGTTGTCGGCGTTACAAGACTTGGCTAAACCTTTATTAGAAAGATTTTTGGGTGATGAGCCGCCGCAGTTCGATTCTCAGGTAAGTTTGAATATCATATTATATTCCTTTAAAAAATCCAATATCAAACTAATTAGATGAGAAGAGTAAGTTGAATCATATCTTTACTGACATATAGTGCGTGACAGGTTGAGTTGGCAATCGATTTCTACAAACCAGCGACGAGTGCTGGCATATGCAAGGTTGAAATCGTGTTGTGTCGGCGAGTTTCTCACGAAATGCGTAATTACTCTGATAATGGCACCGATTCCGTTTTCTTTCTGTAAACTAAATTTAGAGTATCTGCATCCTTTTCTTTTTAACAATGCTAAAAAGGGACAGAAAATGAGTGCATGTTACAAATTAAAACAGTAGGCTCGCGACTGTGCGCTAAAATCACGGGTTTTACCTTCTAAAAATAAAATTTAAAACTGTCAAACTGCGTCTGTCCTTTTCATATTCCATTAGTAAGAAGAGTATGCGAATACTCTAAAATTAGGTTGTGCTCAGAATCAGTACCAATGCCTACGTAACTAGCGTATACAAAAAAATATTTTTCAGCTATGGTCTGGTTACCTGGAGTTGGGTGTGGCGTTAGTGACGGCGAGCGCGCTTCAGGCCGAGCGATGGGCGCGCGGTCCCGAACGGGCCAGTATGCGGGCCGCGGCCGCATTGCATCTACTTGCTGTGTGGACTAGATTAGGTAACTTTACCCTATGATAACATATTTTATGAGTTCACGTCATAAGGTTGATCTACACCTGCCCACGTGCATGAACTGTGGGTACACTGTGGTCTTATTAGTGGGAAGTCCCGGGTTCAATTCCTGGCAGGGGTAGGGAATTTTATAATTTCTAAATTTCTGGTCTGGCCAATGCTAGTTACCACCCTACCGGCAAAGCCGTGCAGCCAAGCGATTTAGCGTTCCGGTACAATGCCGTGTAGAAACCAAAGGGGGAAGGGTTTTATTAAAAAAACTGCCATACTCCTTCCTGGTTAGCCCGCTTCAATCTTATCCTATCTGAATAAAATAAAAAGTACACACTGCGACTCGAACACCTATGAACGCGTCACTGTCTCTATGCGCACGTCCATGTCGCAAATACTTACTCCCAATAACTCACGAACGAACGTACATAGTGGCTTGTACAACTTGCAGGCGAACCGCTCACAAACATCCGCTCGACACGCATCATGAGAACATAATATCCACGAGTACGTGGATAATAATTATGTGCTTATGATGCGTGTCGTGTGCACAGTTCATGCGCTTGCGCAGGTGTGGACACGATTACAATTTTTTTTCGGGATATCAATTTTCATGCGAAATTTTACCGTTACCGTTTGTGCTTGACAACAATCGCGTGGGTATAGTCTAAGATGAAACTCTATAAAAACATCATTTAATGGTAAACATAAAAGAGAAATGATGCTAATACGATCCCGATGCTAATTCAAGTATGCTTTTCTTTTCCTTTAAAAGAATATGGTAAAAAAGATACCCAGTGGTGTCCCATCAATTTAACTAAGAGATTTGTTTACAACCAAATTAGCACCACTGCCTTGACAATACGTACCTAATCCTTTGCGCCTTTATTTGGTTAAGTTTCTGCTTTGACAGCTTTTTGAAGTAAAATGTCTTCAGGTGCGACTCGAGAGTAATACTGGTTTCTATTTGAAAGAGTCGCCAAACAGAACAGCTGTTTAAGACCGACATCTTTTATTATTTTTGGTGTTTTAAAGTACCAAGTAAAAAGCTATAATAACAACATGATAATATGATGAAGAAAACGGCATTTCCGACTCATTTAAAAAATATATATAATTTTTATGATAGTGTTTGGTTTGGGTTCGCAATTTTTGATATGTATTTAAAATTATTTAGTAAAATCATTTTCAAAAATTAGAAGTGCCTTGCACGTTAATTTTATTTCAGTTTTCTTTTTGTAATCAATAAAGTGTTGTTTCTAAATACTTACATTTAGGTACTTTATCAGGACCGGCACAACTCCAACTAATTGGACCAGCCGTAGGGGCCCTTTTAGAAGTGACGCTCGTACCAGAGTTGCGAAGGGCTGCTTTAGGTGCTTTAGTGGCTTTGATGGCTGCTGAAAGAGCCGCTACTGGGTCCGCTAGACGAACTGAAGCAGCCTTGGTTGATAAGTTGGACTCATTGGTCGCTGACAACAAGGCTGATGACCATTACCGAAGACTATTTGATACTGTGTAAGTGATATTTTGTTTTAACGTTTTCTAGTTGTACTTGGCACGGGTCTCAATCGAATGCATAGAACTCATAGGTATTTTGAATCTCATTGTGTCTATTTAGTACACGATCTAAATGTATTGCTATCCCTTTCATAATGCTCTTTACAGAAAAGGATAGCACTAAACCGGTTTTAGACCCGTCAATTTAGTTTAGAGATTGTGAACAATAGATATTACGTAAAAGTTTAGCCCGTCCTGGCTTCACTAGTGTAGAAGAGACCAATCAACAAATTGCTAAAAACCGACAATGTATTGGGGTTCCTCTGGTGCTGCAAAGGTACATCGGTGGAGCGGCGGTAATCACTTAACATCGGGTGACCCGCCTACTCGTTTGCTCGATATTAAATATAAAAAAATATGAATCAAATAAAAACATATTTTGAAAAAAAAAACGTTTATTTTGTAAGTTTGATTTAATTATATTTTTATTAATGTTATTGCAAACACATCTTCAGGGAGCATTTGAGTTCTGTGTAAGTATTGCCCATATTTTTAATTTTTTCTTGAAACTTGAGTTATAAACTCATGAATCCAAATATATCAAAGGAAAAGGTGACTGACTGACCTATCAACGTACAGCTCAAACTGCTGGATGGATCGGCCTGAAATTTGGCATGCAGATAGATATTATGACGTAGACATCCGCTAAGAAAGGATTTTTGAACGTTCAATACCTAAAAGGGTAAAATGGGGGTTTGAAAGTGTACTCCACGTGGACAAAGTCAAGTTATGCAATAAAATAGAAGAAACAGCAGAGCAACACAATTGTTAATTACTAGCTGATGCCCACGACTTCGTACGCGTGGATTTAGGTTTTTAAAATCCTGTGGGAATTCATTGATTTTCCGGGATAAAAAGTAGCATATGTCACTCTCCAGGTCTTTAATTATACCCATGCAAAAAACGGGTACATACCACGATTAATTTGATGTTTTATTTGTTGATATTTCAACCCAATCGCACGGGTCGTGGTCCCGACATAGGATAGTTTTTCGGGATAAAAACTATCCTTTATGTTAACCCGGAGTATCAGCTACCATTGTACCAAATTTCATTTAAATCCGTTCAGTAGTTTTAACGTGATGCGCGCACAGACAGACAGACAAAAAATCAAAAAAAAATATTTTTGTGGTCTTTATCGATTATAATGTTTCCTCCGATTAAAATGTTCTAAATATATTTAATGTACAGAATTTGTCTAGTTAGAGTTTTATTCATAGAGCAGAAACAAAGAGGAGTTGGCCCAAGCAACTGTGCACTGTGATTTTCAACTAGGTCCTGACGTCATCACTGTGGGCGGGGCCTTAGTTAGTATCATAGATTATCTACGTTAGTATGCTGTCTGCGTTCGTCAGGTTCACATATATTGAGACTCGTATTATCGGTGTGTTTTCGCGTTTTTAAGAACAAAAGGATGAAGTGTTGTGTTTTATCGTGTCAAAGTTATTCAGACAGACGTTCTGATGCTATGAATGGTATCACATTTCATTTGTAAGTAATTTTATACGTAATTTCTACACTTATTGACATCTAGTGTGAGATAGCTGAACTATGTAGTGACATCAATATATCGATGTTAGGTCGCTAAGCGAGTAGTTTTGCTACTAACCCGCAGGTGGAAAATTGAGAAGTGGGCGGCGTTCCACAACCCCTCACCCCGCAAAATGTCACTCGATATTTCATAGGGAAATCTTAATACAACATCTCCTCTTTGTTTCTGCTCTATGGTTTTATTATAAAACTTAACATCAGGTGACCCACCTGCTCGGTGGCTCGCTATTTTTATATTTAAAAAATGTTTTAGGCTAATGGAGCGTGTATCGACGGAGGGGTGGCGCGAAGCAGGAGCGGCGTTTGTTGGCTGTGTGACGAGATTGTTGGAGCGACTGTTGGACTACCGCGCCGTCATGCAGGGCGCCGAACACAGGGACAAGCGCATGGCTGCCACTGTTAACTTGCTGGTAATGTGTTTTTATTGACTAGCTTATGCTCGCGACTTCGTCCGCGTGGACAACACATTTCAAACCCCTATGTCACCCCTCAGGGGTCGAATTTTCAAAAAAAAATCTTAGCGGATGCCTACGTCATAATAGCTATCTGCATGCCAAATTTCAGCCCGATCCGTCCAGTACTTTGTGCTGTGCGTTGAAAGATCAGTCAGTCAGTCAGTCACCTTTTTCTTTTATATATTTGGATTACAGCCCTACAAGCGATAAAAAAAAATCGTAGATAAGGTTTGTTTTCTCACTTACCCGCCGTAAATGTGCGAGCAGTGAGCAGATTTTCTTTGAGTGCCATCTTCTATCAGAGCTGGGCAACCACTTTATTACTACTACCCTAAAAATCAATTTAGAGCTGAGACGATATAAGATAGAAATTGTTGGGCATGGTAAGTGTTTGTTAAGGGCACGGAAAACCTATGGTCAATATTTTCCGTGACGAGAGAATAGTTTTTCTTTGTCATTATAAAGGGTTCGTAAAGGTGACTGTCAATACTGATAGAGAAATCTAATATTGTAGAAATTAGTTAAAATAAGTCTGAATTTAATTCGAAATGTACAACACTTTCAGAATTTCTACAAAAATGAGATTGATCGCAAAGAGATGTATTTGCGATACGTTTACAAACTACATGACCTCCACATAGCGACCGACAACTGGGTAGAAGCCGGCTGTACACTTTTGGTAAGTATTCTTGATCGCATGTTTTATAACTAGTACTGTACAGACACTTTTATATGGATGAGTTGTAATCCTCAAGTCTTGGAACAGTTTTACTAACTTCTGCAATCAAGTTCATATTTTTACTTAGACTAAAAACGGTAAGCAGAATGCCAAATTTGCTTAATATCATATACGCGAAATGCCGAATCGCGTAACGCCAATAAGCTCATATACCTACGCAAAATACCAAATCGCTATGATAGTAAGAAACTCATAAAAAGACAAAATTAAGCTATAAAATACAATTATTAGGGTCTACATCTCTTTTTTAGTATCTTCATATTTAAGACGCCCTGAAAATTAATTTTTCGTTATCTGTTTAAACATTTTGCGAAGCCCCCCCCCCTAGTACAAGATGCATTCTCAATTTTTATGAGAATGAAATTTTCAGCTGTATGCAGAAAGTTTAAGTTGGGATAGCGATCAAATTGGAGTAGACCCGGAACATCCTGAAGCTGTGGAGTGGAAGCGGAAAGAGGCTCTTTACAACCAAGTACTCCAGTATTTTGATCGCGGAAAGGTAAAAAGATTGCTTTGTCTTTCGAAATGTTTTAGCAATCAAAAAACTAATAAAGAAGTAAATCCAGAAGTAACAAAGGTTATTTTGGGTATATACATACATTATAGATATACCAAATTTCACTGGAACGAAGCCCGATAGATCAGCAATTCATCATGATCAACCCATGGCCGGCTCACTACAGAGCACGGGTCTCCTCTCAGAGTGAGAAGGCAGCAATCCATACTTCCATACTAATATTATAAATGCGAAAGTGTGTCTGTCTGTCTGTCTGTCTGTCTGCTGGCTTTTCACGGGTCATCCGTTCAAGCGATTTTGATGAAATTTGGTACAGAGATAGCTTGCATCCCGGGGAAGTACATAGTCTACTTTTATACCGAAAAATCAAAGTTCCCACGGGATTTTTAAAATCCTAAATCCACGCAGACGAAGTCGCTGGCATCATCTAGTTTGTAAATAAAGTTAATTTTCAGTGCTGGGAAAAAGGATTGCCCCTGCTTCGTGAATTGGCAACACTGTACGAAGTGAAACTGTGCGATTACGCACGTTTGGCGCATTGTCTGCGCACGCATGCGACTTTCCTTGACTCAGTATTGAACCAGTTGAGACCTGAACCGGAGTACTTCAGAGTTGGATTCTATGGGAAAGGCTGCCCTTTGTTTGTGAGGGTAAGTCAATACAATAATCTATATCCATACTAATATTATAAATGCGAAAGTGTGTCTGTCGCTGCTAGCCTTTCACGGTCCATCCGTTCAACCGATTTTGACGAAATTTGGTACAGAGATAGCTTGCATCCCGGAGAAGGACATGCTACTTTTTATCCCGGAAAATCAAAGAGTGCCCACGGGGTTTTCAAAACCTAAATCCACGCGGACGAAGTTGTGGGCATCATCTAGAAATATATAAAAGTAAAAGCTGACTGATCGATCTATCAACGCAAAGCTCAAACTACTGGACGAATCGGCCTGAAATTTGGCATGCAGATAGCTAATATGACGTGAACATCCGCTAAGAAAGGTTTATGAAAATACAACCCCTAAGGGAGTAAAAAAGGGCTTTGAAATTAGTGTAGTCCACGCGGACGAAGTCGCTAGAATAAACTAGTTAAGTATATAGAGCATTAGAAGTTGTCAAAGTTTCTAGACCCAGCGGTTTAATTTGTTTGTTATATTAGTCAGTCAGTATATAGAATTATAGATGCATTTATTTTACACGAGTGCCCAAAAAAACGAGTGTAATGTTTTCAAGTTTCATCTAGTGTGTACAGACTACTACTTTTATAAGGCGCCATCTCCACGGACGAGAGAATCGCGGCGATAGTGTCGCCGTGCCACCAAATTCGATACAACTCTTATAGACCAATCTCCACAGGGCGGATACTGTCGCCGACGATAGTAAGTCGGAGTCGGTCTCATTTTCAAATGTGAAAAATTACTTTTTGGCAGGACAGTCGTTTTTAATTTTTTAATTACGACTCGTTTTTGTTTTTCCTTACAGAACAAGTTGTTTGTGTACCGCGGTCAGGACTACGAGCGTATAGGCGCGTTCACTCAGCGCCTGCAGGCGGAATATGTATCTGCGCACATTCTGATGCGCAACACGCCCCCAGATGACTCCATCATCGCTGCGGATGGCCAGTGTGAGTATTATCACAGTACCGGTAAAAGAGGCACACCCCGTAAAGACGTTTAAATAAATAGTGACTTTTATTGCGACGCAATAAAGTGCAATTTAACTCGCGCAACTCTGCGAGCTAAGTACATGAATACGGTACCGCAATGGCAAACCGAAAAAGGATTCAGTAGCTCTGCCCTACCATAAGATGTCGTACAACATAACCACAATTTTATTTATCAATAGACGAGGCATGCCACGTGGATTTAGGCTTTTGAAAATCCCATGGGAACTCTTTGATTTTCCGGGATAAAAGTTGCCTATGTCAATTTCCGGGATGCAAGCTACCTATGTACTAAATCTAAATATATAAAAGGAAAAGGTGACTGATTGATCAACGCACAGCTCAAACTACTGGACGGATCGGGCTGAAATTTGGTATGCAGATAGCTATTATGACTTAGGCATCCGCTAATAAACGATTTTTGAAAATTCAACCCCTAAGGGGGTGAAATAGTAGTTTGAAATTTGTGTAGTCCACGCGGACGATGTCGCGAGCATAAGCTAGTTTCATACAAATCGGTTAAACGGATGGGCCTATAAGAATCCCGTGGGAACTCTTTTATTACCCAGGATGTAAGCTAACTCTGTACCACATCATAATCGATTAAACTTTTGGGCCGTGAAAAGCTAGCAGACAGACAGACACTTTCGCATTTATAATATTAGTATGGAAGTATGGATGGATTAAACGTATTTTAATGTAACTGTGTTGGGTCAACCATATTTGATATACATTTTAACTTTAGCAGAAACCTTGTACAGCGATAAATGTTTCACAGATATCCAAATCTGCAACGTGAAGCCGGTGACGTCACGGCGCACGTGGCCCTCGGGCGCGCCGGAGCAAGTGAAGCGCTTCTATGCGTGCAATGACGTCGACACTTTCCTCTGCGACCGACCTTTGCAGAAACCGCCTATCGATAAGGACAACGAGTTCAAGGTATTTACAGTACGCGGCCGAAAGTGATGAACATCGGCCTTTAGAACGACATTTCAGCTTTGTAGAGCGTTGTCTCTGTCACTCATACCCATATGACGTTTTGTCGGTCTCAACGACCGAGCCAATGCTGTACAAATCTGCTATCTCCTTCTAAAGATCGATGTTCATCACTTTTGGCCGCGTACTGTAATACATTAAGTAGTACTTAACCAAACAGAAGTGCAGCCTACACGTCTGCCACATTTATAAGACGTATATATGGGAAGCAGTTGATATCGTTCAACCGTAAGAAAAGGAAGATTTTTTTTCTGCTGGTATTATCCCCGGGGCTACCCATCTAATGTGCTCCGTAGAGAAAACTTCTTCAGAGAGATTGAAGTCCTGTGCGTTGCCTCGTCCCCCCATTTTAATTCAAAGAAATTAGGTCGCAACTCGACTCCTGTTTAGATTTTACACTATTTTATCAGATTCTCTTATTGCCTCACTTCAAAGCAATCAACGCAATGGTCTCTGATTTTTCTGATCAGCATCTGGTATTTGTTTTACAGAGTTTATGGATAGAAAGGACAACCTTAGTTACGGAGAATACGTTACCGGGCATACTGAGATGGTCCGAAGTCATGTCCAGATCTATGGAAGAAATTCCTCCTGTAGAAGTATGTATAAGTTAAAGTTATTTTTGCTATAAATAATGATTCTCCTTCTTCTTCGACTTTTGTTGTTATTTGTTCCATTAAATATGATACTTGAGCAAGGGTTTTGTTTAAATATATTTTTAAGTATATTTGTACTAGTCTTCTAAAAGGCGTTCTCGATATCTATCCAACGCTTTCTTGGCTGACTGCTAGTTTTTCCCCTAAAATGAACTTAATTGATTCTGATTTTTAGTGTTTTCTGGACATTATATTCCAAATAGGCACTACTGACTATTATTCCTTTTTAGTTTGCCTGTGAAACCATGGAAGCCACGGAACGCGAATTACGTAGTCTCATATCCCAATACACTGCCGACCCAACACAAAACATCAATCCCTTCTCAATGCGACTACAAGGCACGATAGACGCCAACGTACAAGGAGGCATAACTAAATACGAACAAGCCTTCCTTACTGCGGAGTTTAGCAGAAACGCTACGCCCAGGGAAGCGGCCGCCGCGGCTAAATTGAGGAGGTTGATATCTTCGCAGTTAGCTGTTGTTGAAGCGGGGTTAGCTTTACATGGTCGGTTAGCACCGGAAGAAGTCAAGCCGTTACATAGGTAAGATATACCATCTTTTCTTCTCTGAGAGTCACCACCTATCGAAGGTTGACCACTTTATTTACCGCCCGCGCCGCTCTAACAGTGACATCGAACTCGTATTAAACCACTGGCGAAGGTTCTTAAGCCAGGATATTATCCTTTTTCGACCAGGTATTCGTTTGCCCTCCCATTCATCTACCACATTATACAGCTCTAATGAGCTGGTAGTTATTATTGAAATGACGAGCCTTCCTATATCTGGAGTTCAATAGAAACGCTACGGCCAGAGAAGCGGCAACTTCAGATAGGACTACTTGGTTTGCGAGCATTTTACTTAACTCCAATGTAAAGGCTATGTATTTCAAAGACATATCATGTAATTTTAAATTATGTATTGCAGGCGACTAGTGGAACGCTTCACCCAACTGAGGCAGAATCTTGGACCCGGTCTAGCGCGCGCTAGACGGCAGCTATCCGAAAGTATTGTCAAGTAAGTAAGTCATTCGTACAGTACCGCAAATGGTCGCAAGAACATTAGTTTGATCCCTGGAGCATTTTTCAGTACTATGTAGATCGTAACTCGATTTTAAGTAGTATAAAAGTCGGCCATTTTACGTTAAGTGAGTTCCGTAAAAGAGTTGCTAATTTTATATTTAACCGACCTTCAAAAAAAGAAGGTTCTCACTTCGTTTTATCTTGCAGCACGCCATTGCCTCCAGTGCCAGCGTTGGATAAACGATCGCTTAGTGTCCAACAAAGTGATGGGTACTATGAAGAAGGGCATCTTTACAACAAGCCTATTGTAAGTGAGGATGAGGTCTAACACTCATGAGGATGATGTTCACAGGTTGAAGAGTCTTTTAAATCTTCAAAAAATCAATTTTCTTTCAGTATTCATTAGAAGACACCCTGGACCAGCAGAGCATAATGTCTAGCAGTCTGCCCGTGACCGACAATAGGGATTGTCCTGACGACAACTCAATGATCAAATCGGCGCCGCCTTTGCCTTGTAGACCCAAATCTGGGGACCCAAGAAGTCCTACAAGACCGCCTTTGGAAAAATACCGGTAAGACGAAGAGATTAATTTTTTCTTGTAAAAAAAATCGCTAACCTTGTACCTATTTGGTGGTACGAAGTGAATGTTTACGTCGGGAGCGTCTATTCGGCCGCGCATTGGTTCGTTCAATCGACATTTATTTTCGCGGACTATAAGCAAGAGCAGTACAACCATGTATACTCATGCACAGACACAGCCCCTTCACCATCGCATTTTACGTAAAAAACTAACACAGGTGCAAAGTCCAAAATTCAATGCTAAAAGATGTGTAAGGCATTCATCTTTGCGTAGCAACCTAGGTTTTGGGCTTTAAATTGATTGACGTGTACCGCACTGTCAGGGGCCTATCACGGTCTACGATACTTTGACAGCTAGAATGTGACGATCACAATGGTTCACTATTGACTCCAATGCATTGTTGCAAAAAGATGCCCATTTTAGAAAATCATAACAATAATTGAGATTGTAATACCGCTTTTACGGAATCGACCAACAGTGTCCATGTCTCTGTTCTTTCTTTGATTTAAAGAAACTGGTCATTGATCGGACAGGGAGATCTAGCAATCATTATTCTGTTTCATTGCAGCGACGTTGTGGACGAAGAAGTGGAGACCCGTCGTCACAGCCGCGCCTCTTGGAGTGAGCCCGGTGACGCCCCGCCTCTGCCTCCACGTGTCTCTGGTACGTCATCTAATCTAATCTAAACTATTCCACGGCTGGGCAAAGTCCTCCCTCCGAGTTTTCCACAGCTCCCTATACTGTGTTTCTACAACGGCGCAGAACTATACGGCTATAAGGGCGATTACGCATTGCATCCGATCCGAATCCGTGAAAATACGTTCCGAAGTAATCATAGAACAGTTTGTATGGCAACTTACGCACTAGCTCCGACTTCCGTCATCCGAGTTTTCTCCGACACTAGTGAAAATATTTCGGATATTCCTCGGATTCAAATCTGACATATGGCGCAGATATGTCAAAGATGTCCCACTGAATAGCTTGGATTTCGTTCAGAGATCTGATTAGATATCGGATGAGTGCGTAACCGCTTTTAGTGCTCTTCGAGGCATAGGTCTAACATTGCTAAACTCCCAACGGGCTGTTAATAAGAATTTCTTAACAGGAAACCCTAATAGCTTTTGACCCGGACCTCGTGACCCGAATACCCCTAAACGCTAAACCAACAAGTCAGTCAAGTCTTCCGCTATTTTTTCGGCTTCAGTGACATAAGACACCGACCTCAATCGTATATTATATTAATATTGCAAATTAAATTGCATTTAGACAGCACTTTCATGGACAACCGCAAGTTTTACAGTAGTGCTAATAATTTATTTCCAGGGGATAAAAGGTCATGGGGCGAGGCGCCCGCAGTGCCTCGTCGCGCAGGGCGAGGCGCGTGCGAGGAGCGCGACTCGGGCGTGAGTGTGGACGCACACCATTACACCAACGCGGACGACCATCGACACAACCACGGTATGTTATGCAAGCTTTTATTTTATGAAGGATGCCAATGGGACTCTTTTTAAAAATAAAAGAATATTAGCCATGTTAAATGACTACTATTCCCCTTTCCTCTCCAACTAAGCGTCAAGCTTGTGTCAGGAGTAGGTACGACAATAGTGCAACGGGCGAAGTTTGAACCGTCGACCTTTCGGTTTTCAGTCCACTCCTTTACCTGTTGAGCTATTGAAGCTCAAATTATCTCTCTATTAGTAAGCCTCCGCTGTCCGTCCGTCTGTCTGTCAGCGGGCTGCGTATCTCATAATTGCAATTTTTTTTATTCCAATTATGGTTCAGAGTGTTGCTAATGCCGGTATAGTAACAAATAACATTTTTTTTTAAATAGCCGCCATTAAGATTTATAAAAATTAAAAAGTACATAGAGTTATGCCTTGTACGATAGTACGGAACCCTTCGTGTGCAAGTCTGGCTCGCACTTGACCGGTTTTTAGGGTTAACGGCTTTTTAGCGTAAGAACGGCACCAAAGTACAGAGAGAGAACCAATCTTATGTTTTGAATTTGTTTTAGATTTTGAGCTGGTAGAATCGCTCCGCTACGAGGAAATGATCTCAATAATGTCCGAGCCCCTGCACGTGGACGAGGGGGAGACTCCGCCCCCCATCCCTCCCAAAGGCCTCGGCCACCTCAGCAGCTTCGACTCCGGCCACCACGAGAACGGCGAGTCACATTGCTAACAATTACCCACCCGAGATTTCTTTCATGACGACTGGGTCAAAGGCACAATGACGCAATATTTTGTATTGGACTTTTAAAAGTGTATTCGTACTACGAGGAGATAATCTCAATGATGTTTCAGCCCCTGCACGTGGATAAGGGGGACGCTCCCCCCCCATACCCTCTCAAATGCCTCTGCCACCTTAGCAGCTTCGACTCCGGCCAGCCACTGACGCCGTATTTTGTTAAGAGATTTTCACCCTCCACTTCCACCCTCGTATTAAGATGCTGCTGCCAAACTCCCTTATTATCAATGGGACACCAAGGGCTATCTACAGCCATAGCCGCGAGTGGAAGCTGTGGACAAAATGTTGTACAGGTAAAAACTAATAAGAACAGATATTAGTGCGCAACCGTCTATACAATGTCTTATTTGCCTGGGTACAGTATTTTTTTACCATGATCTTTTAACCGTATTTATCTAATACAATTTTGAAGGAGTTTTTAATACAATTTTAAATGCTAATAAATATTATGTCAATGTGTATTTGACGAATTTTTTTATCAATGCCTGTTAAACTATTGCGTGATAGGGTGATCGAGAAAATGTTTATCGTATTGACAGGATCGCAATGTATCCGGATTTTCCGGAAATCCTGCGACCCAAGAATCGCGATACGGTATTGATAGTAAAACACCCCTCATAACTAACATGATATAATATGTATTTTATTAGTTGAATTATTACAATCGTTTAACCTTAATTTTAGTAAGTACAAGAAAGTACATGAATAGTAGCATCTATATTTTTATAGTGGTAGACAACTATTATTTAAGTAAATTTTTAACGCGTAAAGCATTTCATATACTATAATTCATTTGACCTCTATGAAATAAAAGTTAGGATAAAAGCCGTAGCAGCTTAAATGACGTATTAGAAATTAGAATCATTTTTCATTTGCTGCTAGATATTGATGATACATATGAGTTGAAAGCAAATTACTGTTTTCCTAAGAAATTAAACTGAAGAATCGATTTACACTCTAACCTTTTTAAAAGATCTATTCATAGGAAAAGGACGGAAGTTTGCGTGTAAATCGTCTTCTCTGGCCACATCGAATTGTTACGAACACTTGCTAAAAACTAGTAGCAAGAAAGTTATTAAGGAAAATTGCTATAACAATCGTTTAAGGTCATTTTTGAGAAAACTATTTATTAATTTGCGCGTTAAATTGCATATCATTTCATTTATATACTTAGGTTAGTTGTTAGAATTAAGGTTGACAAATTAATGAATTTATTTTTACTTTTATAATTTCTTCATGCATTTAGTTTTACATCGGGGCCATATTATAAAAGGTGATAAATGTTTTATAAGTATAAAATCATACTGACAACCAAAAGCATGCGTAGGTATAATTTTCAAACAGTTTTTAATCAAAAAACTATTTAGCTTTTTATACTCAGTATCAATGAAACTTGATACAATAATTATTTTCTATGGTTTTTTTTGTATACCTAAAACAAAAGTTATTTTTTATAGTATTTTAATATGTTTCAAATAACTACTTGAAATCGGTGATAATTATGTGTCAAAGTATAATCAAAGTTTTATTTTCATAAAATTAATTATTTTTTTAAATGAGTATTTTTTGTATGCGTAATTTTTTCAAAAATTTTCGACATTTGAATTATTATTTATTTTAGGTATTATTATTATGTATATTACCTAAGTCGAAAAGTCCTATCGACGTGCTAACTTTAGTACGATTTTGATGGCTGGCCAGTAAAGCTCGCAGTAGATTATCGCAAGACCACGGTTTGATGCGCCGAAAGACAGGCTCGCGAGTCGCGACTCGTCAGTGTAGTTTGATATTTGGCGTGATGCCAAACAAAACTCTTTGACTCGATTGTTTAACAGGATTCACAATCGAGCCTCTAACCGAAACCGAGAGTAAAACCGCTCTCATCTCTACTGCGAGCTCATGGCTCGCTCGTCGACCAGACTTTACATATAAATGTAATTTTATAATTCGCGATATTTTTAAACGTGATGTATTCTTTATTTTTTTAAAGTATTTTTACAAGCGCAAGCTTTTTTGGCGAGTGTTAATTTTTGATAACAATTTGCTTCTTATCTTATTGCTCAACATGTTTTTGGAATACTGGGGAATATGTCACGCACAGTTTATTTTAAAACACAACGGAGCTTAAGTAAATTTTAACTTTGTAACTTAATCTTTGCTTAAGAAATTAAAAAAAAAACTTTTACAAGAAGTATGGATCAGTTTCACGCCATTGAAAAAAACTATTTTGTCTTTATATTAACATCATCTAATTTTTTTCTATTAAATTAATAGAATAAAGATAAAATCGCTTTATCAAATGATTTTAAATGAAAAATGATTTTATCTTTATTCTAAGTTCATAAATGACAACAAATAATCACGTAACAAAACTGTTTTAATTGATAGTTTAAGATAATGTATAAAACATACGCGAAATCCTGTTTTGCTGAAAATTTTCATTAAAGTAGGTTTAATTGTAACAGTGCAATTTTAATTAAGATTCATATAAATCGTTCATTAACTACTATACCGTTATTACATTGTAGTTATACAAAATATGTTCGCAGCTATTGAAGCTGTAGTTTAAATTTTTTCGAAATATGGCTTTAACTCCATGATCTCTTGGTTTAAAACTTCAATGCAATCTTAAACATGATAGTAATTAATTAAAACTATAACTTTTTAAATTCCACGCGAAGTTTTACATTTCATAACTATTTTTGTCTTATATTTGAGACATTTGTTTATTAAATACTAAAATAAAATAGCTTTAGGGATCGTTTATTCCGGATGTTGTCTTTCATACAAGTCTTTCCAATAACCAAGTGATATTTTTCAATTTTACACAAAACTTTTTAAAATTATGTATTATTAAATAGATCTTAAATCTTAGGTGATAAAGTCACATTTCCAACGAACAATTTCTGAAATGTTTTTAGCTATTATATTTAATGTTTAATCATATTAACCTACTAGTAATTATCGTTAGGGCTTGTTTACCTTTGTATTTTAATCATGTAGTTACGTGTTGATGAAGATTGTGAGGTAGGCACTGTTCGGAAACATTAAAGGTATAGTGCAAACAAAACTAGTACCGTATCGTGAAACGACAGAGGGCGATCCGAGTGTACATCTACTTTATAAAGAAGTAAAGTTTGTGAATTTGTTGGGGTAATCTCTGGATGAAGCAATTAAAAAAATATTTCACTGGTAGTAATACTTTTGCAATGGTTATAGACTTTATTTTTGTTTTTTTTTTCTAAAGGGAGCTTATATTATGTCATAAAAAAAACGTAAATGAAGGGGAGGTATGTAAAAGAGTGTTATGAGTGTTGACGCCAAAAGAGCATCGCTGTGCGAATTTTCTTTTATAGCTCTTATTGCTGCGACGAACTATATTGATATAAGTATGAATTGAAACTATTACTTTTTTAATAGGTTCTTTTTAGAATTTATAATAAGTGACTTTATGTTTCCAAATAGTGTCTCGCTAAACAAAAGTGTTGAGTTACCTAAGCATCTATAATTTCGACTGATAATTATTATACTATAGTTAAGTATTATTGAATTTACGTATAGTTTTCATTATAACATCGTACTCATATACGTTCCGTGAATATGTCTCACTAGTTGTAGTCGATTATTGTATGTATATTATACCATTAAATGTACTAATTACTATTGACGCGCGAGGTAATGTTCTCCTGACAGAGTTTCGGCCATTACAGCCAATTTCAACGGAGACTATCCATACTATCCAACAGTCTGAGCAAAGTTAGAGTACGCTCTTAGCTCGTAGATACGTAAGACGTCGTTGAAATGCAACAGCGGTATATAGCTGAATTAAATCTCTCTCGTTTTAACTTAAACTTTAGTCTGAGCAAAGTTTCAAAGTGCTCTCCATAGATCTCAGCCTTAGTCTGCGGCCCAGGTGGAAGTGGGTGCGCCCTGCGGGCCGGCCAGCGTGTAGAAAAAACCTAATATTTACTAGAAATTGGAAGGAAGACGCGCGGACGTGTCCTAATCGACAGCGGATGCCGAGCGGTAGGCTATCTCTGCAGGACGCACACGCTCCCAGCTAGGCCACGGACTAAGGACAGTAGGTATTCCTTACAGCCCAACTTCAGGCTGCTACTGATAATTTTTTACTGAAAACAAAAGCAATAACTTTTTTAGCCCGAACTGAAGGCTCGAATCTCAGGGCCTCATGATCTGTCGCTGAATAAGCTACCCAATAGACTAGGAGAGTAGAATCTAGCCAATGAAAGATAAATGATTTGCTAGGAAAAACTCCAAAACATATTGGCTAGGTGACTCCGACTATAAACCTATTTATATTATTTCAGTAAGAGTAATTTATCGTTCCCTACATGTTCACAATTTCACAAGTTGTATCAGCGCATTCCTCAGGATGGCATCTATCTCGCGCGGTATCTATTGTAATCCTACCAAAAATGTTTTCGACTATTTTCATAACGTATTAATTCAAATGGAATTGTATAATTATTGTTTATTTATTTCGTCATTATATTATTATTATTATTTAAAAAAATGCCTGGCTCAGTAATGTACTCTGCAGTTCGTTTATGTTTGTGATGTATTGTCAGTGAATAAAGCGATTTGATTTCCTATTCACTTTAGTTCAAGTTCTAATCAATAAATTTTTAGGGTTCCGTATCTCAAAAGAAACGGAACCCTTATAGGATCACTTTGTTGTCGTGTCTGAGCGTCTGTCTGTCTGTCAAGAAACCTATAGGGTACTTACTTCCCGTTGACCTAGAATCATGAAATTTGGGAGGTAGGTTAGGCACACGTAAGTGGAAAAATCCGAAAACTGGGAATTTGTTTTTACATCACAAAACAATTTGAATGTGTTCATGAAAAAATAATTAGTGAAACAGATAAAGGGTATTATATGAAAGGGTTTTACCTGTATATTCTAAAACTTTGTGTATGAAATGATAATACAGTTCTTGATTTATCGTGCAAAATGTCGAAAAAATACGAGTGTAGTACGGAACCCTCGGTGCGCGAGTCTGACTGGCACTTGGCTGGTTCCTTTTTTACTTTGACCGGATAAGAGTTTTGACTATAACATAGCTCCCGATAAGGGGTGATTTTTCAATCGCCAAGTATACATGATTTTTCTCGCAGTATTTGAAATTTCTCGTAGGTACCTTTAGTTTGTGATGGTTCCCAGAGCTTTCAAATAAACCTTTATAGGTAGAAGACGATTGAAGGTCCATAGTTCTTATAGGTTCTTTTATATATTGTTCACTGACAATACAGGAATGTATGATGAGTGATGACCACCAAAAGAAATCGTTAAGTACAAAGCAAAGCGGTTAGCCGTAGTAAGTTAATCGCTGAATACTAAAATGTAAGCGTATGCAATTTTAATAGAAAATGTTAATGCAGATGGACGAAATAAATATTTAGATGGAAATTCTCAATTGTGTTATTTAATGTCATACCTTCAGGCATAATGTATAACTAACTGAGTAAGGTTCCTGCGGTAGGTAGTGGAGTGGCGCGGGAGGGATGTAATGACGAAACGGGAGAGCTCAGTGATTTGTCAACTTGTGGCAACTGTTACCTCCCGAACCACTGCACTACCGCAGAAGCCTCCCCAGTTATGCGTTATACCATTACTCAGATTCTGGGAGGAAAGGTTGAATATAACTTAATCTAGAACAGCTTGTGTAGGATGCTACGTCTCGACTACCATGGAAAGCCGAATCTGTTGAGAAGAGTGCAAGAAACTTAACAGTCTTTAGAAATTAAACAACTAGTCTATTTTTCAATCCCAGAGACTAAATATGACAGCTAGAAATGTCAAACTTAAAATTAATGATACCATTTTAACAAGTACTTAATTTAGTGTTGTCCTCATGGTTCCGGTTCATATTAAAATCGTTAATAAAATAGTATTTTGTGCATAGCGAGTAAATTAAACACGAAATTTGTGATTACGAGATCAAAAAGTAGCACTAATCACATATTGTATGCATCACTATGATCCCTCCCAGTGTTGAGGACAATACGCAGAGAAACTTTCAGCTTTTATAAAATAAGGAAGGTCTGACACGAGCTGGCTCTCTGTATTAGGTATTATTTCTAAATGGATTCGTTTGTAAATAGATAGATAGGTAGGTACAATGATAAGATCGCATGACAACGCGCCGACGGCATTTTTGAAAATTTTATACTCACTTAGTTACCTTATAATAGGCTAGTTAGTAAGTTAAGTAGGTCTTAAATGGTTAATATTTGTCCTATTAGATCAAAAAAATTAACACTATATTTTTTTGCGCCCTAAAAACCGTAAAACTTTAATTTAAAAATATATTTTTCTTAGACAGGTGAAAACACTGTCGGCCATGTTTGGCCGATAGATTATCTGTGCTCTGACGTCATGCATTTGTAAACAACAGCATAACCTCCCAAAGTTTAATAAACATGACTTCTATACTAGTTTACATGAAAAATATAGTAATTATCGTTATTGTATCATCCGAGAATGTAAAAACGCATCGATAAAGACCACAGGAAAGTTGTGGATTAGAGTGCCCAGTGAAATAAATATACGTAACACGCGAAGACTTGCTTAAAGGGATCCTATATCAATAACGACTGCAACCCAAATTTATTTTTGCAAAGATCACTTTGTTGTAAGTCTTACTTAATAACTTATTCAATTTATAAAGAGAAAACGATAATTTTTTACGTTTACTATGAGTTTTTAGAAATATATAAAAACTAGCTTATGCTCGTGACTTCACCCGCGTGGACTTCATAAATTTCAAACCCCCATTTAACCCACTCAGGGGTGGAATTTCAAAAAATCCTTTCCTAGTGGATACCTTCTCTTTACCTACAAAGAACACACCCACCAAATTTCATGTATCTAGGACCAGCTGTTTAGATGTTTAGGCTGTGCGTTGATATATAAGTTAGTCAGGAGGACTTGAAATTTTATATATATGGATACTACGTTAGTCAATAGGGATGACATTTGTTTGTTTACATGTTTGTTTGACGTCACATCATGGCTGACAGCGTTTTCTGAGTTTCAAATAAAAATAAAAACTGTATTTTTTTAAATTGGATTTATATATCCATCCTGCGTTTTTAATAATTGTTATTGATATATTTCGTTGTCTTAAGCAAAATACTATAATAAATAATCATTTATTGGACGAAATTAGATATGAGTCAAGTAGCCTATTATATCAAGCATTATCTTAAAAAGGTAAACAAACAACCAGAAAGTGCTGGCTGAATAGGTATAAAATAATTGGCCACTAAATGGCTAAAACGATGTGGAAATGATGAAGTTAATATGACAGCAATTGCTAGTGTCAAAGATTTGTCAAAGGCAAAATATAAATCGCTGGGTTTATTGGAATTTATCCCTTTTTTCTCGATCTGGTTGCATACGATATTGTTCTACTTCCTAAGGTATTTTCTGAGAGAAGAGACCCTACAAACTAAATACAAAATGGCTGTTGCATTACCAATGGAGTCTAACCCTGAGACTATGAATAGATACCTTCAAAAACTAGGGGTTTCAAATAAATGGCGTATGGTAGACGTTATAAGTTTGGAGGAGGATGCCTTGAAATGGGTGCCGCGACCCGTACTAGCCGTCATACTGCTGTTTCCACTCTCCGAAAGCTACCAACAACATCGAGCTCAGCAAGAGAGTGAACTGCTTAAGAAAGGACAGCAAGCTCCCAAAGATGTGTTTTACTTGAAGCAAGTCCTAAGCACCGTTTGTGGAACCATTGCCTTGGTACACAGCATTGCAAATAACACCAATAAAATCGACCTTGAAGACGGACTCTTGAAGAATTACATAAATGACGCAAAAGGGCTAGATGCTGCAGGCAAGGGGGCTCTTTTAGAGAATTCTGTTAATATTTTGCAAGCTTATAAGGAGACTGTTGAATCAGCTGACCAAGCAGCGGGCGAGGAAAACGAAACAGTGAATAATCACTTTGTAACGTTCATTCATAAAGATGGAAATCTTTTCGAGTTGGATGGATGCAAGTCTTCGCCTATCAACCACGGACCGACGACTGCTGAACGACTCCTGGAAGACGCTGCGAAGATATGCCGTGAGTTCATTGCGCGGGAACCAGATAACATTGGTTTTAATGTGGTAGCGCTTGTTCCTAATCAATAAACTCTGTTTTCTGTTTATTTATCTCGATAATGTGGCTAATTCCGTTGTACACAATCTCTAAACTAAACTAAAATGGCACGTCTAAATCTATTGCTATCCCGTTCATAATGTTGCTTGCGGAAAAGGATAGCACTTGATTTAGAGCTGTTAATTTAGTTTAGTTTAGAGATTGTGTACAAGAGAATCGGCCCTAATGTTGACCTCTAATAAAACTTTTTTGTAATTCCTTGTTTAATTTTAACATAACTTGTACCATCTGGCATCATTTATATGTTTAACTTAAAAATAGCCTTTAATATCAGGTAATAAGTAAGTAGGAATAAGAATTTCCGAATTGTTTCACAATAAACAAATCCTCTTCCTTCGCCAGATTCGCAGCGTTCACGTCTCAATTAAGATATCGGCGCACTCTTGCTACACAGCTCCCGCATGCCTTCTTAAAATCCTCTATCTTCGGAAACTAATTAAAAATTCGCCTCGCCTCCGTAGCCTTGTGTTCAATTGGGACGATATAACTTCATTTATAAACGAGCAATCTTGTCCAAGATAAGGGCTGGCGAGAAAACAACGAAGAGCACAACTCGCCACACGCGTCCGCGACGCAACCCGACAAAAAGAAAACTCAAACAAACAACCTCAAACTTTTAAATGGAACGCGAGCGACTCCACCGCGTTAACTATGCCGATACTGGGAAGGACGCGACATCGGTAAGTCACGTCACCTAATAAATGACGACGGCCCAGAAATAAATATATAATATTGTATTTGTGTAAATAAACAAAATAATGCGACGGGAACCCGAAATGCTTTAAATATTCAAATGAAGCGAGCCGAGGTGAAATACGAAGGTGCTCTCGCTCGAGTTGAGCCCAATTAAATCGGTGCCACTGAGGTAGAAATTAAAAACAAAAGGAGGATGATGGGGGTCCGGCGCGCATTTTTCTCATGAGTATTATTAGCGCGATGTCAACCCACAAAAAATGGACTTAGAGCCTTGTCGTGCCCGTGATCATTATCGATAACATCCCGCGTTTTGTATTGTTTTGATAAGTGTGATGCTGTTTCGTTGAGACGTTTTGTTGACATTTACATTCACCCTACACAGATGATCGATTCGGGGGTAAATTAATTTGAAGAATCCTTTTAAATTGCATTTTTTTTTTAATTTTTCGACGCTCATTACTCAAATACGAAATACACTGTCAATCACAACATCGAGCCGAGTGTCCAACAAAACCTCAAACAGCATCGGGCACGGTCATTACTCACAGCGGGGCTGGTGAGAACAGAATTAATATTTGCCTATAAATCAATTACAGACGTGGCGAGTCCGCTTAGCGCTCTATTATTGTACCTTTCTTTAAGGTAATGATAAATTATCTACAAAGGTACGAACAGGTACCTACGTAGGTACCGAGGACCTATCTATGTGCAATACGTGCTTACATTCACTTACAATTCTTAGACTGTTGCCACAGCCAAGGTTTCACCTTGCAATTGTTGTACGAACATTTGAAATCTCATAAATCTTACATTAAGACATTAAAATACTGCTACAATGGAAAACAATTGGTTTCAAGTGAGCAATAAAATAAATAGTACCTATTAGATACAAGACACAAACTCAGAAATTGAAAGTTGCATTGGTGTTCTTTTTTGCACGCTTGTCGTTTAAAAATTTCAAAGTCAATTTTCTTAAAAACTTCATACCTACTTGTACAGTAGGTACCATTACGATAAGATTCATTAACACCCGTCGCGACCTCCATCCGCGAGCTCGATTTATTCAAACAAAATACATTTATTTTAGACAATGAGGATCTAAGTGCTTATTGGAGATTGCCTCTTACTACTAACACTAAATTAATTTTACCCAAAACTACGCTTACATTGCTCGTTGACTAGATATTATTCTAACAAGATGTAAGAGAAAAAGTAATGTATGATTCTTAGTTGGTATGATGGAAGATGTTTGAGTGTGTAAATGATGAGTGGTCGTGGGGAACTCGACGGGGGTGCCGCGGCGGCCTACCGACGCTCATCACTATTCAATAAGTTCCATTTATTGAAATTACATAATTTGTGTGTGAATAATGACGAGTGTGATGGATCTTCGTGGGCGATGTGATCGACTTAAACCCGATTAACTTTTGACCGGCGGACGATATTAATAAGCTGTCTATTCAACACTGCATTGCACTGCATTCATGCTTAAAGTGTTCCACTTGAGCCCCATTCAGTTTCCATCAATGTTTACCAACTAAGTATCTCTATTTTTCTATAGGTAGGTACAACTTTCATTTCTTATTCCGAACGAACTACTAAAATTATAAAAACTATCCTTTCCATTCCGTAGTTTCAGCACTTTCAGCGTTATGCACGCACAGACAGACATTATCTACACCATTTATATTTTTACCTCATTGCAACGAAGAACAAAAAGGTATACCTACTAATTCGATTTCGATAACTCTTTCTCAAATAGGCAGCTCTCGCATTAATAACCTTCAAACGACGAATTTCAATATAGTAGGTACGCAAAAGCTCGAGATGGCAATCGGGTTATGAGGCGGGGAGACGCCCCGTACACCCGCACGTCACCCGCGCTGTCCCTCACCGGATACGCGCGGGTGTGCGGGGCATCCCCACTCTGATTATTGCCATCAGGACCTGTCGCGTACCTACTATAGCTACATTACTATCTAGTTATCTACATATTATTTAGCAACTCATAGACATTCCCAAAACTAAGCTAACTTTAAAATTGAATAGAGTACCTACCTAAGTTTTTACACAATAATAGATAATAATATGTACCAGTAGGTACCTATCGACCATCTAATGCTACAAAATATAAACTCCTTGTATGCTTGTTTATTTGTCAGAAAATAGAAGCGGACCCAATTAGAAGGGTCTTATTTAATGAGATGGAAATAGAGTGGCGTTTAGCCGCAGTCTTTAGCTAGACTTTGTTGATTTATATCTTCGGATAGCATACCCACCTTATAATTATGGTAGGTACTTACTAAGTTTGTGATTTTTTGAGAAAACCACTTCATGGAGCAAACATATCTATACTTAGGAAAAGCTTCATTCGGTACATTTTTCGCCACGCCGCGCCGCTCTGAGTTCGTGTTTGTTCGGACTAATATCAGAAACTATCTCCAATCTAACTACTTACTGTACGCATTTTCATACGGTTTTCACCAATAGAAAAAGGGATTTCCTAGGAAGGTTATAATTCGTCGTCGGTGGCTATAATTTATGGACATTTTGCGAAAATAAGCTACTTACTACCGGTATGATGATAATCCGGTATTTGACAACTAGTCAAATCAGTCACTTTTTATCAAACGTCAAAACGCGCGCTTAGTATGCGAAATTCTATGAAATGCCGGTATGTGACGTCATTCATTTGAAGTGCTTTTTTTAGTTTAATCGATAATTTAAAATGGTTGTCACACATAAAACTAACAAAGAATGTGGAATTTACGTATTTTGGAAGACGATCTATTTAATGATCAATGAGAAATAAGTAGGTATAGGTAATTTATTTTTGACATACTTAGTCAAATACCGTGAAGTCCGAAAAATCGTCCCATGTCCAGGCTTCCGTGCGTGCGCTGCGTACAGTACCTACGTGGCAGAAAGTAATGTACATCGGCCTTTAGAATGACATTTCGGCTTTGTAGTTGTGTCTTTGTCACTCGTACCTATATGACGTTTTGTCGGACTCAATGACAGGGACATGTGACAACGCTCTACAAAATATCTGCTATCTCCTTCTAAATGTCGATGTACATTACTTTCTGCCGCGTACTGTACCTTAATATTTAGTTACCTAGGTACACGAAAACAGCGTACAAGAATTCACAAAAACATGCGAAGCCATGGCGGATCGCTTATGCTCCGATTAAAACTAAAACAGCCGATCCTGGATGGTTGTTTTTTTAAAACCCTTTACATATTGAGTTTTGAATTTAAATTGTGTTGTCCTTTACTACTATAATTATAATCATCATAATCGACCCATTGCCAGCCCACTACTGTGCACGGGTCTCCTCTCAGAATGAGAAGGGTTTAAGCCATAGTCTGTCATGCGGACCCAGTGCGGATTGGCAGACGTCACACACCTTTGAGAACACTCTTCCTGAATCCAGCGGTTCCATAGTGCTTGAAACTAAGTGCTTGTAAGTATAGTATATTAAGTAGGTAAGTTTTCGTAAATATACAAAAATGACAAGAAATATATGTTCACGAATCACGACTTAGTGATTAAGCGACAGGAATGTCCATCTAGCATGTTTTACGACTTCCTACGGCAAGAAATATTTGTTTCAGACAACATCAATTCCCGAGGCAGGTCACGAGTGGCACTCGAGTGGTCTCCAGCATCCACCTAATTCAATTTAGACAATTTACCGTTTTCAGTGTGTCGTGTCTAAGTTGAGGGCCAAACGAGAGGCAACGTGTCGCGCGACAAAAAAATGCTTACGTACGTACCTACTTACTTACCTTTAAGCCTCTCTTATACGGAGTTTTATTTCAGTTTCGTCTGATTAGATAAAATTATTCATACCTAAGTATCTGTTTTAGGATAGAAACCTTACTTTAACTTATTGGAATTCTGCTTCATAATATTATAGATCGAGCTAATCTAATATTCCTATAATAATTGTAAATTATTACCTAAGTATATCTCTTAGGATAGGATCTCTTACATTTCAGTGAAGTTCCGGGTGTGAAAATCCTCTTTATTTATCTCTAGCCTATCTTCACACAACCATGCCGAATCAAGGATCATGTAAACCTAAGTACTATGTATATAACAGGTATTTTTTCATCATAATAATGTTATTCGTTACGTAGGTACCTCTCGGTTACGTTCTTGCAAGATTAAGCTCTATCTACAGGATACTAGATTTATCTTCACATACCACCAGGTGAGATCGCAGTCAAGGGCTATAACTTCTACAGGAATAAAAAATAAAATGTAGGTAAGTATCTGAGTAGATAGAGTTTAATCCAAGAAATATAAAATAATATGTATGTATGTCATCAGGACAAAATGTTCGAAAATAAAATGTCTGTAGCTTGATCCTCAATTTATAACATTTAAGATATTACTCTTCTTGGAAATCGTAAAGTCTCCGTGGACGCAGGTCGCAAGGATCTTGTAGATAGCATTCTGCTTTCTACGTAATGATGCCTACTTATTTTGGTAAATTTTTATGGCTGCCTGCCTGCCGATCTCACCTGATGCCCTGACGGTAAGTGATAATGCAGTCTTAAGACGGAACCTGCTAATCTGGGGGAGCTGTACGAATAATTATGATTTTATCTAAATATATAAAAGGAAAAGGTGACTGCCAGACTGTCTGACTGACTGACTGATCTATCTCTGCTGGTTCTTCTCGGTAGGAAAGGCATTCCGAACCAGTGGTAGATGCATCCGACTATTCGTAAGTACTTGTAAAAGTTTATTCGAATAAAAAAGATTTATATTTTTATTTTTGTTTTATCAACGCACAGCTCAAACTACTTACTGGACGGATCGGGCTGAAATTTGGGATGCAGATAGCTGTTATGATGTAGGCATCCGCTAAGAAAGGATTTTTGAAAATTTTACCCCTGAGGGGGTGAAATAGGGGTTTGAAATTTGTGTAGTCCACGCGGATGAGGTCGCGAGCATAAGCTAGTCTAATATAAAGAGAAAGAAAATTATACCCATACCTACTTCTAAAGGATTAAGGACAATCTTCCTACTAACCAAAGCTGCCGAAATTCACTATTCGCTTAAAGTAATTGAGAGCCGTGATAACCTAGTGGTTAAAACATCCGCCTCCTATTCGGGAGTTCGGGGGCTCGATCCCAGGCACACACTTTTCGCTTGTTTTATCGGTGAAGAAAAACATCGTGAGGAAACCTGCATGCCAGTGAGTCTCCATACCTAATGCTGTCAAAGGTCTATGAAATCTACCAAACCGCACGGCGCACTTGGACAGCTTGGCGGACTATGACCTTAAATCCTTCTTATTCTGAGAGGACATCTATGCTCAGTAGTGGGTTGGCGGTTGATCATAATCTAAATATTTTAAAGGAAAAGGTGACTGACTGACTGAGTGACTGATCTATCAACGCACAGCTCAAACTACTGGACAGATCGGGCTGAAATTTGGCATGCAGAATTTAGATAATTATTATACGATGTAGGCATCCGCTTAGAAAGAATTTTTGAAAATTCAACCCCTAAGGGGGTGAAATAGGGGTTTGAAATTTATGTAGTCTACGCGGACGAAGTCGCGAGCATAGAGCACAGTTCGGTCTTGTGTATTCGATTGAAAGAATCATAGGTAAGTATTTACTTTTATTACAAAAACAAAGCTTAGGCACCCATTACCCACTGATAAATTATCGTAAACGTCAGCTTCGAAATAAAAATCAAATAACAGTTAAGGGTGAATACGGCAGCGGCCGCCCGTCGTGCGTTAACTCCTTTAATTAGCGCTCGATCGAGTCCCTTTAATACAACCTTATGACATAGACATTACCCCGGTTATGCTCGTAAACTTTTCGATCGAAATGCTATGAGTTATGACTCTTCATAGGGAAAGAGCTTGTGGTAAAAATTAGGTAAAGGGTTTGCTTAGCCACATGCTATCATCTTTACAAAACAATTATTGCATATCTTGTCATTTCAGTGTACAATATGGTTATTAGCTGGGTAACTAACTAAGCGTGCAGCCTTACGGAGCAATACTTTGCGAGGCTATGGCTGGTATGGATGTGGACGCGACTCGGTTGAGGCAAAAGCGCATAAGTATTTGCAAAGCGCTCGGTGGAGGCGGTGGTAAGTCTAGTCTAGTCCTTCAATTAGCGCTCGATCAAGTCCCTTTAATACATACAACCTTATGGTATAGACATTACACGTAAGGGAAATGTCCCAATACTCGTCGGTTTCTCAATTTAGCTGACTTTGCAGCTTTGCCACGTTGCTGTTAGTGAATTTAGAACAAAACAAATTACATGACAAGAAAGCAGATATTATAATGTATTTATTAAATATAATTTTGGAATTAATAAGTTTCATTAATGTTATTAAATAATTAAAAAATACAAAAATGAGTGATTTGTACCAGTATCCGTCAGATTTGTCCTAATTATCGTCAATGTGTCCCAGAACTCGTCAATTTTTAACAATAATTTAAACTCTATTGCCGTAGACATAAGGTTTATTTTAATTTCATTTTCAAGTTGTGATTTTTTTACATCGCCACTTGAGCTGAGAAAATGTGTAAAATATAAATTTAACTAGCCGTTTTAAATGAAAAACTATTGGATTCTGGGCTTTCAAGCCATGGCGGGAAATCCGCGCCTCGTCCTTGGCCGTTTACGTTGTCTATGATATATCATCATCATCAACCGATAGACGTCCACTGCTGGACATAAGTCTTTTGTAGGGACTTCAACACGCCATGGTCTTGCGCCACTTGAATCCAGTGGCTCTCTGCGACTCGTTTGATATCGTCCGTCCACGTAGTGGGGGGTCCACCTACGAGTATTAGGTAGCATTACCTACTATATTGTTCAAGTTGTTTTTAGATATTGTTCAAATAGGGACGATGACTACTAGTCAAATAGGCATCTTTTTAAAATTGTTTTTCTGTTGCTTGTTATATTTTAATATCTATATTTATGAACCCCAAATTTTCTCGCTCTCTCATTTGAAACTCCACTCAATTCGATAGCAAAAAATACCGAAAGGGCTTCAGGACCTGGATCACATCCACACGCTGTGGCAGGTTATACAGAAGACTGAAGAATATAATCGGCCACTTAGTTTAATGTTTTTATGAAAAAGCCTTAGATTCCTTGGAAACATTGGCTGTATTGAGATCGCCATAGAGGTGCCAAATCGACTACTGGCATATTCAAGTGCTTATACGAAAACCGCCACGATGTAAGTCCGCATTGAGGACCAGGCAAGGAGTCGTAACCCCCCGAAGCCCTTTACCGCTGCTTTAGAAGACTGTTTTAAGTTTCAGGATTGGAACGGTCTTGGCATTAACACTAATGGCGATTACATCACTCACTTTTGATTTGCCGACGACGATGTATAGTCGTTATTGTAGAGACTCTGGAAGACCTTAATGCAATGCTCAATGACAGCAGAGCTTCAGAACAGGTGGGCCTAGAAATGGACATGAGTAAGACAAAAATCATGACTAAGGCTCATGTCCTGCCCCACCCAGTAATCATTAAGAGCTCTGCACTCGACATTGTAGACGAGTAGGTATGTATACCTGTTGACATATGGTTCCGAGACATGATTGCTAACTATGAACTTCATAAAAAAGCTCAGAGTCTCTCCATCGCCCAGACACAATTGCAAAGATCGTGCAATTGGGTCGAGATATCGACAAATAAAATTAATAAACTAATCGTGGAATGTAGCCGTTATCTACATAATAATATGTCGTTAAACCACGAAATAAGCTTGAAATCATTAAATCACTTGCTTTAACGGTGAAAGTCGTGGTCAAAGGCCGGTCAGGCTTCACAGACTGTGGCGAAACCCGGGTTAAATCGCAACAAGGTGATGCTGTGTGTGTGGTGGGATTGAAAGGGCATTATTCATTATGAGCTGTTATGACCAGGCAGGACCATCGATTCTGAACTCTACTGCGAACAACTGATAAGATTAAAGCAAGAAGTTGAGAGAAAGCGGCTGGAATTAATCAACAGAAGGGGTGTGGTTTTTCATCATGATAACGCTAGACCTCACACATCTTTAGCGACTCAGCAAAAGTTAAGAAAGTTTGGCTGGGAGGTGTTAATGCATCCGCCGTATAGTCCTGACCTTGCACCTTCAGATTTCCAGCTGTTTCGGTCTCTTCAGAATTCTTTAGGCAGTGTCAGGTTACAACATCACTAGAGGACTGCCAAAACCACTTGTCGCGGTATTTTGATCAGAAGTCCCAAAATTTCTATAGCAATGGGATGATGTCCCTACCTACAAGATGGCAAAAAGTTATCGAACAAAATGGTACCTACATACTTTAGTTAAATGTAAATAAACTATACTAATTTTTTTTTTTAATTTCTTAAAAATGCGAAGAAACTTTTTTCCCAACCTAATATTAAGATTATTGTAAAGTAATGTTAAAAATACTGATGCCCATTAAAAATGAAATATTTTCGTTTCTTTATAACATATATCTGATTTTAATTTTTGTTGTTCAAGTACACGATATCATAGATTAATTATTGGTCTCTATGCACGATATAAATGAAATTATACACAAGTTTCAATCTCTAATATGTCACCGTTTTTGACATATAGCGTCGAATTCAATCGCCACTTTAAAACTCCCTATTTCATATGAGAGCCCCGCTGAAATAAAGCTTTTATATTTTTGTATGTATTTTTGTAATATTCGGCTGAAGGCCGTCAGTTTTCATATTATGCTTAAATTTGAAGTAATTGCGGTCAGTAATTCAGAAGTTATAAGGCTCTGACGGACAGACGGACACGTGCCATTTCACTTACGTAGACTCAGAGACCTCACTTCGCTCGGTCAAATATTTACGGGAACAGATAAACATTACACAGCATGCTAAAATTATAAAACTTTAACTTCGTCGTAGTCAGGTTAAAAAATAAAAACATTGCATCTTCAATTTAAGTACAGATTAACTGTCGAAAACAGTCACTGTCTGTGTACCGCAACTGAAACTCTTATCACGTTGCAATAAGGTTTAAAATTGAACAGTGTCGGTATTACGTTCATTTTTCTAGTGTGACCCAGTAACCGTCAAAATAGTATGAATTTTGACGAGTATTGGGTCAAGTAGGGATTTCAAAGTACCAATAGATGTCACATGCGTTAAATCATAAATAATAATAAAATAAACACAGTTTTATAGATTATTTCGTTAGAAAATTAACTTGACTGTTGTATAAAATAATCAGATTTACCAGAGTGGCCAATAGATGTGTAGTGAAACACGCATAGCTGATTCAATACTGATTTATTTAATACCCACATATAAGCACAATAATTATTAATTTGTAATCTACCTACATACACCACATCTCCCTTCTTATAAATTAATGTGACAATTGGGTAGGTTACAAATAGAAAACATTAACAAGATTCTAAGATTGCACCATGGGTAACTAACATTAACTTAACTTATTCTTAATACACTTTTCCCCTTTTTTATGTCTAAGTATCTACCTACTAACTATTTATTAACACTTATTTAATAGTTCCTAATGAATATTTAAAATATATATATATATATAACAAGGACCTAAATATTAATAGTATTTTACATGTTTTAATTTTGCAATTTACCTAAAAGGTTTGCCTTCTTTCTAGTTATTACTCCTGAGCTGGTAGGCTTTGTAGGTGTAGGACAAACAGTCTTGGCATTATGAGGAGGACACTCTTTATCATCAGTTGATACAAGATGATCATTAGTATTGGACGTTTGTGCCTTGACATTGTCGCCATGAGTATTCGCATCGGGCTGAGTCGTGCGTGCTATTAGGTGACGACGGGTGCGACGACACACACGGCCGGCGTCGTCTCGCACAAAATAGGAACGCGGCTCCGGTGCGCGTGCTACCACCGAGACTGGCTTGCGCCGTACTCCATCTGCAAGAATCACCCTTTCGCCAGCTGACAAATCCCTGAGCGGAGTCGCATGTTTATCAAAATGTTGTTTTATACCCTTCTGACGTTTTAATATTGCACTGTAATTAGCGTCGTTATCAACTTTTTCCTTCAATAATTTATGATTTATTGGCAACTTTGTGTTAAGACGTCTACCCATGAGAATTTGTGCCGGAGAGTCCATGCCCTCCCGCGACGTCGTCCTAAAATTCAGCAAACTAACATAGAAATCTTGACCAGAGTCGATGCATTTTTTGAGTAATTGTTTAATTGTTTGTACTGTACGCTCGCTTTTCCCATTTGACTGTGGATAGTGGGGCGATGACGTAACGTGACGGACGTCCCATTCGGCCATAAATTTCTTAAATTCCAGTGAGCTATAGGCAGTTGAGTTATCCGTTATGAGTTCTAGAGGAACGCCATGGCGTGCAAATTGCTCTCTCAAAAAATTTATCACCGATGTACTACTCAAATTTCTAATCATTCCTACTTCAACATAGTTCGAAAAATAATCTATTAAAATAATATAATGTTTTTTCTTGTATTCGAATATGTCTGAACCTAGCTTTTGCCACGGTATATTCGGAACGTAATGTTGGTTCAGAGGCGCGACTCGCGGAGCCGGCGCATGTAATGCGCACGCTTCGCATCCCCGCACGGCGCGCTCGACGTCGCGAGACATGCCGGGCCAGAACATGACGTCGCGCGCCCGCCGCTTGCAGCGATCTATACCTAAATGTCCCTCGTGTACTCTGTCCAGCATTAACTTGCGCAAGCTTTGAGGTATATACAGGACGTCACTTTTAAAAATCAAACCATTCGCGTAGTGAAGTGCATTTCTATATTGCCAAAATAATCGGAGATTTTCATTCACATTCTTTTTATGTTTCGGCCAACCGTTAACTATATAGGAAATTATTGACTTGCTTTCAGGATCGCTATCAATATGTTTTTTAACGAGTTCTAATTTTTCGTCACTAAAACGAATGTTTTGAATTAAGAAACATGTTTGCGATTCGATTTCAGCACTTATACGATCGTTCATTAAATCCGGTAACGCGGCGCGCGACAGGGTATCTGCTATGTACATGTACTTGCCGGGGGTGTACACGACTTTCAAATCGTATCCCTGTATGCGCATCATCATACGCTGTAAGCGAATAGGTACCGACGCTAGAGACTTACCGCACAGAGCTTCTAGAGGTTTATGATCCGACTGCACCGTTATATCTCGTCTACCAAATAAATACTGTCGAAACCTCTCGACAGCGAACACGATCGCGAGCATCTCCTTTTCTATTTGGGCGTAGCGCGCCTGCGTGTCGGTGAGCGTAAGCGACGCGAACTCGACCGGCCGGCCCGCCTGCAGCAGCACCGCGCCCAGCGCGTGCGCGCTCGCGTCCACCGACACCACCACCGGCAGCTCCATGGAGTATAATGCTAACACTGGGGCCGTCGATAATTTTTTCTTTAAAGTATCTACTGCTTCCGAGTGCTTTGAATACCATGCCCACTCGGAATCCTTTCTTAACAAATTTCTTAATACCGCAACGGATTCTGAATAATTCGGAATAAACTTTGATAAATAATTCACCATACCGAGGAACCTTTCTAGAGCTTTCCTGTCACTAGGATAAGGCATATCCAGTATAGCTTTTACCTTACTGTCATCAGGTTGCATTCCATTACTATTAAATTTATGCCCTAAAAATATTATCTCTTGCACGCAGAATTTACATTTATCAAAGTTATATTTTATACCGATGTCCTTCGACCTGTGCAGTAAGCTCTCGAGTCTCATGTCGTGTTCTTCCTTCGTACGCCCCCATACAATAATATCATCGATGAAGGAATCTGTTCCTTCTAAGCCCTCTAAGTGTTGTTTTATTTTAGCGTGAAAGACTTCCGATGCACAGTTAATACCGAACGGCAAACGCAAAAATTGGTACCTACCGAACGGTGTTCCGAATGTACAAAGGTTAGCGCTCGCATCGTCTAACTCGATCATCCAAAAAGAAGATCTCGCATCTAAAACGCTAAAATACTTTGCATCACGCAACTTAATGGCTAACTCGGTTACCGTCGGCAAACTATAATGTGCGCGCCGAATAGCGCGGTTCAAAGGTCGCGGATCCAAACAAAGACGGATATCTCCATTCTTTTTAGCAACAACCACTATAGCGTTCACCCAGTCCGTCGGGTGAGACACCTTCCTTATCACACCCAATGTTTCCATTCTACACAATTCTGAATATAATTTATCACGTAACCCGAGAGGAATTTTACGCGGGGGGCATATAACTGGTTCAATGTTATCATTTATGGAAATGGAATATTTACCAGGCAGTTTACCTAAACCACTAAATAAATCAGAGTATTTACTTTGATATTTAGAAAATTCAACCACATTCACTCTGCTTATAAGCCCTAATGCTATACAACCTTTCAACCCAAGTATATTCTGACAATTTAAATCAGCCACTACGAACACTAGGTTGTGACTTTTATTGTCATGTGACAATGTCAAATCACCAGCGCCCAATATTGGTATTTCATTTCCAGTAAAAGATTGTACATGCTTAGTAAATGGTTTAAGAATGTCTAATGAAAAACCTAGTCTTAAAAAATCGCTTTTAGATACTACATTCAACATAGAACCCGTATCTAATTTAATCTGAATTCGCTTACCATTACATACAAAGGTTTCAAACCATTCCTTACAGGACTTATCATTTTTAACTTCACTTATTACCATATTCACATAAAACATTTCATCATCGGAGCTGTCGACATTCACGTTTAACACTTTTTGGCCCCTACACTTCTTTGATTTAGCAAAATGCCCACGTAAATTACAAACAAAACAAGAAGCACTTCGCGCAGGACAGGAAGCATCTCCTGTGCAGCGATTATTCCCACAGGAAACACAGACAGGCGGTGTGGCAGCGTACCGCGTACCCCAGGCGGCGCGCGTGCCGCGGAGTCGCCGCCGGCCGCCACCTCCACCTCGCGATGCGCTCGCAGCGCCTCGACCGGACTCCTTCCATATCGCGTCCACTGACGCCTCAGTCGTGGATGCCTCGATGAGTCGACTTTCTTCTTTTGACATCTCGGCAGCCTCGCATATCTGTACAGCCTTGGCCAAGGTCAAATCCTCCGTGCGGAGCAGCCGATCGCGTACCGTATTATTGGATATTCCACAGACGATACGATCGCGTATCAAGCTATCTCTAAGTTGTGCAAATTCACAATATTGACTAAGAACCCTCAGCGCGGTCACGTACTGATCGATGGTTTCCCCTGAATCCTGGGATCGCGTGAAGAATTTGAATCTCGCTAGGGTTATGTTCGGCTTCGTACCGAAATGCTCATCAAATTTCTTCAATAAACACCCGATGTTATCTTCGCTTTCACCTTTGTCGTAGGTGAACGTAGTGAATACGTCATAGCCAGCAGGGCCTATGAGATTAATCAGCAGGCTAGCCTGCACGTCAGCAGGCTCCTTCGCCACTCCGGATGCCTTTAGGAATACTTGAAATTGTTTGCGCCACGTACGCCACGCGTCAGCTCGCGAGGCCGGGCCGCCTTCCACAACTAATTCCGTCGGAGGACGCGCGTGTTCCATACCGCGATTCGTTAATTTTACACTATAAACCACTAATTACGCGGTATTTACTGTAAATTAACTAACTTTTTCCATAAAATCACTAAAAACCGCTGTCACCATGTAGTGAAACACGCATAGCTGATTCAATACTGATTTATTTAATACCCACATATAAGCACAATAATTATTAATTTGTAATCTACCTACATACACCACACTTTCTAAACTTAAACTAAACCTTTTAACTAAAACTTTTTAAACTTTCTTCGAATACTAGCATGTAGGACTACGATTGAGTGACTAAACCTGGCTAAAAACACAAATTTTGAAAATGCTAACTTTGAATGCGTTTTTCTCCAACGCTATTATAGTTTGGATTAAATGTTGTTATACTAATTTATGGAAAATACTATCACAAATATGTTGCCGTAAAAAGTTTTCATTTAGTTTTTGCTAGAAATTAATAGCTGACCATTTTTTACAATCTGACGGGTATCGGTACACTGACGACTATACCAGCGTTTCCCTTATAACCGTAACACTTTGCTGTTAAGCTCTGAGGCTATCAGTTATTATGATTCTTCTGAAATTGCAGCTTTTGGCATTTAAATCGCGTTACAATGTAGGCTGCTAAGCTCTGCAATATCAGTGCGGTTTTAAAATAGGGTTGCCACAGCAAAATATTTTTTCTGTATTTAAAGTCAGGTTAACCCTTAATTGCGATCTCACTGGGTAGTTGGAATGTTAAGATGAAAATATAGGGTAGCCAGGAAAGGATAGGTATGGCAGTTTTAATAAACTCATATCATTAATCGGAGTTTGCGCGGCATCGTATCTACCAGAATTTTGCCGTCAAGGCCGCCACGGCTTAGGTAAGTTGCCCACCACACCAGACTAGAACTGTAAATTACGAAACCTTAGGTAAGTATATAGGTACAATTTCCTGAGTGTTATGTTATATTATTAATTTCTTTGTACAAGCTTTATGTAAGTATATTTTTAAGCAATAAAAGAAGAATACCTAGGTATAATAATACCTAGGTAGGTATTAAGTATATTATTATGATTAAGTAAGAAGATATTCTTCCTTTAAAAAAGGTGCCTAATTAGTGACAACCCTAACACGCGTTCTTGCGGATCGGGAACCAGTTTCGCTTTGCCAAGTCAGTTTAAAGCTTAAAATAAATTATTTTAATATTATCGATAAAGAGTTCTATTACATAACCCGGCTATTCGTTGACATAAGCACCGTGAACGATCTTGTACTCACTGGGCTGGAAGCATATTTAATGCCCGCCACGCGCCGCGTTTTGAGTCAAATCAAATAGAAAGCAGACGGGCCCAGCTTTTTACTTCTCAACTTTTTACAACAACTACCTACAACTTTAAAGCCAGTCATAAATTTAGCACAAAAACGCTCATGTATCCAATCACAGAATTCTGTAACAATGTAACCTAATATATGATAATTGTCTTATTAAATAAGTATTATGTAGATTGTAGGTATATAAAAAGAAAAGCTGACTGACTCAGACTGACTATATCAACGCACAGCTCAAATTACTGGATGGATCGGGCTGAAATTTGGCATGCAGATAGCTACTATGGCCTATCTGCTAAGAAAGGACTTTTGAAAACTCAACCTCAAAGGAGGTAAAATAGGGGCTTGAAATTTGTGTAGTCCAGTTGCGAAGTCGCGGATCAACTTTTTGGTGGCATAGCTCCCATCCTGAAGACGGGACATAGGGTACTTTTGATCATAGAAAATCACAGTTCCTGCGGGATTTTAGAAAAACCTATATTCACGTGGATGAAGTGGCAAGCGAGCTACATCTAGTACCTATTGTTCTAGATATTTGTGTAAATATGGGATGCACCATACCTATTCGCGGAGAAAACGCTAGAAAAAAGTATTCGCGCGAGGAAATCCGCTCGCGACTTTTCGCTAGATTTGTCCCTAGCATAGATTAATTATTGGTCTCGCTCCGCTCTACGTCCCTAGCTTAGGTAAACTAATGTGGCATAAGGACGTGTGGCTTGTTGTTAGTATGCATGACTTTAAACTTTCATCTGATCGAATGGTAGGTAGGTAGTAGGTACGACACGTAGTATCTGTTACTACATAGAAATTTGGATAGCACCGGTCGAGATTCGTAGAATCCGTATGTCCAGTTAATTATTGAAGTGTTTGGTGGAAGGGAAGCGGGGAGTGGGTAGATTAATGAGCAGCTACCGCTGGCTTATCGCAACATCTGGGCCATGACTGATCATCTGTCGTGCGCCTGCGACTGCAGGAATAGTGACGGAAGGGGCTTAATCGTAGCTATCGATATGTGGTGTATCGATGTATATGATTTATGAAACTGTATGTTTATTTGTTTTGACTGATAATGAAAATTTTACAATTTCCCTATATTATGCAATTTCAAATTGTATCAATGTCGATAACTTTGTCTTGTGTTATAAAACTGTACGTTTATTTGTTTTGAATGTTCATTGAATCAAAATTTTCATTGGAAATTGCAACTTCGAATATGATTAAAATCGCCCTACTAGAACCTGAAATAGAGCTGAACCCAAATTTCACACCCTAGATGCTGAGGGTAGTAAGAAGAACAATTGTTCGACGTTATTAATTAATTATAACACATTAAAAAGAGGAAATAATTATGGAATAGAGTAGGATCCTAGCTATTAATGTGATAAAAAAGAAACCTACCTGGATGAAAGGTAATAACTATTACCATCCTGGTAACGCGCCGCCATTTTTGAACCACGCTCGCAGTTGTCAAAAGGTGTGTAAACTCCGCACCAATATATGTGTGTTGCTACGCATATGTGTCACACACACAATCGTACTTATTTGTCTTTACTTTTAAGGAGTTTTATAATATTTTTCCTAGTAGTAGTAGTAGTTCCCTTTAAAATAGCGGGTCTCGAGCCACGGTTCCTAGCATTAATTAATAAATAAACATCGACAAGAGCATTTTATTCCCACGAGCTGCGGCCAACACTAGCCGTCGTGATATGACATTGGACGGCATTGCTTCCCAGAAGTCATACTCATCGAATACCTTACGAGCACCGACCACCATTCCACTTTTTTTTCTCTGCGCCATAGTTTTATTGGGTGCATTGAAATATTTTTGTTTAGATTAAGCGTCGTTTAGCCAGTAGATCGGTACATTAGGATTAATGTCGGACATCAGTTATCCGTGTGTCCCCTACATAGAGCTACATTGTTTAAAGCCTGTGATACAATGCTAGTAGCTTGCACAGAAGCATTCCGAAGATGCCAGATACTGGCAAGTTTTTTAAGACTATGGAATTTATGCCGACAAATTTATGGTAATTTATTTACAGTTAGCCTACCTACTATAGGCTATATTTGTTTTTACCTCTCCTCTTCAACTTTAAAAGTAAAACATTGTGCCAGGAGAATGTAGAAGAAGATAGGTGGGTAGGTACACGGAAAACTCGGTTCGAACTTCCGATGTTTTAGTTTTCAGTGCCTGGCCGTTATGCTATTAGATAAGGCTTAATTGGCAGCAGTTTAAATTAATAAGTAGAATATAGGTATCCAGGTAGTAGTTAGCATCTTCGGGGTTAAGAGATTGTAAGTATAAGTAGGCCGTGTGGTTTTGACCATTTTTTTTTTTAATTTATAGATCGCTTGTCTGCAATCAGATGGTGGCAATTGATAATGCAGCCTAAGATGGAGCGCGCTTGCCTAGAAGACGCCTATTCACTCTTGACTTGAAGGTACCCATATTTTAATTGGAGGGGAAAATTGATGGTGGAAGGGCGTTCAAAATCCTAGCAGTTTGAATTAGAAAAAAGCAGATCTATCAGCTCCTTGATAGCGCATGCTTCTAGGTCCTAAACGGAGCGCATTAGAGAAAGTTATGGCACTTGCTTCATGAATGGCTTCTACCTAAAAAGACCCGAGCTATAGGCGTGCGTATTTTCTTAGCGAAGAATGCCAATACCTGGCTTGCCAACTAGATATAACTGGTATGCTTCTAAAACAGGCTTATATGAGCTGTTGTCTACATAGCTGTAGAGAACTTATATAAACCCTTCTTATATAGGCTTCGTTGTTTAATACTGACGGTGACTGTCATAGCATTCGGGTATAGAATGACTCAAAATGCTCAAAATATTCAACAGCTCGGGACCTAAGATACCATCTTAGTTGTACTAATTAACTATTCCAAACTTTTTGGGTATCTACCAATAATTTTGCATTAAGTGATCGTAGGAAGGATCAAATCTGGAAATTTCCTACATGCACCGAAATAATTGGTAGAAAAATAAATAGTTGATAATAGATAGAAAAGTCATTGCTATGTAGTAACATCATTCATCATACCGCTCATTACCGAATATTATCAAAGACCGACACAATCGCTCGATTCGGTGGCCAAGATCGATTGATTCGTATCGAACTTCGATGCATGACGTGATTGAATATACCAACTTACGACAACCCAAAATATGAAAGTTAAGGTGTGTTTCGGAAGCTCGCTACTAATAAAATGGAAGCTGTAGACGAATATATTTTACAGAAAAGTAAGTAGGTGTCGATGTTAAACTGGGAAAGGTATCTCTTTAGACTTTACCTCCAACTAAGTAAGTATATACTTAGGTTGTGCCAAGAGTAGGTAAGTACTCGTATGCAAGTAGGCACAATAATAATAATTGTTAGTCATGACAACCTTTCGATCTGTCCGTTTTCTTAACAAATCCAACCTCAGATCTCGTACTAATTATTTAGATAACACATTGTTACACCTAATCCTAAACTTAATACTAATAGGTATAAGTACGCAACAAGTCGAGATGGCAATCGGGGTATGAGGGGAGGCCGACGCACTGCACACCCACACAGCACCCGCGTTCGCCCGCACCGGGTTATCGCGGGGGCTGTGCGGGGCGTTCCCACCCCTATTGCCTATCTCGACCTGTCGCGTACCTCCTGCACAGTGATTCTGAAGATTATGTAAAATTCAAAAGAGTTTAAGGAATTTTCTTGATTTGAAAGAAATTTTCGTAAACGATAACAAATGTTTCTGTTCTGTTAAAATTTTCTGCAAATGTTTCTTTGTCTTTGTAAAAGCGTCATATTTTGTCTTAGTGACGGAGTACTGGAACAGACCTTTAGGTATAGTTTTTCTAGTAGCTTATAAAGGTTATAGTGCTAATGATTACGAAGCAAGTGATGCTTCAAAAACGTTACTGCTACTGGTTACGCTAACGATGCTTAGGTAGGTACATTTTAAGATTTTAATCCGTTATTTTTAGGTAGGCAAGTAACTAGTAAGTATATTAATTTATTATTTATGTCAGTTTTTATTATAACCCCACAATTATTTTTATAACTACTAGTTTAAAATAGCGAGATACCCAATAAAATCTATTACGACGACCATAATATTATTATTAATAACTATCTATACCATTTCTACCTAGCAAGTAGGTACCTACTTTATACTTACAAACAAAATATACGAGTGTGTCTGTTGTCTATAAAACGTTTATTATTCACTAGCTGATGCCCACGACTTCGTCCGCGTGGATTTAAATTTTTAAAAATCCCTTGGAAACTCTTTAATTTTCCGGGATAAAAAGTAGCCTACGTTACTTTCCATCCTTTCAACTACCCCTATGCCAAAAATCAAGTCGATTGGTTGCTTCTTAGTTAGGGCACATGATTAGATAGGTATCCCTAGCTAGGACGTGAGGGAAGGACTAACAAACAAACACACTTTCGCATTTATAATACTTATTATTGATAGTTTAATAGACTAGTATAGATATAGATTATGATAGAAGTTGTTTGGTATGTAGGTATGATTTTGCTCCATGGGAAACATATTCTAGGTACAGAAAAAGTTTCATAAGGTTTTTAAAAAAAATTAATCACGGAAGCTTGAATTATTTATCGATCTAGAACCCAAAACAGTACTGTATCGAAGTAAGTAAGTACCTATGTAGTATTTTTTTAATTTTTGTGTAGGTATCTCTGTAAAGCAACGCAATGCAATGCAACGCAAAACAAAGCAACATAACGTAACGCACAAAGCAATGCAATGCCAATCGAATAAAAGCAAAGCAATGCAACGCAACGCAACGCTAAGTACGTTTCGCCACGCCACGCCACTCCACTCAACGCAACCCAACGCAACGTACCTACCTACCTTTAAATGTAACTACTCCATAACTTCGTAAAATCTAAAATAAATTGTATTTATTTATTTTATCTAATTTTTTTATTTTATTTATTTTACCTATTTATTTTATTTATTTTATATATTTTATTTGTTTAATTAAAGAGTTACAACAATTGTACATTACAATTATTAAGGGCTGGCCCATTTTTTGCGCAACGGATCAGCCTGGCTGTCCAGCGCGGAAATGCAGCTAGTATTCTTGGCACCATTCCACGCGGGCATCATTTATATAGTAATTAGATAAGGCTAGCTTTAAGTTTTATTATAATACTTTCATTACTAAAAAAAATGGAATGAAATGAAAATTACTACAGGTAGGTGCAACTGCAAACTGGTAGTTCAGGCTTCGTGTTTTTAAAATGCCATAAAACGAATGACTCCTACTTAATATTCCGAGCCGAGGATCCATTATAAATATTGCACTATTACAAAAAGAACTAGCCAGTATTACACCTACGTGAACGTTCTTGGAAGTAACCATAACCTTCCGAAGTAATGAGCGTGGCTGGAACATCATCAGTCACTGCTTTTCACTTATAATGATGTTAAAAATGTTACCTAACAGCCGTTCTTGTCCACCCATTGTACTTCTCAATACCCAAACAATATAAAAAAATGTCTCTTTAAAAATGACTTCCAATTTATTTGAAGTATAAACAGTCCCATTTCCCATGACACCGACACAGTTTGATCATCATACAGTCGAGAAATAATTCTACTTTTGTTAGAGCAATAGCAGGAGTCTTTCGGGCACAAGTCGCTTGTCATTCATTCGCTTAATTTTTGGCAAGTCGCCAACTAAAACTTAGTGAAATGTTTAGAACTAATTTAGGAGTAGCGTGGCGGTGGTAGCCGTTAGTATTCAAAGGAACCTACCCTACTGTATGCTGGTTAAACGATGTCCACGGGCTGGGCGTTCGCCCTCGTCCGAGCGCCATCCTTCTTTATGTCTTTTGTGATTTTTTATTTGAACGACTTTGACATTTTGGAGTCGGACTTATTAAATTAGCCTTTGTATTTAAATGAACAATTGTAATTATGTGGACTACTTGGGTTGGCGAGCGATCCTGGGAGGTGTTCTTGTTTCTTGCCACCGTGTAACACGATAAATCACATGAAGTTTTTGCTCTTTCATAATATTATATCTACAAGTTTTGGAATGAGTTTTGTAAAGCGGTTTTCGATGTTTCGGTTTTTGAATTTAGAAAGTAGGTGTGCCTAATGCTATTATTATCTAAAGTACCTACTTTTACCTTTATATCTAAGTACTTATCTATGTATAAGGAAAAGTGACTGACTGATTGATCTATCAACGCACAGCTCTCACTACTGGACAGATCAGACTGAAATTTGGCATGCAGATAGCTATTATAGATTTATGACTTAGGTAAACATCTGCATATAAAGGATTACTGAAAATTCAACCCCGAAAGGGGTAAAATTTGTATAGTCCACGCGGACGAAGTCGCGGGTATAAGCTAGTCCAGAATATGATAAAACTCAATTATTGCTCTTTCTATTAGTGGAAACCGTATGGAAATCAATCCAAATACAGTAGTTTTTGAGATTAGTCCGATTAATTCGCCAGGAGGAACGGGAAAGACTTTTCTCTAAATTGCAACCGTGTGAAGCCGGGCGGGTCGCTAGTGAAATTATAATACTTATCTATCAACTAGCTTATGCTCGCGACTTCGTCCGCGTGGACTACATAAATTTCAAACCCCTATTTCATCCTTTTAGGGGTCGAATTTTCTAAAATCCTTTCTTAGTGGATGCCTACGTCATATTAGCTATCTGCATGCCAAATTTTAGCCCGATCCGTCCAGTAGTTTGAGCTGTGCGTTGATAGATCAGTCAGTCACCTTTCCTTTTATATATTTAGACTAGTTTATGCCCGCGACTTCGTCCACATGGACTACACAAATTTTGAACCCCTAATTTACCCCCTTAGGGGTTGAATTTTCAAAAATCCTTTCTTAGCGGATGCCTACGTCATAATAGCTATCTGCATACCAAATTTCAGTCGGATCCGTCCAGAAGTTTAAGCTGTGCGTTGATAGATCAGTCAGTCAGCTTTTCCTTTTATATATTTAGACTATTAAATACAGTTATTATGCTACTTAAAAGTTTTCAACAAAAAAAGTAAGACAGACAGGTAGGTAGGTACAATAGTTTGTTTACCCAGTCAAGTTGTAATAAAACAAATCCCAGGATGTCCTGCCAGGGGGTCCTCCACTGCCGGTAGTGTGTCCCCTGCTGCTGCCCTGTCATTTGCCCATTAAAATCCTTTATTTTATTTCTAATCATCCACACCGACTTGTTTGGAAATATCATAGCCGTACTGTAATTCCTTGGAGACATATTTTTTGGGTTCTGTACCTCAAAAGGAAAACCGGAACCCTAATAGGATCACTTCACAATAGGTTGTCTGTCTGTCTGTCAAGAAACGTAGAGTAGTAGTAAGTTCGCGTTGAATCATGAAATTTGGTAGGTAGGTCGATCTTATAGTACACGTAAGGGGAAAAATCCGATAACCGCAAATATGTGGCTACATCACGAAAAAAAAATTAAAATGTGTTCATCACAAATAATTAGTATTTTCAACTATCAAAGTAAGATTACTATACCAAGTGGGGTATCATAATATGAAAGTGCTCTACTTGTTAATTCTAAAACAGATTTTTATTTATTTTTATGCTAAATAGTTTTTGATTTATCGTACAAAATATGGAAAAAATACGACTGTACGGAACCCTCGGTGCGCGAGTCTGACTCGCACTTGGTCGGTTTTTCTAGATAGATACATTATGGACATCTTGAACAGCTACCTACTAAATGTGAATAAGTAGATATAAGTACGTCTAGGTATTATGATGTTTATATTTTACCAACATTGCTTTCTAGCAATAGGAGCAACTAGCTTGCAACCTTTCAAAGAATATTATAGCAATTTGCGTCCCTAAGGTACTTTTACACGGGCAATTAAGATTCCTCAATTCCAGGCAATTTAGTCAAAATTTATGACGTCACGACCACATGAAGCAATTTACTGCATTTTAGCAATTCTATGCAAAATAATTATTGCTCCACGTATTGCTCCAGATTGATTCATTCGTGTTGCCGAGCTACAATTGCTTAGAAAATTGCGTAATGCGTAATGTAAGCGTATATTGAAAAGTTGATTTAGCGCTTTTATAAGAATTTCTAAATAATAAATACCTACAAGTTCAGTTAATAATGATTTATTTTCTGTAACTTAAGATGAACATAGGCATTCCCATACAATGAATAGGTAGGTGCGCATACTATCTACAAAATCAATCATTTACAATCAGACTGCTCATAATACCATTGAAAGTATCCGAGGCATCCACATGTATTTATGGAATCTTCGAATTTTAACCTCTGGTAACGACCATAGATTAAAACTGTAGATAGGATAGGTAAGGATCTTTTTTGACTATACCCACATAAAAAACCCAGCCAGTAGTTAGTTATATTAACCATCGACAAAATGATGAGAGTTTCGTTTTGGTTAGATTAAGATAAGTAATGGGTTAGATAGGAAACCAGCTACTGGTTTCTCATAAGGCACGGTAGCTAAATTAAGGCCTGGGCATATAAATAGCGAAACGACAATGACACGACAGCAGCAGCACGCCAAATAGCTACCCCTATTATAAATGCGAAAGTGTGTTTGTTGGTTTGTCGGTTTGTTGGTTTGTCCTTCAATCACGTCGTAGCGGAGCAACGGATCGACGTGATTTATTGCATGGGTATAGTTTAAGATCCGGAGAGTGACATAGGCTACTTTTTATCCGGGAAAATCAAAGAGTTCCCACGGGATTTTTAAAGCTAAATCCACGTGTACCAAGTCGCGGGCATCAGCTAGTGTCACATATTCATACGATTTGTAATACGAGGAACTGTATGAAGCGCGTCACACTACTCGACGGTAACAAAATGGCTTCTACATGAGCTGAAGACCTTCTTCATTCAGGTCCTTGAAAATGTATTCAGATGGAATTCCTTCTACTCGCTAGGCCATCGTGGACGCCTATCTGACAACATCACAGTACGAGTTAAAAAAAAGTTATAATCTTAGATTTAAAAAAAAATGAAGATTGTTTCGATATGTAAGTACCGAGCCCCCTTAGAATATTGCAGTTGTCTTTTAAAAGCTCTTCAAAACTCTATTATCTACTGATTCGAGAAAGAAAATTCAATTGAGAACAGATCAAAAGAAAGCCAGAAATGAGATATTTTTTCAAAAGTCAAAATGTTCAAACAATAAAATACAGCTATATCAAACTGTCTGCCAATCCGCACTTGGCCAGCATGGTGCACCGGCCAAAACCCGTCTCATTCTGAGAGGAGATCCATGGTTATAGTTGGGCTAGCGGAGAATTGATGATGATGAATATCCTTTAGGTAACTGAAAAAACTGAAGGTTAAACTAACATCACCGTAGGATAATTTCAGGCTTACAGCTCCGAGGAGCCGCGTGGTTGGCGGTCGCGCGCTTTGTCTGACCAAGGCTTCAGCGTACCAGGTAGGTACCTACTTAGGTATCTATTGAATACCGAACTGATATAATAACCATAGAAATGACATTCAGACATATTTCGCGTCAAAACTTTTTATATCTGCCATTAAATACAAGATAAATGCTCGTATGGGATTGAAAAGTTTGAAAAATATACCTAAGCACTTAGCTAGACGTAAAAACTAGACGTGAAATCTCTACATGCAAAAATTGTTTTTGCATACTTGCTGCTCATATGAATTATTAATGAATAGAGTAGGTTGCTACTTGGTAGATAGGTGTGTGATTTTTGTGCATTATTATCTATATACTTACATGGGTTTGTCTGTACACGCGTTTAACCAACGTTAGGTTTTTCCAGATGAAGATGTTTCTTCAAGTTGTTTCTTCAATAGAAAGTCCCTATAGTAAAGTAACAACTAACAGGTCCCTATAGTAAAGTGACCGGTAGGTAGGTACGTAATAGCATAGGTAGAATAAATAATTAACTTTTTCGACTACTATTACAAAATAGGTACCTATAACCTAGGTAACTTTATAACAAGACAACGAAGTTAAATAGGTATATTTATTTCTTCTTTTTTTTGTCGTTATGATCTTGACAGAGCGGTTGTGGTTATCACTGTAGTGTCCATTCCTCTCTAATGGATGCCTTCCTAGTGCACTTATGTAAGGGGATGTCCAACTCAGCCCTCACTTGTTATGTTCATCTCATGGACGATCTTCGTTGAACTACTAGACATTCAAAGGTTTTGTAGTGGAAAAAAGTCCTTTTGGATTATTGACTTGTTAGGTATACCTAGTAGGTTTGATAAAAGGTTAAATCCCTATAATAAAACACTTTTCATTAATGAAGCATTATTATTTAAGTAGTCCTTTATTAAAACCTACCTCTAAATAGGTAACTGCAACTAAACTTCTACTGAAAACGCGCGTGCTAATTTTATGAAAGAGCGGACGCGTAACGTTGATCGGTAGCCTAATCTAAAAGCCGTCAATACCGTTATCTAGAACGACGTCAGTAAACCAAGTATATGGCCCATAAATGAGTCGACAAAATGCCGCCGCTGAAGCCCTAACGGCTAGAACACATCCGTAAAACCGTCGCGGTACGAGAAAACGCATCACTATTTTCCCCAAAATGCTTCGGATATTCCTTGTATTCCAAATTAGACTTAAAATCTCCTAATTTTTTTTACTTGCAAAATATTTGTATTGTATTTTATTGTATTGCACTGTAAGATGATAAATAAAATTATACTCTAAAAATAATTCTGCTAGAGTCCAGCGAGTCGGCTAGTAAAAATAAGTCTTTAACTCATTAAAAAATCGACGTAGGTATGTACAATATTTCTTACATCTTCTAGTATCAGGCAGCAAACCCTGATATAGATCCTATACCTAGCATCCTGTGCAATACTTGCTTTCCACGAGAATATTTATTACAATGCGCTGCGTGTCGCGCCGCTTATGTATACCCAACCTTAAGTAGCCTCAGATATTAAAGAGGAAGAAACTGCCAATATTAACAACGCTTAACATAAAATACCACAATAAAACTTAATGGTACGTACGTCTGGCAAAAGTTTATGCTAATCGTCTATAAAAATATAATAAAACTATGACCTTGTTTGACGTCCCGCTGCGGCCAGTCACCACATGGTAAATTTTCGCTTAGTAGAGTGCTGTGTTTTGCTTCTATACCTAAAGCTGGACTGACGATATACCGTGCACGGGCCGGGTCTGAGCCACAGACTTGACACGCCCTCAGCTTGTGTAAGAATAACCATTTCATCGCTATCGCAATCGTCAAGAAATTCTGCCCTTTGATTGGTTGATTCGCTGTTTACATTTTTTCACAGCCAATCAAAGGGCAGAATTTCTTGACGATTGCGATAGCCATGAAATGATTATTCTTACACAATTAGGGGGACGGTCAGTTTATGGTACAGTTATAGAAGTTTCTCAAATAATTTCAATTGAACTTCATTTACAGGCAAGTAGGTAATTGATCTTTAATTATTGATCAATTCAATACCTTAATTCTAAAGTGTAACAATTCAGAAACGGGTTCTTATAAGACATTCAGAAGTTTTTCTAGTTTTTCTTTAATTGCTCTTTTTTAACTAAAAGTTTTTTCATTCTAGTGAAAGTTGTTTCAATTGATCTGCTTTTAAGTATGGAAATCAGTACCCTTATTATAAATGCGAAAGTGTGTTTGTTTTTTGGTTTGTCCTTCAATCACATCGCAGGAGAGTGCCATAGGCTACTTTTTATCCCGGAAAATCAAAGAGTTCCCACGGGACTTTTGAAAAACATAATTCCACGCGAACGAAGTCGCTGACATCAACTAGTTCTTAATAATCCTTACAGTATTTTTGAAGTATGATTATGAAGACTATTTTCTCAAACTCACTGAATTTATTTGAGGTATCGAATTTATCCTCGAACAGATAGCGCCGTATACGTGCCCTATTCAAGTTTTGCGTGAACGGAGGAGTAGTTTTCAGATCATCATACCTGCGCTGCTGTGCTTGGTTTAGGTAGTGCCACGATCTGGTCAGCTAGCAATACTGTTTTGCCAAGATGGGATAAGTATGTAAACATAAATTCATCCTTATTCATGTTATACCATAACACGTCCGAGTACAAAACTATAGGCAATTTTCTCTGACCAGAGCACGGCCGGCCGGCAGTGCGTGTAGGATGTAGAATGAATCCACCTTTAAAGTGCACTATTGGAGCTATTTTTAAAGTTTACATACTTTGTAAGTAGGTACCTGCTGAGAAATGTACTTAGATACGCTTATTTATGCTGATGTTGAAGAGTTAATTTATAGTATTCTCGTTGAATATAAGTAGCTTAATTTTATGCAATGGAGTTAAACATAGAACAATAATTACGCTAATTTGTCGCTCGAGTGTATTTTACTAACATTATGATAATCTCTTTTCTGGATTCTTCATCGCTCAACGATGTAATTTTTTTTTTACTTAGAACTACCTCAGCAGTTGCTTAGGTTGATTGACCCATTAAGTAGGTATAAGCACGTATAAGTTGAAGTTCTCCTCACGAATTTTCCTCACGATGATTCCTTCACCGTTAAAATAAGTGATAGATGACGCACATAACTTCGAAAAGTTAGAGGTGCATGCCCAGGACCGAACCTAAATAGTAATAGATAGGTGCATATTTCTATTATTTTTTTCGGACTCGCGGACCGGTCGGACGGACCGCGGAGCGCAAAGCTCGCGGGCTAATCACGAACACAGGTAGCGTATCGCAGCATCTCGCTCGCGACACACTATCCATTCCGGTTATTAATGAATACGAACCATTTTCGAATTTCGCCGCCGCTCGGACAGCCACTGACAGCTGTTTATTTATCAATGTCCACTGCGCGTCCAGAGTCGAAGCATCATCGGCAAATATTCGAATTTACATAAGAAAGTTGTACAGCCCGGTCCGTTCCCGCATCGCATGCCCGTATGATTGTTTCCAGAATTGCGCAATAAGAAATCAAACGAATGCCCGCGTGCTATTTGCCGTATCGGTCGCAGAAGCTTTTTCTGCAATAACCGATCGTGTGTAATAAATTTCGCTCAAACGTTTATGCCCGCAACTACGGAATTATCTATTTCTAATAATACCTAAACGTCAGACCTGTGCTCGTCAAAAAAGCTTTCCCCGGAAAGTCTATTGAAGCGCGACTAAGGGGCCCTTTGCGCCGCCGTATTACGATTAATTGATGCTAATTAATAAATTAATTAACCATGTTCATACAACGCATGAGCGCGTTCCGGTTTTTGTACTGCCACATATGTTTTTATTTCTGTAGTACATTTTTATTGCAACAGCATTCTGCCTTTTTACGAGGTCGTTGGTGATCTGCGAACGAACGTAGTGTAGGAACGACGTCGCTGTCTTCGTTCATATATTTTGTAATTAATTTATTAAAATCATAATAAGAATCGCGATGAACTCCTAATTGGGACCATGTTGTGATGGACATTAATATTTTGATAATTAAACCAGTACCGAATTTCGTCATAATTTATGTCATATTTCATTATTTTGATGTCGCTGCTTTATTAATGTAAGACATTGAGAGGAAGGTTTTGCCGGGAGCATCTCAACCTTTGCCGTCAGCATACCTGAATGAATTTCTACAATCGGTTCTTGCCTTGGACTTCGACGATTCATATAACGACTAATTAAAGCAATGTTATGGATATTATTTACAATTATCCTCTAATCCGGATACCTATCTTGCCTGTGGCTTACATTTTAATGTTTTATTTAAGTAATATTCAGGTATATAGGTAGGCTTATACCTATATATTAGCTCATTCATAAATTCACTCGAGTTCTTATATTATCTAATTTAAGAGTCAAGTCTCTTTTGAAGTTCGTCTTAGAATGCAGTATCAGTTTTACTCTTCAGGTTAGTCCGTCAAGTACCAATCTGTGGCCAACCAGTAAAAAACTGTTGATTTATCGACATGACTAGATCGCGTGAATTTAGGTTTTCAAAAATTCCGTGGGAACTTTTTGATAACCATGATTAAAAAAATTAAATTAAAAATTTAAAAACCCCCGGCACAAAAACCCTCTAAAAACTAAAACAATAAAAATATGCATAGGCTTTTTAAGTAGTAATATTTTATCCAAGCGTCGTCGATTTCAGTAGGTAATGGATTTCAGTACAACAATACAACCCGGCTAAGTCATAGGAATGTTATGAATATGACGTACTTACCCTTAACAGGTCTGTAATAAATCATTCTAGAGCGAGTGGTGTGAAAAACTTATAACACCCCTCTTTTTGGTTCGGGGGTAAAAAACTCTATTTCCATATCCGGGATCAAGATATTGCTCATATCTCTGATGTCTTTCATCAAAAAATGGGCTGTAAAAGAGACCTACCTACCTACACTTAGTGAAACTGAAAATTTAGTCTGATATCTCTCTGGTCTCTTCACAGTTAGATCCTAGGGAAGTACCATCGTAAGACGCAGCAGCATCTCAGACTCTCTGTAAGTATGTACCTACCATTAGCCATGAGGTTAGACCGTCAAGCGCAAATCTGCGCCAATAAAAAAACTATGGCTCTACGTTCTCTCTACCCCTAATCAGTAAGGACAGCACACGTTGTACGAAGATGCAATCGTCAAAAACACTAAACCCACGTGCGTTTGAAGTACGCCGACAACCACCGAGTCGTCACGTACTCGCCCCGTACGGCTTATTCTCGAAATAATGCTCAGTTTTAGGAACACTGCCCATTCATTTTTCAATCTAGATATTACTGTACGTGTTGTTGCGTTTTATTTCAATGCACCATACTTAGGCTTAGTTACAATCAGATGAACTATAATATTTTACTGAATTGAGTCCTAGATAGGTGTTTCGTACGAATAAGCAAAGTCGTATTAACAAGCAAACGGTTTTAACTCTCTTCTTTTGGACTAAGAGCCAGCGCGTGCCAGACCTTCGTTATTTTAAAAAAGCTAAAAGTTTCTCTGCGTTTGGATCATGGTGGTTTTGGGTGATAAAGGTGTAAAAAATCTTAGGTCAAAGTATAAAGTCTAATTTTTTCATATTTTCTTCGGAATAGTACCTATTATAAATCACGCCATGCATTGCCAGAGACTTAGTGTTGATTGCCATGATTATATTGCCTTTATTACTTATTGTCTCCCAAAGCCACCATGATCCAAACTAACATCCAAACAAACGTTCCTCCCAGTGTTGAGGACAATAGGTACGCAGAGGAACGTTCAGGTTTTATAAGATAACGAAGGTCTGGCACGCGCTGGCTCTCTCTCTCTATTTTTTTAAATTGTGAGATAGAGTTCCAATTGACTACAATCATCAATCATTATAGTCATCCTTACTAATACTATAAATGCAAAACTGTGTTTGTCTGTCTGCCAGCTTTTCACAGCCCATCTGTTTTTGCCCCGGAAAATCGATTTTCCTTGGGATTTTTAAGAACAGGCATCACTAGTATCTACTTCGGTAGTAAAAAGCAACGATGAGGTAACTCTTGCTTTATCTTTGACTCTCTTAAAAAAAAATACTTCCGTAGTAAAAAACTACGTCAAACTGCGGAAAACCTTGATGTAGAAATGAAAAATAGTGTACTTACACTTACACTATTGTAATATATTTACACTATTTTTCATTATTACTAAATATGTACAATGAAGTTAATTTTGATAAAGTTTTAAGTTGTCATAATCGAGTTCGTGCGTGATTTAGAATCAAATGCTTTTAGAATAATCAGAACATCGCTAAGCAAATTTCCATCGACAAAAGAATTTACAAGACGAAGGCGACCAAGCGAACACACGTCCTGCACAGGAATAAATACACAGACATGCATTATATAGAGGAGGCCAATTTAACAGACTTATTGTCTCCGGGCAGCTATAATGCGAGATGCTGGAAGATGCAAAAGGACGAAGAGATGCGGAGTCCCCGACTACGTCTGATACAAAACAATGGTATTTAATCAACGATGATAAATGCTGTATTCGAGCACATTTTTAGGGTTCTGTACCATCAAAAGAAAAAGGGAACCCTTATAAGAACACTTCGATGTCTGTCTGTCTGTCGTGTCTGTCAATTTTGGGGAATCAACACCTATAATCTCTGAGCTCTGAGCAATAAGGCCACCTTTGCATCCAATTGTTTTTTAGTTTCTTTGTTTTGTCTTGATTATTTCATGTTTATATTTGTAAGTTATATAAGGTACTTCCCGTTGATGAAAACAGGTAGCAATGTCTTATAGCTCAAGTACCTAAAGGAAAAAATCCGAAAACCCGAAACATGAATTTGTGATAAGGTTGTGCATCACAAAGTTTTCGACCAAATAATTAGTTTGCTAAATCACCTCAATATGGCGCTTACCGTCATTAACTTGCAAATTTTTAATAAACTGGTTTGAGATTTCTTGTCTGATGGTGCGGAACCCTTCGTGTGTGATTCCGTGTCGCACTTGACCGGTTTTTTAACGATACTGCTGTATTGTTTTGGCGGGAGCTTACCGTGGAATACGGAGATAAGTCGCCGCTGAGAGTGGCTTAGCTGACAAATTGGAATAAAAGAAATATTTATTCGTGTTGGCCGTCGTGAAATCTTCGGTTTTGGATGCTTATTGTGAACATTCTCACATTCTTGCTTTAGCTGTATCTGAACGTCTTCGTGTATCGCCAGATCGTAAAGTTCAATCTACATCTCACAAACTTGAAGATATCGTATGACATTTTTTTTCTAATGGACAAAGTATCGTTTCGTCTTAAAGCAAAGATATTTAATCCATGCGAAAGTGTGTAACAGACGGCCAGACAGCCACTGATTCTACCAATTTTGACGAAATTTGGTAGGTAAGTAGTGTACATATTTGGTAAAAGCTATATGCTTGCATCTCGGTACATAGATGGCTTGGAAGGACATAGGCTAGGTACTATTTATTTCTTAAAAATCGACACATACGTGATGGAAATCGGGGGATAATACTAGTAACTAGAATGATACTGTAACTGCCTATACCTACTTAAAGTAGAAACAATGGTTTGCAACAACCCCAATGTACCTATCTACTACCTACCTAGGTAATCTGTCTGTGTCTACTTACCAGTGTTGCTTTTATATCCAACGCTGACCCAAGCAATTACCTAACTAGATAGTCAAATATTACAGCTAAGTATAATAATTATCCGTTTAAATACTTTTCTCTGAGCGTCGTACAGCACGTAATACTGTTAGTCTCGGTTATTATCCGATAATCATCGTAAACGCTACATGAAAATTATTCTAAGCCTGTCCGACTGGTTCATCATTAACGGGTTACGGAAGTCAGATGGCAATCGCAACATGCAAAAACTGGAAGTCTGTCACATATGCGTTATAATAATAAGCAGGGCCTGCTGAATTATAATCACGGGAACGTACTATGTCCACGAGAGACATTTGACGATTCAAAGGGGCTTGTAAATGCCTACTTGAATAAAGCATATTTTGAGTTTAAGGATGTGCCTGCAACTGATAAGCAAAGCATAAGTTCGAATGTCGATGTCAGTCGTGCAGTTTTGTATAAATCACGATATTTTGTTGAAATAACGCGGAGGAATTGATCGGCATCTCGCGGTGCAGGGCCGGGGTAATGTTCGGAGGGGCTCGTAAATTTGTGCGGTTAAACAGCAGGGCGCCTGCGACCGAAGCGACACGACGGACGGATAGAGCAACGCGTTGATTTATTGCGACTTCACTGACAATGCCTCATGTTCGTTCGATTCGCGGATTGTTGGAGAATTGCTACAGCAAAGATCATGTTCAGAAAATCTGCGGTTATTGAAATTGTGTTGAAGTTATGGAAATGATTCCAGATCCGGAATTCAGATTTGCGCTGTGGTCCGGGGACCGGGTTCAATTCCGGGCAGGAGTAATTTGCGAATTTATATAATTATGTACTAAAGTGTATCTGGTCTGGTCTGGTAGCGGGCTTCTACTGTGGCTAATTACCACCCTACTGCCAAAGCCATGCCGCCAAAGTACGATGCCGTGTAAAAACTGATGTCTTTGTATGTAAACTGATAAGGGTTTAATAAAACTGCCCAGAAATTGGTCTGAATGAGGTTTTAGATTTAATTTAATTTATTTTAGTTTCAAGTTTATATTCGTTATTTTAGTTTTAAGTTAGAAATCTAAATACACTAATTAGTAGCCTATACTTATTAAAATTATATTAAGAAAATAAGAGTTTGGTTTTTCATTGGTTTTATTAAATAATGAGCTGATCTGAACTGAACTAAGTATCTAGTGATTAAAATAACTATTCCTTCCTGTAGGTAAGTACCTATAGTTTAGAGGATAGTGTAATCCATTCTAAGTAAAGAAATAAATTCGCCGTACATTTTTTTTGATTTTGCAATGACAAAAACCAATAAACCAGTAAAAACCACAATAAAATATGACTTAGGTCAATCGATCTCGATAAGAGGACTTATCGAGATCGATCGACAATATATACCTACTTGTGATATCCGAATTCAGTTCACAAACTGATTCAGTGGGCTTGCTCTTTTTTAAAAGCCCGAATATAGTCTAATTGGTTCAAGTTTACAAATGGCGTTCTGGATTCTGTGGATACCTCAACAATTTGCCCGTGTGACCAACGGCTGAGTCTGGGAGACACCATTTTCGGCACATTCATTCGTTCAATCACGTTAGTAAATGGGCCGGAACAAAAACGACGATGCATTTTATTAGTTACTCGTTGACTAACCAGTATACACTCTTAACCGTCCTCACTAATCAACGCAGTGTACGAGTGGAATAAGAATCGAGTAGTGGGAACTCTCACCTACTTTACTTTGTTCTGGGGAATATAAAGCATCCTTTATTGACAGGGAATCATCGAAAAAGTGGAACATCGAATCGGCTGAATAAATCAATCGCTCTCAAAACTGGCACTCGCGGTGTGTAGCTCGTTCGATAAGATTTCGGGGATCTGCAAAAACAATTATGTCGGTCCAGAATGTTGTATTTGTGTCGTTGTCGTTTTGTCTCTAGACGCCGGGCGGTGCTGCGGCCGCGATGCTGCGGTGGCATAATGTGGGCTGATAAATATTTATACAATTTATTCCTTCTGATGGTTCCCGCGCCTGCGCTGCGCATATTATCCTGTATCTCCACGGATTTCATAAGAATAACTGTTTTTAGTCATAGCTGTTATAATCACATCTAAAGCAAACCTGATTTGCTAGTTCTGTATCCGTGCGATACCTTTCCTGTAAAAATTGAAGAATTCTGGTCTAGTGGTGAACGCAAAAAGATACAAATTAAAGAATCACTAAGTACGTGTGACGAGGATACATTTTCAGGACACAAGTCACCAATGAATTTGATTAGGTTTAAAAATTCCTCTCCGGTGGAAAGTAAAGACTGTGTAAAGACAGACGCTTGTGGCGTAGACGGCTAATTCCGATATTTTCATTAAATCAAATTCCGTCCAAAGATTGTTATGGTCTTGCCTAGGTGGACACAAAAAGTTACAAATTAAAGAATCGCTACGTGTTAAAGTAAATTTTCTGGACCGCAGCCGCCACTGAATTTGATTAGGTTAAAAATTTGTCTCCGGTGGAAAGTAAAGTGAGACAGCGCAGGTGTTAGGCTCCGGCGCTTATGGTGTAGACGGCCAAAAATTTCGATACTTTTCATAGAATCAAATCCCGTCTAAAGATTGTTGTCTTGAAGAATTCGTGTCTGGTGGTGGGCAAAAAGGCGGGAATGCTCGCCACGCAGAGCGCCCGGCGGTCGTCGCCGCGCAAGCGTTATGCCCCGGCGCTTTTTGGTGCTCAAAATTTTCATAATGATATTTTGATAGATGTCTGATGTAGGCAATAAGTTTTTGCTATGTTCAGAATCTATAATTGGATTTAGCGGATTCCATGATACAGACTATGTATCGTGTTTGTACTGCAAACCTATAACGGCGCGATTCATAAGTACTTTACTAGGTAGGTAGATCTAAAGCAAAAATTCAATTGAATACATGTAGGTAGGTAGGTACCTATTAGATTTCTTAACAGTGTGATATTAAGTATAGTAGTGTTATTTTCTTACCTTTAAAAATCTTACCTTATTTTATTATGTACCTGTCAAAGTAGACATGATTTCTTTCCGTATTTTGTAAAATTAAACTTGGATGGGTAGGTAATAATACCTACAGTTACCTACTTTTGAGTTTTAACAAACTCGGAAATCCGAATGGATGATGGAAGAGTGTTAATGACTTTAATTCCTTTCATATAAATAACTAGCTTATTCTAGCGACTTCGTCCGCGAGGACTACACAAATTTCAAACCCATATTTTGGTTGAATTTTCAAAAATCCTTTTTAGCGAATGTCTACGTCATATAATGCATGCCTTTCCGCCCGATCCGTCCAGTAGTTTGAGCTGTGTGTTGATAGGTCAGCTTTCCCTTTTACTCTCATACTTAATAGTTACTTACTCGTATTTGAGCAGAAGTATTGAATAACTTTCCGACGTTAGGTGGTATCCTATCGTTGTACCAACGGCGATCTCTTATCATTTCTATTGCAACTAGGATTACAATAGCCCTAGATCCTTTTCAACTGGGCATCGTATGCCTGTGGACGCAGGCGCAGAGTCGCGCAGCATTCCAGCGTCGGCGTATCAGATCCCACGTGATGGCATTTAAAACCAGAAACCTTCCCAGAAACGGGACATCGAGAGAGTGATGTTGACGCTATCTGAGATTTGTTCTAGCTTCCTAGGGCTGAGGAGATTTCGAATTTATGCCTTCAAGGGGAAATGAAAATTTAGCAACTGCGGCGAGTCATTGTAATTAGAAAGTTAATCACTACCCATATTATAAATGCGAAAGTGTTTGTTTGTTGGTTTATTGGTTTGTTGGTTTATTAGTTTGTTGGTTTGTTGGTTTGTCCTTCAATCACGTCGCAACGGAGCAACGGATCGACGTGATTTTTTGCATGGATATAGTTTATGAGCTGGAGAGTGACATAGACTTTTTATCCCGGAAAATTGAAGAGTTTCCACGGAATTTCAAAAACCAAAATCCACGCGTACAAAGTAGTGGGCATCAGCTAGTCTATACTAACATTATAAAGAGGTACCTACAGACCTACCAACCTACAGATTACTGTTCACCCAAACTAGAATCAACCAACTTGCTAAAAGAAATTCAGAACCTAGAACAGAAAAACAAACATGAAAGACGTCCGCCTGCGTTCGCCATGCGCAGTGACATCTATAATGACATTGGCATATTTATTACGCGTGCGAAATAATCATGCGAAATTGGAATGTCACCGATTGCAATATAAAAGGTAGACGATGTGTTTGAATAATTCGCGGTGTTGTACGGCGCCGTGGTAAGCAATTGTCGCGGACAGTGCTTAACGATAGCATCGTGCCGACGGTCGGCGGTGGCCGGCGCCGATCTAGATCGCGGACACTCCAAAGACATGACTGAGGATAAACTTATAAAGTCCTCAGCGTCGCAGCGAGGCGGCAAGCACCCGCGCAATCCCTTTGAACACCTCAACACCGCACCGGCCGATCGTGATGGCATCCTAGAGCCGATGAGGACCATTTTCGCATGCATTTTTTTCCAAAGCATTGCCATTCAACGCTCAGTCGATCTTTTTTACGCGATTGATTTATTCAAACTATTTTAAAACTTAACTTTACAATAAAACTTACAGGTATGACTATTTTAACTGAGTTTATCTGATCTGTTTATAAGCTAAATCTTGTAGCTAAAGCTAGGTATGTGCTGTTTTCTGTTGTCCAAATGATTTTGGCCTTCGGTCACTTAAAAGAATTAATAAGAAATGATATTCACACTTACTTCCGTATTTTTAAAGGAGAGCGCATCAACAAATTCGAAGACTCAAGTTTTTCACTGCATACCTTATTAAATTTAGCTTATTAAACTTAGCTTGCAATAAAGATCCTCCCCTCTTATTAAGAAATTCAGCCTTTTCTGTTGCCTTTAGAGCCAATAAGGAACTAAGATGTTCACGGGTTTTTATTGCAATTCATTCAATGGGTTAGCCGTTAGAAAACAGGAAAAAACCGCGGAGTGCTATTAAATTAGAGGGTAAACCACCCCTTTAAGTTTTTTCAATATACCTATGTCGTAAACAAAGCAAAACTTTGATATATCTATTGTTTATAAAAAAAATTGTAGAGAATCAAATTTGCCATCAAATAAGAAAATTCGAAAATTAAAAAAAAATCGAAACAGACTTGAAAAAACAGGCAAAATTACGATTTTTTTTTTGAGTTTTTTTGCTTTTTCACCTGAATATATCTTTTTTGGGCTGAAATAGGTTTAAAAAAGGTAAATTAAAATTCCTTCAAAATGCTGGGCTGAAATATTTTTTTGATTAAAAACGGACCGAGATATGGCCATTTGAACATATAGGTAGCTTTTTTGCAAAAATTGCAAATTTCTTTTTTTGTAAAGAATGCATATGGGGATTAATTATTATAACAATGTACAAGAAGCTGATATTGCAAATGACGACATTATTTAAGTCGACCCGCCCCGGCTTAGCATGGGGAGCCTACCCTATTCCGTAGACAAAATATGGGTATGAATGTGTTTAAGCTTCATGATCAACCCCTCTAAGACACAAACTGATATTTTCTCATTGAGAATCTCAAATTCGCTCGCTAATAAAAACTGTCAGCTTCGCGAACGGATGTCCTCGCTGACCAAAATCTGTAACAAAAGCCCGCACAAGAAAATAAATAAATCCAATTTGCTTTATTGGAATTCCATTATTCGTTTTTAGGTGTAAATTTCAACACCAGCAGTGTTGCTGTTGCCACTTGTACTTAACTGCAAGTGTATATGGGCACGCATGATTGTATGAATTCTCAGGTTTTTTGCGTCCAATCTCAATAAATATGAAATTAACCTGGCACTGGCTCAGTCGTGTCACGTGATCAATTATAATGATGTATGAAACCGGTTAATTGATTACATTAATAATTTATATAATTATTATTGACAGTGATAATAACATACTTAGTTGCATGTAACTAACTTATACAATATGTGTAACATTGTCGTACCAGAAAGTAAAGGTAAAAAAAATAAGTACTTAGGTAGATAAAATGTTTCCAGGATCAGTTTTTTAACCTACCTGTTGTAGGTTCATGTACAAGTAACCACACATTATTTTAATATAAGATAATATTTTAAACGAATTTTAATAAGAAATGCTATGAAAATCTCCGATAGCCATATTATGCATGTAGGTAGGTACCTAAGTATTTACCATCGCATTTTTATGGTCATCCACAAAAAAGATAAATTAAAACAGATATTTCGCTATGTAATTATTTTGACTTATTTATAGCCAACAACAGAGCATTTTTTTTAAACTGCACTTACCATTTTATTCTGTTTATTTTGTACAAAAACTTCAAATCTAAATAAAACAGTAAACAGTTTCAGTAGTAACACTGACAAAAAGTTTACCTAACCTATGAAGGAAGAAAATAGAAAGTATGAACCTATAGGTAGATAGGTAGTAACACTTAGGTACCTACCTCCAATTAAAACAAATATGTGCATGTGAGGAGTAGGTAGGTATATTTTTCCTGAAGATAAAGTAAATTTTTTTCTAAACCAAGTCATCATTATTATTATTATATATTTATTTATTATTTAATTAGAACGGCCATAAAGCCAATTACACTAATTAAACTACGAGTACAAACTAACATAAAAGTACATACAAAAATTGTTAAAATTATAAATTTTAAAAAGCAAAATTATAAATTTTCACAAAAGTGCAAAATCTGACCCATGAGGTCAGCCCATTTGTCAGCAAATATGATGATGATGATCATGATGGTTATTCGGTACACCGACACCTACCTACCCCAGAATCGGTTGAATTAATATGAAACTTGACACAGTGATTGAAATGGGGATGAAGCTTTTAACTGCAAGAAAATCCTACGGAAAATCATTAGAGAAAAAAACCGCCCAAGTGCGAGTCAATCTCGTGCACCGAGGGTTTCGTACTCGTACTATTTTTTTTGACATTTTGCAGAAATGTTTTATCAAAAGTTCTAAGATATCTTTAGACAGGTACTTTATTCTAGAAGAAGCTGAAAATACTAGATAGTATTTAAACAAAATTATAAGAAGAAAATGCGGTATTAATGCGCGGCCGCATCTTTTTATCAAGTCATTCGAGTTGCCTCTAAAACAAAGTCGACAACCTCGAACCACCAAATTATAGTGTTTAAGACTTTTAATATAACGCTAAAAAATGTACGTAAAATTATAAAATCGATGGGGCTCATAATATATGTATAACGCTGCCTTCTGGCACCCATTACTTAGGTGCGGGCTTGTTATTAAATTCGGACTCATTTATTTATTTATGAGGTTATACTTACTTATTATGAGTGCATTCGTAAGAGCTTATAAGTTTTCAGGGTTCCGTACAAAAACAAGGAACTCGTATAATGTCGCCTAGTTCGTCTGTCCATAAATCACAGCCGTTTAAAAAATAAATGTACGTCTACCTATTAGAGCTTTAAAGTTAAAATGTGGCACTAAATGTGTAAAAAATACTAATTTTTGTTCATGAATACATTTTTTTTTCTTGTGATGTAACCACAAATTGACGGTTTCCGGATTGTTCCCTTTACTTGTGCTATAAAAATTTCATGATTCCAGGTCAACGGGAAGTATGCTATAGGTTTTCTTGATAGACACGACGGACAGACAGACAGACGGCCATACAGAGAGACAGACAACAAAGTGATCCTATAAGGGTTCGTTTTTCCTTTTGAGGTGAGCTAAAAATCTGAGAAACTAGCACGTAAGTACCAGGCTAGTATAAAGTTGAAGATAAATGTTGCAATTTTTTGAAGAAAAGATCGTGTTTGTCTGCGTGGATTTAGGTTTTTTTTTTAAATCTCATAAGAACTCTTTGAATCTGCGATGCAAGCTATCTCAAAACTTTCGTCACAACGTAACAGACAAAGACGCTTTCGCATTCATAGTAGGTATTAATATGTAGATAAGACCTAATCTATATCTAAAAGATAGGGATCAAACTTATTTTATTATAGGGAAAAGCCGTGATAGCCTAGTGGTTAGGAAATCTGCCTCCTATTCGGGAGGGTGGGGATTCGATCCCAGGGATCTTTTCGGAGTTATGTATATGAGTTTTAAGAAATTAAATATCTATCACTCACTTTAACGGCGAAGGAAAACATCATGAGGAAACCTGCATACCTGAGAGTTCTCCATAATGTTCTCAATAGTGTGGGAATTCTGTCACCACCAGCGAGGTGGTCAAACCCTTTTCATACTGAAAGGAGAACCGTGCTTTGTAGTGAGCCGGCGATGGGTTGATCATGAACCTTATTGTAAGTTTGATGCATTCATTAGTACCTACTGATGTACTTTTTGTACTAACTACTAACTACTAATAAGTAACTTGATGATTAAAAAAAATAGTGTTATCGTATCAACGATAGATAAGATAAACTTTTTTTTTATCTACGTTTCGCCGTTTTTCCTGTATGTAATTAAATGGTTTATTCAACCTACATAGAACACATAAAAGTGCTTTTTATGGATTTTATAGCATGAATTTCCTCCATTGCAGACCATAATTAGATATCGTTTATTTTCAAGACTTGATTTTATAGGAATCTACTCTTTAGATTTCCTTATCAGACTGTCTTTGTGTAGGTACAATGTGCATTATATTCTCTATCTTTTTTAATTGTAAAAAAATGTAGAAGCTAAGGATAGGTAGGTACCTACTTAATCATATTAAAAACTCTCGATTGTCAATGATTAACATCAAGTTAGGATGCGATCACATGAAATATTAATTCAGCGAAAAGAGGTGCCAGTGTTGATGACACCTAGGTGTAAACATTCGATTCTCGAAAATCGATGTTTGTTGTCGAGTCAATCAAAAGGATCTAATAAATAAACTGGGGCAGTGAGCAATAACCTAAAGTATTGATTTCGCGAATACAACATATAATAGCGTAGACTATTAAGGAATTACAATGTAATATTATAAAACTAAAAAATGAGCAAGAAAACCAGACAATAAATGGTGTCACTGCCAATTTTCATAACACCGCGCCTAGGCGTGAACATTCGATCATTGATACTCGGTGATAAATTAACAGCTGTGATTACCTACATATAGAATCTCGATTTCGCAGACACGAAATAAGTATGTAGCGTTGGCTTAGCTAGCGACTACATTGCTGCAATAATTAAGTAACCTGGGTGTGTTTATTAATTCCCAAAAATAAAAAGAAATATTGAATCATAAAATGAACAAAACAAAAAAGGTCCCAGTGTCGATCATAACGCCTAGGCGTGAACATTCGATCCTCGAGAATCGATGATTAATTCCGAGTTAATTACAGGGGCGATCACATAAAATATCGATTTGGAAGTATATTCAAATCGTACAGGTGGCTGGCCCGCCCCGGCCTCAGGCCCGTACACTTGTATAGAGAGAAAACTTTTAAAAGTGTTATTAATTTATGGACAGTAGATATTATGTTAAATCACTCGCGGGTTAACAACCCCGAAAGATTTGTTTTGATGCGACTACCAGACAAAAATACTTTGCGTGCCATTAAAATTCTATTTTTTAGCCAGTTTTAGACATTTTTGTTAAGAAGGTCAAGACATACAGGATGTAACCAGAACGCTAGAAAAAACTTAGCGTTATTATTAGGTAGGTATACTTACTTAGGGGTTGAATTTTAAAAATTCCTTTTTTATTCTGCATGCCAAATTTCAGCCCGAACCGTCCTGTAGTTTGAGCTGTGCGTTGATAGATCAGTCAGTCAGTCAGTCACCTTTTCCTATATTATATACTAAGATTATTATTTAAATCCGCAATGTATAGCGTGCAAAAATCGGGGTTGATGTCCCATCTACGACGCAGCATTGATCCCGAGTGGCCTATCTTCGCAACGTTCGTTGACATCAGTCAGATGTTTTATACGGTAGCATTAAGCTTGCACAACCACCAAAATACTCAGCAACTCATTAGGGTTGAGACATGAAATATAGCAATCGAGATCGCAAAACTGCAAAAGTTCGCAAATTGTTACTGTACGCTGGTGTAGGTATACGCGTCGAGCTCAAGTCTTTTCCGCTATCTCCCAGATTTATCTCTCAAAACCTACCTTTCTGGGATCGTTTGCAGGCAACATTAGCGAAGGCAGATGCATCGAGCACGAAGAGAGTTTCCCAATAATTTCATACTCAGCGAGTCGCGATCGAGAAGTCGTCGTATCGTGGAATTCATCTTTAGCCGACGGCCGAGCGCTCTCTATGTAGGTACCTACCCTTATTACTTAAATGCTAAATTGTAGGTAACTCTGTACGGATTTGTTTCATAATATTGAAATGGTTTGTGTTGAAACACATGTGATACTAAGTAAATGTTGTAGCTTAGTTAGATACTTAAGTACATGCTATGGATACGATTAGGTATAACATCGTTGATATAGGTGATTGACATAACTAGAGATTAAGAGTAGGGTAGGTAAATAGGTAATTGGTATACCCATTAACAGTGTGAATCTGTTAATCTAATGTTAATCAACCACCATTATCGATAAATTATGTTATAGTTTTTTGTTGAAAGTGACATAGGACGTAGGATTTCATATCCTATTTTTAACTCTCTCTCTCTCTTTATAGGATCTACGAACTACAAACATTGATAGAAATATAGTTCAGAATTTCATATAGGTAAGTAAGTAGGTACAGTCCGTAAAAATGACTCCTCACGCGCCATTTTAACTCTATGGGTCAACTGTGATGTCAAAAGTACGCTTCATCTTTAAAATAAGGACTATCACGCGTATCAACTTTTGACATGAAAATTGACACAAATAGTAAAAATGGTGCGCGACAGGTTGAGATGGCAATCGGAGTACGAGGCGGGGACGCCCCGCACACCCGCACGTCACACGTGCTCGTCACCGGGTTAGTGCGGGGGCTGTACGGGTGTGTGTGGCGTTCTCTCGTCGATTGCCATCTTGACCTGTCGATAGGTACAGTACCTACTTATTTAACCAGTAATTCTGTTCTCAACGAATCAGTTTTGGCTACGAAGTTAGAAATCCTATTCTGTCTGTTTGGAGTATTTTAAATTCTGGACGCGCTGATGAGATCGCGCAGCTAGTTCTCAATTTAATGTTCCCACTTCATAACTCAACGTGCAATAAGCTTGCAAAATCCTTTACCGCCCTTGCAGTTTGTAGGCGGGGTCGATAAAACCGGAGATTCCCCGGATTGCGCCTTCACGATGAATCAAATCTTCCCTCGTATTTCAAAACATCTATTTGTCTTGCGAAAATCGATTTCTATATTGTTTCGTAAATTATTTTCTCGCTTTGATTCGATTGTGGCTATTGCTTTATAAAAGTTTGCACTTAAATTCTCAATAAATATGTGTTGCATTCAAGAGTCATATGGTATAGAGCTTACCTAGATTCCTATATTTACAATAGCTTCCACGTTTGATAGGAACCTATAGATACCTAACTACAGTAAGTATACGCGGCCAAAAGTGATGAACATCGATCTTTAGAAGGAGACAGCAGATTTGCAGAGCACTGTCACGGTCGTTGAAACCGACAAAGCGTCATATGGGTGACAGAAACAACGCTCTATGTCATTCTAAAGGCCGATGTTCATCACTTTTGGTCGCGTAGGTAGGTAATGTAGGTACCTAATTAAATATTTACTTATATCCAATCTGATCACCTTATCCGAAACATCCAGGAGATGTGATTGTACCTATAGTTGTTTGTATAGTGATGTACAGAAGTGGTTTTAACAAAATTCGGAACCTGTCTCTTGCAATGTAGAAATTGGATTAAATTAAGTAGGTAAGTAGGATGGCCGCGAAAAGTCAAAAGCCCAAAACATCTAGGTACCTACTTACTTGACGAAATTTCTCCAAATGATAGCATGCATCCTACTAACAACAGTGAATTGTAAGTGTAACTTCTAAGCATACCTACTTACATCTGTCACAATCATTATAACGCACCTGCACAGTGCACGAGGCTGCACATTTACATAAACTAAAGCCCCGTGGACGATACGCCACGGAATTCTGAATATCCATAAACGTAGCTGCCAGCATACCGAGGGCCATACTTAAAAACAAAATTAAAGGGGATAGCCGTACGATAATATGAATTAAAAATAATAAAACAAAAAAATAGGAGTCACGGATCGCCTCGAGTGTTGTTTTTTTTTCAAGTTTTTTCGAACGATGCCTGCGAACAGTCTGGCCGTATCTCATGACAATATCTTTGACGAGTTTTTTATGCCGCATTATTATTAAATGCACAGCTTTTAAATGCTTGTTTGGCGATTTAACGCCCAATCTAATTAGGCAAATGATATGTGTTTTAGGCAAAGATCGATTTACTGTGGCATAGGTTTTTGTTGTTTGATTTCTTAATTGGATTGTGTGATGGGCGGCTCTTTCTTAATTAAACTTTCTAATGTCGTGTCAAGTTTTGATATATTAGTTTTGATAGAGACACAGATTTGTCTACAGTTTTTTTTTTTTTTTTTTTTTTTTTTTTTTTTTTTTTTTTTTTTTTTCTCTTTATTTGGAAGCTTAGTCACTTATAGTGACTATGTCGCTTCGTAGTCTACAGTTTTGGAATCCTCATACAATCACACAATACCTATTATGCATGGTAAAGTTGCAATTCATCGCCTGTGACACCTGTTTAATTTTTTTTTTCCTCTTTAACCTACCTTTATCTCTATAAACCTATATAAAAGCAAAAGCTGACTGACTGACTGATCTATCAACGCACAGCTCCAACTAGGTATGTACTGGAAGGAGGCATGCAGATAGCTATTATGAGTAGGTATGACGTAGGTACACATCCGCTAAGAAAGCATTTTCGAAAATTCAATCCCTAAAGGGGTAAAACCACAGAATATACATATACTTAATAGGTAAAACAGGGATTTGAAATTTGTGTACCTAGTTCACGCGGATGAAGTCGCGGGCTAGTTTGTATTAATGAGGCAATAGCTTGGTCCAAATGAAGATTTTTTTATAGTGCCCAAACAAAACCGTTCTATAGGAGTAGGACAGACAAGATTGCGTGCGGGATGCTCTGATTTCGTACTGGGTCACATTCCAGCAAATGTTACTTACCTACAGGTAGGTAGGTAAGTACTATGCGCTTATGAATTGACTGAAGAGTTTTAATGCTGGGAATTTCTTTCAAAACTACTTTTGACTAACTCGTTTGTGACATTTTTCCAGTTATTAAAAGTAGTTTCGACTGTTAACCTAAGTAGGTAAGATTGATATTGAAAAAGGATCTTAGTTTTACTAACCCTTTACACGTGATTTTATTTGTTTCCATTTAAATAATTCATTAAGACGTGAAGGTATTTGGGAAATGGTTTTCCCTTCGTGACGAATATTTATCTATGCACGCACATCCTACAGGTGTCTTGGGTGTAGCGATGAATGATTACTGGATCCTTGGAAGTTGAATGCCAATGTCGTCATTTAGTAGGTATATAGGTAGGTACCCACTTTCATTTCTTCTATTTTGTTAATTTACTAGCTTTCTTCGGCTTTGGTGGAGTGGAATTCGGCTCATGCCTTATAGGTACCTACTTATAAAGTTATGCAACAATACTTAAATGCTTAGGTATAGGTTACGTACGTTAGAGTTTTTCAAGCGTTAGTCGCGTTCGCTGCGGAGATGATCACATCACATCACGCATCTGTTCTGCAAGACGACCTGCGGGGACTTAGATGTGTGGTGCCTTAGCTACTTATTTAAACTATTAGATATCTACCTATAGGTAGGTACCTACTAAACAAAGTTATTATACCTAACATAGATACCTACCTACACAGATCGTGAAGGAAGCAACGTCGATTGTGAGGAAAATCAGCAGTCATTGCAACCATTGTAGGTAAGTACCTAATTGTTTTAATTGGCTGAATTTTTTAGTAGGTGCCTATTCTCAAAAAAAATTGGTAAGTAAGTATTCTATGGAAATGAGTTTAGATTTGTATTCAGTAGATCAAATCCCCCGGATTAAAGAAACAAAAATATTTCGATCAGAAGTGTAGGTACGCTATCTAATTAATCAGTTTTGTCCGTCAGCTCTTCAATTTTAATGTAGATATCTTCCTACAAGTGAGCGTGTCAATTGCACGCATTGAGCAGTTGAAGGCCGCAAATCATTGACCGGCAGTGGAAGGCGTCAGCGTGGACGTGTGCCTCGACTGCCGATGACTCGGCGACGTGGGAACGTGGCGAAGAAAGTGCCAAATCGCACTGATGCATCTTACATCCGTTATCGCTTGATACCAACACGTTTTCTTACTGTAGGGATGAGTTTTGCAAATGCTTCTACGTTATTTTGTAGCGATAAAGTTAGAATATTTCGACAATTTTAGAAGAATTTGGTTAGGTAAGTAAACGGTTGCGGCGAACCTTGTCATGGTTAGGTAAGATATTGACCTCCTGTTCGGGGAGGTTAGGGGTTCGATTCCGGACACGTAGGTAATAGGTAAATACTGTAGTTTTTGCGTTATTTAAGCAACTTGCTTTAAGGGTGAAGGAAAATATCGTGAGGAAACCTGCATGCCTAAGCGTTCTGCATAATATACTTATCTAGGTAATCTAATGTTCTTAAAGGTGTGAGAAGTTTGCCAATACTTACCTATAGATACTTATTAGCGTGGTGCAACTACCATTTTATAAGATTTAGTTACAATTTTACCTTTAGTAAATATAGTAGGTAGGTAGCTAGTTTATTTATAAGATACTGGTCTGTGCTTTAAGGTTGTGTAAAATTATAAAGTCCAAAAAAAAACTCGTTCAGCGCGAAGTTCAGTCCACTTCAGGCGACATCATAATTTAAGGCCTCGTAAAAAACTGGTGTCTTAATAAATAAATCAACGGATTTTTTCAGCGTCCATAAGTTAAGGCGGGAAATCGGATGGAAGTCGAAGGCGAAACTTTTAAAAAAGGAAACTGCTCTTGCGGCTGCGAGCGCGCCGCGATTGGTCGGCGCGGCGGGGGCGGGCGCTGCCTGCGCGCGATTGGCTCCACCGAGACGCACTATAGGCGCGTTCATCTCGAGACACGAACAAATAGTTTTTTTTTAAACAAGCAATTTTCCTATTCTTCTTGTTTGGCGACGTTTCTATAGTTTGTTTTTGCTCGGCTCCGTTTTGTATTGTTTATTGTCGAGTGCGACAATCCGCTCCCGGTTAATTCCCAGTGATATTAGCAACTCCTCCGCGCATTGTTCCGGAGGTTGCATGTAACATGTAAATTCACTAAAAACTAGCAATTGTTCCAGCGAACACGCACCGCTCTGTAGGAAGCCGGTTGGCTGTAAGTTATTGCTAATTAACATTAGATATTTAACGCGATATCGCTGACTGAAGCCCATTGTGCATAATTGTACCTAAGCTCTTAGGGCTTGCTTTCAGGCATTTTACACTTTTTTATCATTTGATGTAAAGATATACTTACCTACCTACCTAGCTATTGATTATACCTACCTACTTACCTCTGGATAGTAGATAATATTATGTCATTCTGAGCCCATAGGTAGGTATCAGAATTCGAGTAGCAATTCCGCAAAACTAATTTCAGTATTTCTGAATCGGTTTAAAGGGGGATCCGATAGGTACCTGATGCAGGAATTGTAGGTAGGTATTAAGGCACTCTTAAACCTTAGAAATTCATGAACCATAGACAGTGAATTAATGTGGTAAATAACTACCAAGTACTTAGGTAGGTGACTAGGTGCATACTCCACAAGTTCGACCAAGTTACTCTTTAAACTCAGAGTCCCAACTCCTCAAACCTGATGCTACAGGACACTTCACACCTAAGTACGTCGTGGGGATGCACAAACTGTTTATTGTAAATTGATATTGAAAGTAGGTACCAAGTGCAGCAGAGGCGTCTTTACCTATGGTGCAGGGTGTGCAGCGCACACGGGCGCCGGGTCTAAGGGGGCGCCGAGCGCCCTCTAATGCGACACCTCCAAAGATGCGTCGATGCCGGCGCTCTCAAAGACCCTGCGCTCGTGTTATGGCCGACGCCGTCATCATTTAAAATTGCACCATTTGCATCCGAATTTCCGTTTGAAAATATAATTGTTAGTATTCCATTTTGACCCTGCTCCTACTAGACTAGAGGGCGCCAGGGTACTGGTTGCACACGGGCGCCACAAGGGCTAGAGACGCCTCTGAAGCGCAGACTTCGTCATTAAGCTCCCAGTCTCAACTACTTAACTGAAATAACAAAGAATAACTGCCTACCTACCTAAATGAAAACTTTCTTTAGGTAAAAGTTGCCATGATTGGACCGGCCCAAAGATGAAAACTAATAATGGTCCATTCCAGACAACTTTACTTAGGTAGGTACTTACCTATCAAAAAAAAAATTGTTAGGTATAAAATATTGAAAAAAAAAGTTTTACTCCGGAATGTATTTTAATATTTCAAATTATTAAACTCAATCCAACAGAAATGTAATGATACTTAAGTAGGTAAGTACCTACATAAGTTTTTCGGTAAGTAGGTAATTTTTACTTCCCGGGGATCGAATACACGCTTGCGCGCACGTTAGTCATTGCCGAGTCTCATGATGCAACAATGATTCCTGTATGGTGCTGGCAATGCCATGGCACGAAAGTAATTGTGTGGTTAGTTTTTGAAATATGAAGGTGGTCCAATAAAAGCACTGGTCCAATAATTGCAACCTTCCGCTACCTAAGTACTAGCTAGTGCAAAAACCGATAGTCTCTAATTATAAGTAGATATATAGCTGGTAAGTAGAGTCTGGTGGTAGAGTCATTAAAGTCTGACTTTTACTTTGCAATAGGCAGGTAGGTAGGTAGGTACTACATATAGGTATACCTACCAGTTTACCTACTGCTACAGTTTGCATTAAGTCTAGCTGTAATAAATTCAAGTACTTAGATAGGTATGGCATTTCATGTTTCGACATAAATCTCTTAAAATATTCATTAGATGAAATGCAAGTCGTGCGCTCGGGTCGACGAGAATAATAAATAGGTACCTAAGTACCTACCTATAGTAGATACCTACCTGGGTAGATCTATATCGCGCTCCAAATCTGTAGCACTGCGGACATGCTTAGAATAGGATTAGGGAATGACAAATATTAAATATATTAAGTACTTAGGTATCAAAATAAATATTAGGTAGGTACATGTAGATAGGGTAAGGTTGCCACTATTGGACCACATTTTTTTACATTTCGATAACTTGGAAATATTTTATTGTAGAACTATTAAATTTAGTCTTTAGTTAGCAAATATGATTAACTGTAACATGAAACTATTCAAATGTCATAAAAACAACATATAGTAGAGAAAACCTCGAATAAAGCTCAGGTAAAAAGTTGCTTTGATTGGACCACCAGCACCTTGATTGGACACCCAAAGACTCCACGATTGGAACACAGGCTACTTATACAACTGGTCCAATAATGGAAACTCGAAAAAAAAAATTTTTTTTTCAATAAGAAATGAAATTTTTTGAATACTTAAATTTTATAATTTTAATTTACTTCAAATAATCAAACAACTTGAGATCACAATATTGCGACATTATAAAACTTTATTTTTCACGTAAATAACAATTGCAGAAGAGTGGCTTTCAGAACTCCGTAAGATCTAGCTGCCCCATTGAGACCAATTTTTTTTGGACTTATGTGGTTCAAGAGCAAGCGCCATACTTGTTTCGTTACAAGTATAGTATAGCCTTAGCTTTTTGCTTTTACTGGGCTCATTTTCATCATTTTCAGCCATCCTAAAAATAAAAAATAAATTTTGTTTTCCGTACAGATCCATCATTGGACCAGTTCAATGATGGCAACTAAGACTGGTCCATTGATAGCAACTGGGTACTTCATTAGTAAAATGTCATTCACCACTTATACGTTATCCTAAAACTTACCAATCGTGTACCAAAAGCAAGTCAGTTTCATATGAAACCCACTAGCTGTAGTAAAATTGAGACACATTAAAGAATAAAGTACTTACTTGCTACGTCAAACCACCACATAAAAAATTTACTGCACTCTCTGACACACAAAAAAACGTCACTTCGAAATGGACGTTGCTGGTACACTGGCGGTTGTGGAGTAAGCAAGAGAGTTCTAGAGAATGTGTTTTATCTCTTTCTTTCACGCACAGGTCTTTCCAATTCCGAGAAACATCGATGGTCCAATCAAAGCGTCGGTCCAACGATGGCAACCTTACCCTAGGTAGGTACCTGGGCAGGGCAGTAACAATAAGTAAGTAGGTACTTACCTAATTAGTTTACCTAACTCTGACCTAATCATCTTATACAAGGAATATACAGGAAACGTTAATCCATTTGTTAATAAGTACCTAGGTAGGTACCTATACCTACCTACCTACCTATTAAACCATTAACCCGTGGGGATTTGGGAATTTTGATAGTGAAATGATATTTTAGGTAAGTAGGCAATCCTGATTAAGCGGGGTACGTACCTACCTACCTACATCAACGCTCCTAAGCCATGCCCAGGTAGGTACCTATTCAGGAACTGTTATATCTAATGGTCAAATACTTAGTACTTAGGTTAGGTATATTGCAGATGCCGAGCATTGACTTCATCATTAAACCGTCCATGTAAAAAAGCTTAAAATAAAAAAGCTGTAGCAAAAACAAAATTGCAGACTAAGGTAGGTTACTAGGTACATCGTTGGTATTCCTCTAGGTAGCCTAGTAGGTACCTAATGTTCCTACCTATTTGGATTAAATCTCGACTTCCATTCTCAGGTCGACTTCCTCAAATTAAAAATGTCATTTACGTACCTACCTATAGCTATTTAGCATCAACATAAAGCACGACAAGAACTGATTAGTAAGCGCGAGCGCACCCGATAACGCCCGAGCGCCGCCGAGAGCTCCCGAGATGATTCAAGATTGTGCCTATTTTTCCTCCAAATTGCGCCCTTTGTTATGCAAAGCGCGCAAGCGCCGTGTGCGGGCCACAATCGCTCGTTTGTGTTCCGTGTGACGCGGCTTATCGCGCATCGCGGCCACAACGTTAGTGACCGATTAGAATACTTCATCACCCATTTTGGGCATAGAGGTACTATCTAATTACTTACCCAAAAGCTCATTTCCTTTCAAGGTTCGATGACATCTCTCATCTCCGGAGTTAGAGCCTTCAAAGCAACAAGTTTTTCAAAAATTACCTAGGTACCTACTTATTAATAGTACCTACCTACTTAAATTATACTTAAACTGATTTTACAAAGTTTAAAATAAACTTTTTTACAATGGATTTTATATTTGAATAATTCTTAAAGAGGTATCAAAAACAACAGAATCGTCAGGATTGGAACCTTGCGTCTATCTGAGGGTCGCGCTCGGAGTAGAGAGTGCCTTTGACCGCTGCTGGGCCAATGTAGAATTTTCAAATGAAGCTACTATACTGAAAAGCATACCTACCTAAGGTCCGCGACTGGTTGAGATGGTAATCGGGGTAGGTATGAGGCAGGGGGACGCCCCGCACACCCGCACATCACCTGTGCTTTCCCACACCGGGGTAGCGCGGGGGCTGTGCGGTTTGCGGGGCGTTCCCACCCTGATTGTCGATTGCCATCTCGACCTGTCGCGTAGGTAGGTACTAGGTGTAGGTACTTACCAACATACCTAAGATGGGTTTGGTACACAGACATTTATCCAGGTTTCCTACCTACTTTAGTAGTAAGTAGGTAGTCCTTTCCAAGCCTTTTTCACCTAGATACCTAAGTATAGTTAAAATAATTAAGCAATTAATCTCTAGAATCTCTGCCAAGGCATTTATTCAATAACTACCTAAGTGGTCCATTTGGTAATTAGAAATAGTTCCAAGCTCTAATCATTCAAACGATAAATCAGCAGTAGGTACCAGCAGTAGTCCAACGAATAACCAGGTAAGTAAGTATTTCGCATTACACTGATTGGTTTCGTTTACAATCACAATAGCACCCCATTTCCATTATTTAAGTAGAATTTCCACGAGATATATCTCAATGAGTGTCCGATCACTCATTTCACGAGAGTAGACAGGTAATCCACCAAATGAGGCCTCATTGATTCTCCTGCACTAATAATTGCGATAACAACGAGCAACTTTATTTTGCTCACAGATTCACCAAATTGTTGCACCCTGCATTCTTATTTCGTGTGAAATAAAGTTTATAATCGCTTGTAAGGTCTTAGAAGGGTGGCATATGAATTACTTTACCCTATAGAGGCATGATATCGCCCATCATCCCAATGCATCATATTTGTCGCGCGTTTCGTCATCAGAACACACAGAGATCGGGATCGTGGCGATAATGAATGGTGTGCATTAAAAGTACTACTTACTGAGAGTGTAAGAGACGGCTGTAAAACTATGAATTGGGCACAATATAAAAAGTATCTACTTACAATAGGTACCTACTTACCTAATACGCGACAGGTCGAAATGGCAACCGGGGAGGGAATGCAGCACACCCGCACGTTAATCTAGTGCGGGCGTACTTTACTGTACTTTTATTAAGTACCTAGGTACCCATTTACTATGAAACCAGGTCCTCCTGATTTTCTCTTTCAAAAAGGGTTTATTTTATGCTAAAATTTAGTTGAAATCTAGTAATTTCGATCAAAACGGTATGATTTCAGCAGCTTTGATTCAGTTTTTGCTGCTCCTGTAAAACTTTATTTCGTGCAAATTACAACGCCAGTTCCTTACTTATTGTGCTCTGAAATGTTCAGAAAATCTTACGGTCATCTCTTCGACTACAGCGCCCATGTCTTAAACAGAAGCTGAATTTTTAATTTAATAAACACGGCACACAGCTATAAATCATAATTTTTGCTCCCTATAAGTAGTTGATAGAGAAAAGGATATGCTTGATCCTTGATAGCAAATAGATCACTGATTCATTTATTAATCTACTTAATATTATGGCAACTGGCATTGGATCGTTATTATTTTTATCAGTTCTTTGTAGCTATTTCAGAATCACTACCCATACCTATTATAAATACTGTTTGTTTGTTGGTTAAGGTATTGGTCTGTCCTTCAATCACGTCGCAACGGAGCAACGGATCGACGTGATTTTTGTATAGGTACTTACCTGGAGAGTACATAGGCTATACTTTTATCCCGGAAAATCAAAGAGTACTTACCCACGTGATTTTTAAAAACCTAAATCGACATGGATAAAGTTGCGGGCATCATAAAAGAGTATAAGAGTAGAGAGTAGGTAGGTATCTAGGTAGAGTTATACCTAGATCTAAAATCAAATTGTTATACTTCGTGATTTAATTTATTATTAAAGGATTGCAAATGAAACGCGGTGTCGTCCATCGGGCTGCCATAGAGGATTCTTTTTTTATTCTTTTTCTTATAGACTACAGACTAACATTACCACAGACAAGTTTATAGATACATAGACACTTACTGTGACAGGTATATTAGTTGACTAAATTTAACATGACCAAAATTAGTGAAATACTTAAGTACTTACCTTCGCCTATTCAAACCGAAGTGTTAGAGTGAACTGGATCATCACCATGATCAACCCATGACCGGCCTACTGCTGAGCACGCATCTCCTCTCGGAGAAGGGTTCTGAGAACTGGATACTGAATATATACCTAATATAATAATGGATATTAGGTATCTATCTTTTATGTTCCAATATGTTACCTATTGCTTGCTTTATCCAGTAGTCTTTCATTTCAAATACTAAATTCTTGAAAAAACAAGAAGTACCTAAGGCTTGGACTTTTTTTTCCAAGCACAGTGACGAACAACAAGGTGTAAGTTACAGTATTGTACATTACCATTGCCAGATTCTTAAAAAATTGAACAAGGTACAGTGATCACGTGAGATTAGCGCATACGCCATGTTTTTGTTTGAAACCAGCCTTTACACGCTTAAAATGCACACCGAGGGCATAAATTTGAATTTGCGCTTATCAAAATACATAGTTACTCTTACAGAATTTTATTTACGACCGTTGAGAAATGTTAACGAATGAATTACGTGCACTGAAAGGGTATTTAATAAAGGGTTAGATGAAACCACCATCGCGATGTATTCGTCATGTACTTACCTACATACCTACTACCTATTGAGGTATTAATTTATCTCTAAGAAGCTAAAATATAATGTTCCTTCCGATTGAATTTTGGCTACAGCAGACGGCTCATCTCAACAGACATATATAGCCAACTATACGCAGGAGATTGGGCACAAGTGTGTGCGCAAACACAGGAGCTCTCTGTATTCCTATAAACTCTCATAGTCCGATGGGACGGCAATCCGACACGACCAGAGATAGATTATATCTACATATTTTTCGGGTCACGGGGATGAAAAACAGCCAAATGGGAATTTCTTATTAGAAAACCCAATGTTTTTTTTCTCTCGACTTGGGATTCAAATCAGAGACTTTATGATCTGCAGCCTAAGAAGCTAGCAACTAGACCAACGAGGCCGAAAGATGCTCCTACGTAATCATATCAAATGGAAGGAGCTCAGCTTGAGCACTTGACCAGCGTGGTACAGATTATGGCCAAAACCCTTCTCTTTCTGAGAGGAGACCCGTGGTCTGTAGTGAGCCCGTCACGGTTTGGTCATGATGAATGATAATGATGATGTTCAAATTCAAACAACTAAGCATTCCTTATCCCTACAGGTATCAGATAAAAGTAAAATCAAAAATCGCGTAAGCGTTGAGCACGCAAGGCTGTGGTCGGAGACAATTTGAGGAGCTATCAACTTATCAAGTTGTCGGCACAAGCTGCTCGTTAATTTACCACGTGTTGTTTCAAATTGGCTGTTTATTTCATTTTGGTAGGCTATTTTATTTGGTAACCACATCGCTGAGTTGATAAAACGTGTGGCTTTACAAAAAATACTACTGATAGACTTTCGACTGGCGCCTCGTTTACACCTGTTTCACAACACGGAACAAGAAAGCAAACAAAATGTTAATCCGGATTTTCTAAATATGACCACTTTTGTCTCTCGATATTTTAAGTTCTGTTCTTCTTTTCATGCCTCTATTGAAGTCTGGTTTCATCTCGTCATATTATAATCAATAATTTATTGTGCTGTTGGGCGATTAATTTATTATTAAATATTGATAATTTATTTTATGTATTGGCACATAACGTTTCCATTCCCGAGTGTTTGAGGACGATGATCCACTTATTTATTTTCGTTGAACCATTTCAGTAGGTGTTGAAGGTTGTATGTCCCTATTGCAACAGGGTAGGTATAATATCAGTCGATTGATCTAGGTAGCTACTTCATCTACTCATATTCTAGTCGTATGCGGAAATATATTCTGGGATAGCACCAAAAATCACCTAAAAGATTTTGTTTTGGCATGTATTTAAACGAGTGAAAATGTTTTTTTAATTCAGTACTTGAAAATTCCATTACAAGATTAGACGCTTTTATCAGCTCATTTTACATATTTTTTGTACTCCATAGATTTTCGCCAGATAAGTATGTTAGTTTTTCGCCAACATAATATTTGAACAACGTTGGGTAATAGCTAACTCGCTTTAATATTACCCTATCCCATTAGCAGTCACCAACTTATTTCTTTTCCGCACGATTTATTATATCCCATTGCAATTCATCGTAGGTATACCTTACCTAGGTATTCTTATATTTTGGTCGTCTACTTATAATAAGAAATCTAAAGTGTCCAAAACAATCACCAAAGTAGAATACACAACCACATAACCTACTAATATTCATCGCAAACATCTTCTGTCACAATTAATAATTATTCTATTATTGAATTTGAATAGAAAAAAACCCGTGAGGTAGAATAAAAGGCACTTACATTCTACCTCACGCCTGTTAATTAAGCTTTAGAAATATCAATTACTCTAAAAATTACTCGATGTGAATAATTAAGTAGTTATCAATTAATTTGATAACATCCTTTGTAAGTATAAGGGCTAGTGACACCTGCATGCCCTATCTTTAAAACTTAATAGGATTCACAACGTTTATTTGCAGTTCACCTCATTACATTTTAGTCTTTAGGTACATATACTTTAGGATCATAAATCATTTGTGCAACTGCAAAATAAAGTTGGCATAATACAAGGCATTTCTTTAAGCTCGTGAATATAAAATGCATTCAGATATTGGTATTTATTAAGAAATGATTGGAGCCATAGCAGGATTCCGATACGTTGACAGCTAATTATATTTTATTATATTTTTTAATTAATCATGAAACATAGTTACGTGTGCGCTTGATAACATCGGAACTTGCCAACGTTTTTGCTATATATTTGTAAGGTTAGCAAAAACGATTCCTTATTAAGTTTCTAGTTTTGTTTATGGAATTTTAAAACGGCTGTTCAACATCTATTTTGCTCAACGCCTTTTCAACGCCTACCTGCATGCAACGCGCAAGTATTCAACGCCTGTTTAATGCCTATTCAACGTATGTTCAACGCCTCTTCAAAGCATAGGTAGGTTCAACGCGTCTTTCACGTGTGTGCTTGTAAGGAAATGTTTTAATAAGGACAATATCTGCCTTTTTATAAATAAATTCTGCTTGCCCCACAAAACCCTATTTTAATTGCAAACAAGCACTAATGGCATGGTTACAGGAGTACCTAGTACCTACATAACACAGTTTTCGCTTTTATGGCAGCTAGAAGCTTAAAGTAAACTTTGTAGATATTATTGCACATAAAGACATTTATATTTACTAGATGCTGCCCGTGACTTCGTGGTGAACTTCCACCATGTGGATTCAGGTTCTTTAAAAATTCCGTGGGAACTCTTTGGTTTTCCGGGATAAAAATTAAAAAGCAGTACCTATGTACGTTTCCAAACAACCAAACATCAAAATCGGATAATTGGATGAGTCATGAAAAGCTAGAACTAAGACTGACAGAATACACTTTTATACCTATTATAATACTAAATTGATTTATGGTTTACGTTTAGGTACGTTACGTTAAATTGTTATGTTTTTAACTAGCTGATGCCCACGACTTCGTACGCGTTGATGTAGATTTTTAAAATTCCCGTGGGAACTCTTTGATTTCCCGAGATAAAAAGTAGCCTATGTCACTCTCCAGGTCTAAATTTACACATGCAAAAAATCACGTTTATTTTTTATTTTTAAAAAGAACATTAGCCATGTTAAATGACTAATATTCCCCTTTCCTCTCCAACTAAGCGTCAGGCTTGTGCTAGGAGTAGGTGCGACAATAGTGCAACGGGCGGCGTTAGAACCGTCGAACTTTCGGTTTTTAGTCCACTCCTTTACCGGTTGAGCTATTGAGGCTCTAGACGTTGATCCGTTGCTCCGTGGCGACGTGATTGAAGGACAAACCAACAAACCAACAAATCAACAAACCAACAAACCAACAAACCAACAAACCAATAAACCAACAAACAAACACACTTTCACATTTATAATATGGGTACCATAGACTAGCGTTTGGCTGTTAATCAGACCCGCTGGCAAGTGATGATCCAGCCTAAGATGGAGCTGTATAAATTTATGGATGGATATAAATTTGGCTGCTGTCGCTACAATTGAGCGATTGCATCGTCTGCTCGCGCCCCTGCGACGTTCCTCCGTACACTCGTACGCTAATGAATTCGCGTGTTGCTTCATACTCACAGCCTAATTATGGGAAAATGAAATAATGCTTCCACCATACACACTGAAGGTGTGATATCGTAAATAGATAATCCTTTGACGGCTCACTCGATACGAAAATCGCGGCAAAAACGCGTTGAACTTCAATGAAAGCGTGCCGACTATAGAAAAACACGAGAATGTTAATATTTTTAATATGCTTTTTATTAAGCTTGTACCTACACGTATTCGCAATTTTGTCTTCATAGAGTCTACCTACTCATAAAATACTCAGTAGATAATAATATATTATGGCGTGTAAATATTTTCATTTTATACTCAATTCTCGCTCGTTTTTAGAGTTCCGTGTCACAAAAGGAAAAACGGAACCCTTGTAGGATCACTTTGGTGTCTGTCTGTTTGTCAAGAAACCTATTTTATTTTTCAAATTTCGCGCGCTTATGCTCATCAATCAGAGCTAAGACGCTAGCTAAGAGTGTGAAAGCGAGAACACTCACATCACTTTTAGAAAGAAAAAAACATCTACTTAGCTGTTTACTATAGCAAACGATTGTACTTAAATGTAAAAATTCACTTTCCTTTAAAAACCACAAGTGAAATATCAGTGCTATTCATTTTGATAATAACGCCAAGTTAGATTAATGTAGGTAGCAAATGATTGTAAGTGAAAATCCTTTTCCTTGAAAAATCACCAGTGAAATCACTGTAAAGGAAAAAATCATAAAATGAAAATTGTTTGAGGAGCTGGCGAACAAAACGGTATAATTTAACAATTCTGATTAAAATACCTTAGTACTTTTTTCTTTAATCCAGATGTTTTTAACCTACCTTCTGAATACTTATCTGAACTCATTTCCAAGCAAAACAGCCTAAAACTGCACTGAACTATAGTCCAAATTTTATGATTAAGTAGGTATTTCCAAGGAAAACGGCCTAAACTTGTGCTGAAATTGAGCCCAAAGTTCGTGATTTCGATAAAAATATTTAAGTTAGTACAGTAAGTACCTACCTAAAGTTTGACAGATTTCATTCGGTTGTTTGCTCGTCCTGTGAAATTTCATTTTGTGAAATTACACCGTTTTGTTCGCCAGCTTCTCATTGAAAATGCCCATCTCTACTTATGAACTAAGCCTCCGTTCATCACGGTGCCAGTGACGCGAATCGCGTGACCAGCCGCATTCAGTCGCAGAGCCTTGTAAGTTTCTCGCCGTTTCTCGCGAACCGTGGCCGTCGCCTTATCGGAATCGCATCGCAACGACTATCGCCCCCCTATCCAACTTCCACCAATATCTTGGCCCACGCAGGACGCAACGCTAGCTTTTTTTGCGCTTTATCAATTTCTTATTTGCATAAATTCATATTTTTATTGCAGTATTGTAAACTAGCCGTCGTCTGCGGTTTTGGCTGTGTGAAATTTGCGTGGGATTTACCTAAACATACTTAGGTACTTACTTATTATGATATTTTTATATAGGTATATTATTTATTAGAATTACCTATAGAATTATATTTCACACAATTGAACGTAAAAATTACAGATCGAAAATATCATCTAAACCACCGCAACGAGACAGGGTGCCCAGAACGCTGGCAGGGTTACCTCGTTGAATGGCCAGACTAATATTATGCTGACCGAGGTAACTGCCAGCCCTCCGGTCCCCCGTGGATTCCGCGATTCTATTTCACACAGTCCGATTAAGTTAATATTTTGAACCTACACCAAATTTTTCATTAACATTTATAGCCATAATTTAGTATACTTTGTAGAATCCCTCTAGCACACCTCTAGGTTCTAAAATAAAAAAGTAAAAATCAAGTAAAGTACCTAGTTAACAACTTCCCCGTGAATTACCTACTTACTTTCATACGTTTCAAACTTACTAAAAACAAAATTATAAGTAAATGAGGATGTAAAGTTTGTCTTAGGTAAGTGATCTGCATTCAAACAGGTTCAAACAGACTGACAAATAGTTTTACTTTTATTGCAAATAGGTACTTACAGGACAATTAAATGATTCCCATCGCGAAATTGAAAGCGAAAATTTTGCGTAATTTCAAGTTATTTGCATCAAAATTACTATTTTTATAACGAGAATGCGTGCACGCATGCCCGTAACGCATGTCTAATTAGTGTTTTACAACCATGCAATATAACATTGCACTTTCTCGAATAAAAGCCTTACGAAATACCTACCTTGCAGGTATTTACTTACTTATATTAAGGTGTGCCTGATGTCTATTAGTGTAAACATATTAGTTAGATAATTATTGTTCATTTTTTAGGGTTCCGTAGTCAACAAGGAACCGTTAAGTATAGTTTCGCCATGTCCACCTGTGTGTCCGTCCATCCGCGACTCTTCATCATCATCATCAACCGATAGACGTCCACTACTGGACATAGGTCTCTTGTAGGGACTTCCACACGCCACGATCTTGCGCCGCCTGAATCCAGCGGCTCCCTGCGACTCGTCTGATGTCATCCGTCCAACTAGTGGGGGTTCTTCTAACACTGCGTCTCCCGGTGCGAGGTCGCCATTCCAGCACCTTGGGACCCCAACGCCTATCGGTTTTACGAACTACTTACTTATGTGCCCTGCCCATTGCCACTTCAGCTTCGCAGCCCGTTTAACTATGTCAGTTACTCTGTTATTAAAGCTCTATTAAGATAATTATGATAGTATCATAACAATAATTTCCACAGCCTTCTATAATTTGACATGAAACATAACAACTCTCGATTGTAACTGAGTTAACAACAAAACCTTCGCCTATTGTATTGATTAAACTATTTTTCAAACAGCCAACAAGGCAATTAAACAACAGCAATGGAATTTTATTCAGATTCATCAAACCAATTCGAAATCATAATTGATCTGCCATGTAAAAAATATAGAGGGCTGTTAGGTTGGAAATAGGCGCCAAAAATATAAAACTAGAACGATGACTGGGCGAAACACTCGGCCGAAAGTCAATTAACAACCGGCCGGGCACGTGGAACCGGGCCTACCAATCGCATAGTATGTGGAAAACCAAAGCATAAATTCCTATTCGAACAAATAAAAACAGCTTGCGTTTTAATTTAATATCTACCTACGCTTCTAAAAGCTCTTTGTACGATATACAGGTATCTAAGTAGGTATACTTTAGTTTTCCTTAGCTGACTTAAAAGATAAATAAATCACAGAAACCTTACAGAAACGCTTTTCTACGGTCTGATACACGCGTGACAGGTCAAGATTACAATCGGGGACGCCCCGCTCACCCGCATAGCCCCCGCGCTAGCCCGGTGCGGGATGGCGCGGGTGACGTGCGGGTCTGTGTGGCATCCTCATACTCCGACTGCCATCTCGATTCTCGACCTGTCGCGTACTATACCTAAGCTTCAACTAAAGCGAAGCCGTTTAAAGCTAGTTTAAAGTTATTTATCTGATAACTCACACAAGAAAAATATGACGTTGACGATTATTGTAACCAATCGCTACAACAATCGTCATCGTTTCGATACGTTTCATAGAATTAAAATTCAGTTTTATCTTTATTTTTAACTTGTACTATCTAATTTGTTGTGCCTATTGTAAATCTTGTGCCAGTTTACTACAATTTATTTCAATAAAGCACACGGTAAGTTAATATACGATCAAGTTTTTTACTACCTACTATACGAGTATTTTTTGCAAATTGGAGACATATGCATCTTATCATAGTCAAAATATTATAGATTCGTTCATAAGAGATTAAGTTCGAGTAGGTAAATTCCTAGATAAGTACTTACTTTGTCTTATAGATAGGTACGGACTATTGTGGCAAGCTACGAAATTACGCTACATCTGCAGTAAGCGGCCGAAAGTAATGTAAGTAGGTAGGTACATCGGCCTTTAGAATGAAATTTCGGCTTTGTAGAGCGTTGTCTCTATCACTCATACACTATACTACACTATACTCATACACATTCACTATCACACACTTGTCGGTCTCAACGACAGGGACAACGCTCTACAAATCTGCTATCGCCTTCTAAATGTCGATGTACATTACTTTCGGCCGCGTACTGCACCTAAGTACCTACCTACCTATGACATACATACTTAATACTTATTATGAACATACAGCGCATATCTTAAGGATATATGGACATGTAAGTTAAGTACTTAATACTTATAAATGGTGTGGATCATTATATTTGAACATAATAATAAGTAGGTATTATTGTTTCAAATAATTGATCTAAGAGCTTCAAGAAATGAATACTTATTCCATTTCGGTGGTTTACGTGTAGGTAGGTATTTTGGAGCCAGAACAATATTTTTTTATTTAGGTAAGTAGGTATTAGCTGATACCAGTGACTCTGATTTTCCGACATAAATAGTCTATGCCTATCTCTAGGATGCAAGCTCTCTTTCAGCGGTAGCCCCCTGAAAAGGTAACGAACTGACTTGTGCATATTTTATAAGATAAATTATTATTATGTATGAATTCTACGTACCTATTCCATTTTCAATTTTACATAGCGTAAAGCCAATGTCGACCGCGTGGGGGCGCCACCCCCTGCCGCAGCCGTGAAAAATGCGAATTACGTTTGAAGATGGCCAGCCAGTCAGAAAGTCATTGTTGTTGCTGATAACGCGGACTCGCTCCGAGCGCCATTGCTCGTGAAATTATTATGGACGCGGAGAAGTGGGGAATTAATACAGGCTTTTATGCTGTCCAATACAAATATAACATCCTTTCACAGATGCGTATACCTTAGCTGGAAATCCTGGATAGATTTTTTTTACACAGACAATAACATTAACATTTAACATAATAATATGTACATTGTAGGTAAATAATAAGATTTTTAATTTTCTTTTCTAACATAGGCATTTTTTATTCCATTTTTTTAGAATAGAATAGAATAGAATGTTTTTTTATTCATGTAAACTTTTTAAAAGTGCTTATGAATAGTCAGGTTTAATTTACCACTGGTTCGCAATGCCGTTCCTACCGACAAAAATGTAAAATATAGGCACATCTGACGACCTCCCTGGCGCAGTCGTGAGCGCTGTGGTCTTATTAGTGGGAGGTCCCGGTTTCGATCCCTGGCAGGGGTTTGGAATTTTATAATTTCTAAATTTCTGGTCTGGTCTGGTGGGAGGCTTCGGCCGTGGCTAGTTACCACCCTACCGGCAAAGCCGTGCCGCCAAGCGATTTAGCGTTCCGGTATGATGCCGTGTAGAAACCAAAGGGGTACGTACGGGTTTAATAAAAACTGCCATATCCCTTCCAGGTTAGCCCGCAATCATCTTAGACTGCATCATCACTTACCATCAGGTGAGATTGCAGTCAAGGGCTAACTTGTATCTGAATTTTAAAAAAAATGTAAAATGCACAAATCAAAAGCATTCTTGCATATCGCCATGATTGCAATGTGGATGCATTCTTAACATGTTGAGTTATCACTGGTTCACACTACACTGAACATTTACTATTAAAAGTTCACTCCAAACAATTCCATACATTTTCGCTCACCAAAACTATTATTTAAAATAATGTTTGTAGCAATATTCGACCTTACAAAAATTTTTACTTAGAAATTCAAAACATATTATATGAAAATTAATTCATTAACTCTACTGTGTGCGTTACGATACGATGCGTTGCGTTGCGATGCGACGCGTAGGGGATAATCTCTGGAATACTGAATCGATTTTTAAAATTCTTACACCAGTAGAAACTAGAAAGCTACATTATTTCTGAGTAAAATTGGCTTTTATTATTATTATTTTTAATTAGAGATCCCTGCGAAAATAATAATAAGCTACCTGTGTGAAGCCGGGGCAGTTCGCTAGTTATCTTATTACCTACCTATTACAAGTTATTACTTAATATAAATAAACGAAATCCCACACCATTTTTCCCCATAATGGGTAAGTAAATTTAATTCATAAAATTTAGGTATCTACTGGCTAGCAGAAATACTGGATCCATAAAGCGGTTAAAAGGTATTTTTACTTCATTATAATAATTGATTATTATGTCGTAGCAATTTGTAACGAAGCTCAAAAGGCATTCAAGTTACACCAAATAAGGTCCATTTAAATTAAGTTTTACGCTTACAAAATATGGTAAGCTATTTGCATTTTCCGGCCCCGTGTGGTTTTACCCCATTTAGGGGTCTATATTTTTCGCCGTCTTGACATTTTGACGGTCGGGTTCGTAGTGGCGGTGCTAGAGAGGTGTAATGTACTAGAGGAACTAATGTTCCACAAAAAACTTCATCTTGGTCCATGGCCATGAGGACCAGTAGCTCGAGCACAATCAGTGTGAAGCATCTGTCTCAACGATTTTTTGATGAAAAAGCTACTTTGTTTGTTAGTTGTATGGATTATGACGTTTTATAAAGTCTCAGAATACAGAACAAACTGTTTGTTCTGTATTCTGAGCTTATAATATGCGGGAGGCAATTACGAGTTACCATCCCTATTGGCAAAGCCATACCGCCAAGCGAGGTGTTCCGGTATGACTCTATGTATGAATTTTAATAAAAGAGCCAACCTTCCAGCAGGTAAGTTCGCTTCCATCCAGGCTACGTAATAAAAAAGTTATTTAATGCAGTGGAGCTTTTTGTCATACATGTAAGATGGTGGTCTTAAGAAACAATGTCTCCATCATCCATACATATTATAAATACGAAAGTGTGTGGTGTGTCTGTCTGTCTGTCTGTCTGTCTGCTAGCTGTTCACGATCCAACAGTTCAACCGATTTTGATGAAGTTTGGTACAGAGTTAGCATACATCCTGGGGAAGGACATAGGCTACTTTATATCCCGGAAAATTAAAGTAAAGAGAGAGAGATAAAATATAAAGATTTACTTTATTTATAAGTTCCATTACATTATACACATGATAAGTAGGTACATAGGTATAGGAACGCTTTTTGACGCCTGCAGGTTGAGGTCTGCGTCTTATAGTCTGTAACTCAATGGTCGTCTCGTAGTGGTAGTGCTTGCAGCTAGGCTACATTGTATTTTAATTAATTGTTATGGCCGGGGTCAAGAAGGCCACAAACTGCGGGTAGGCATGAAATGCTTGTTGTCATAAAGTTGCCACCAATCGGGCGATCGCCGTTCTATTGTTGGTGCGTCTAGAGTCTGGTTGTTTTAATCCCACTCTTGTTAATTAAAGGGTGCAATGGTAAGGGTAGTCTAGCATAGTTAATACCTGATACATATAGGAAGTAGGACCAATAATTTTAAACATTCCCCCTTGTTGCTATGGCTGAAATAAATTAATAACTGGTTAGTTGACGAAATTCGGAGGTTTTTAAAGGTAGGTTATAATATCAAGAGTACAACCCTGAGGCCCTAATGCTACTTCTCAGGTTCTTGTTCTTGGGTTTTAACTTTCATCATAATTATCATGATAATATGAGGAGTTTCCTTGGTAATCGTCTTAAAGCAATTTTAAAATCATATTTTGCATTCAACTGCCTAGCCTGCAAAGATAGAATAGACATTGGAAAATTTCGCCTTCTGAAACCTACCTAGGTTCCTTCCTAAAAACTTTCAGTTGGCGTGCTTCACGTTGACTCAAAATGTAAAGAGTCATTAGAAAAAAGTCCTAGAGTGGGGATCGTGTAAGTACCTATACTTAAGGAAGTAAGTGTTGTGTGGAGAGCCCTCCAGCACGATGGACTGACGATAAAAAGAGACTTGCGGGAAGTAGCTGGATGAGGAAAGCTGCGGATCGGGTATGGACGGCGCGACGTTCATTGGGAAATGCTTATGTGCAACAGTGGAGGCTGATGATGATGATACAGATACAAAAAAACCAGCCAAGTGCGAGTCAGACTCGCACACTGAGGGTTCCGTACTACAGTCGTATTTTTTCGACATTTTGCACGATAATTCAAAAACACATAATGCATAAAAATAAATAAAAATCTGTTTTAGAATGCACAGGTAAAGCCCTTTCATATGACACCCCACTTGTTATCTTACTTCGAATATTGAAAATACTAATTATTAGTTCATGACCACAGTTTAAATTTTTTGTGTGATCTAACCCTAAATTCACGGTTTTCAGATTTTTTCCCTAAAGCCAGCTATAAGACCCATCTACCTGCCAAATTTCATGATTCTAGGTCAACGGGAAGTACCCTGTCTTGACGGACAGACAGACAGACAGAAGGACAGACAGACAGACAACAAAGTGATCCTATAAGGGTTCCGTTTTTCCTTTTGAGGTACGAAACCCTAAAAAGTGTAAAAAAAGTTTAAAGTAGGACTTAAAAGTAGGTCTACTTGAAATTAAGGTGATTTATATTTTATCCTTATCGTCGAAACGCCGAGATGCAATAGCTCACGATATCAGCTATAAATCCGCACCGCCATTTATATTTGGCTGTCACAGGCTAAAATATTAGCTACATACACCGCTGTGTCGGATTGAGTAATTACAGCGCCTACACATTAGTTGGGTAATGTATTTGCGCTGTGAACTTATGACAAATGTTCCGTAGAGCAATGAACTATTGCAATTCATGTGTGGAGAAGAATTACCTCTACTCGAATTATTGGCAATCCGAATATCACAGATAAGATTATCAGATAACTATATGGTTATATAGTTCAGAATTTATTATTTTATTAGATAACTAGCTTATGCTCGCGACTTCGTCCGCGTGGACTACAAAAATTTCAAACCCCTATTTCACCCCCTTAGGGATTGAATTTTCAAAAATCCTTTCTTAGTGGATGCCTACAGAAAGTAATGTACATCGGCCTTTAGAATGACATTTCGGCTTTGTAGAGCGTTGTCTCTGTCACTCATACCGGATACCTAAATGATATTTTGTCGGTTTCAATGACAGGGACAACGCTCTACAAATCTGCTATCTCCATCTAAATGTCGATGTACCCACATTACTTTCGGCCGCGTCCTGTACTGCTACAAATCGAACTGATAGAATTCGAATTTTAATAGGTACGCTAAGTTCATTAAAATTATTGGTGTCGATATACATAGACGCAATCGTAATAAACGATTACCATACACTCGTCTTATCTAACACATGCGAACCTAGATACATTTCACAATGAGCAATTCCGAACAACATACGTTGATTGTCTAATGAAAAGTAATTAACCTGCGGGGAAGTGCGGAGGGGGGAGGTATGACATGACAATGCCGGACAGAACAATCGCTGGAAAGAGTTAAAGAGGAGATGCTGACTCAGCAAGAAACTTGCGGGACACGGCTTGTAGCGGCGCGACGCAGAGCTAGGAAACTATTACAAGGTCCCTCATGGAAAACTTCAATACCTATTAAGACGCCCACCGAGTCCATCACTAGACCTAACCTCCACTTCTCAGTCTAGAGTTGCCCTTACACTTCCCTACTGTTATCTTTATTATTGCTGTGCCTACTTATTCGTGAATCTCCCAATTTTTTAGGGTTCCATACCTCAAAAGGAAAAAGGAACCCTTATATAGGATCACTTTGTTGTCTGTCGTGTCTATCAAGAAAACTTATAGGGTACTTCCCGTTGACCTAGAATCATGAAATTGGGCAGTTAGTTAGGTCTTATAGCCAGTGGCGTGCACAGGATTTCAAGCCAGGGTATGCATTTAGGTATGAACTTATTTTCCGGCAGGTTTTAATGAAAAATAAGCATTTATTTTTTACAACGCGGGTAAGCAGTGCGTTTATGCCTCTATGAGCTGCACGCCACTGCTTATAGCACATGTAAAGGAATAAACCTGACATCGTGGATATAAAGTTACATCACAAAAAAATATGTGTTATGAACTAATAATTAGTATTTCCAACTTTCAAAGTATGAGTAAAATACCAAGGGATTTACCTGTAGATTCTAAAATAGATTTTCAATTATTTTATGCATTATAGTTTTTAATTTAGGAGTGCAAAATGTCGCAAAAATACGACAGAACTCTCGGTGCGCGAGTTCGACTCGCACTTGGCCGGGGTTTTTTTGTAAAAATATCACAAAATATTTTGCACTCGCTTAACTCGCACTATTGTTTAGTATTATATCATTCTATACTTTTCTCATTTAAAAGTACTTTCAAAAAAAGAAATTTTATGATGGCTAACCTACTCGTAGTTTTGTTGCGCTCTCAAAACCAAACCATTTTTCTGTAGGTAGGTGCTGCACTCGCGTTTCTGTTTGTTATTGAATTCTAACTGTCAAAAAAGGTTACATTTTGAAAAAGGAACCCAGTCAAGTATGATAGGATTCGGTTAAAAATTTCGCCCTAATACTATTCTACAGACTTGCTATACCTAGCTTGGATCTCTACACGCACAAAATCTTCATCTTAACTTATTACCGACCCACTACTGAATACTGTGTTTCCTCTAAGAATAAGATGGGTTTACATGGTCCACAACGCTACCAAGTAGGTACAGATTAGCTCTAGCTTTGAGAACATTAGGGAACATTGGGGAACCTTCAGGCATGTGGGTTTCCTCACTATATGTTTTCCTTATGCGTTAAAGCAAGTGATATTTTAATTGCGTAAAAATTGCACATAGGAAATAGGTATTATTACGGTATAATAAATATCAAGTAGGTAAAAATAGGTATGCTCTAAGTGAAACAACACCGTAACGAAATCATTAATTCCTCAAAGAACGAAAGAGCTAATTATTTTAATTTTATTCATGATATTTTACAATTGTAAAGCCAGGTTTTAACGGCTATTTTACGAGTGTAGGTCATTATAATCGGTATGTGTACCTAATTGTTACGTGGTTATGATACCTACCTATGTATTTTTAGGGTTCCGTACCTCAAAAGAAAAACAACCCTTATGGGATCACTCTGTTGTCTGTCTGCCTGTCCGACTGTCCGTCTGTCTGTCGTGTCTGTCAAGAAAACCTATAGGGTACTCCCCGTTGACGTAGAATCATAAAACTTGGCAGGTAGGTAAGTTTTACAGTACAAGTAAAGGAAAAAAAAAAGATTCCGACGAATTGAGAACCTCCTCCTTTTTTTGAAGTCGGTTAAAAATCCGAACGTTGTGAGTTTGTGGTTGTAACCACAAATTATGATGTATCACAAAAAAATGTGTTCATAAAAAAATAATTAGTATTTTCAACCTTTAAAGTAAGATTACTAACTAAGTGGGGTATCAATGAAAGGGCTGTACCTGTAGATTCTAAAACAGATTTTTATTTATTTTTACGCTTAACAGTTTTTGATTTATCGTTCAAAATGTCGTAAAAATAAGACTGTAGTACAGAACCCTCGGTGCGCGTGTCTGACTTGCACTTGGCCGATTTTTTATAACAACGAAATTAGTGATAATTATAGTCTACGCGTGGTCACCTGCCTCGCACATAATACAAAGGCTTACCTACCTAATTTTAATATTATTTAAATGAAACAGCTGACGTATGACATCATACAGAAATTAATAAATAATAACGCGTATATAAATGGATTATTATCATCCAAGGGATTTTAAATTGTGTTCAAAACATTAATTAAGTAGATTAAAATTAATTAATTAATGAGAAAAACAGAAGTCTGAATAATCATAAGATTTTTCTTACATTACAGAGAAATCTAACAGGTCGAGATGGTAATCCGGATATGAGGCGGGGGGACGCCCCGTACACCCGCACGTCACCCGCGCTCGCCCGCACCGGGTTAGCGCGGGGGCTGTGCGGGTGTGCTGGGCGTTCCCTCCCCGATTGTCATCTCGACTTTTCGCGAAGGTACTATGGGTCTCTAGCTTCTCTCGTTCGTGGTATCTACATTTTAATACAAAACTCATACCTACCACATGAGTAGGTAGGCTGTCTGTCACTGATTGTAGTAATGATTGTGGTATTGTTGAAATGTGTAGGTAGGTACCCATACCCAGTGGCGTGCAGGTCATAGAGGCATAAATGCACTGCTTACCCCTCAATAATAGCTCAATGCATATTTTTCATTATGACCTGCCAGTAAATAGGTTCCTACCTATCTAATGCCTACCCTGACTTCAAACACTGCGCACGCCACTGCCTATACCTACATTTCAGTGCCACATAGGTACAAAACCGTCTTTTCATATTGTGAAAAATAAAGTCTTCATTTTTAACAATGTGAAATTGCTTTGCTTACCTGGAGTTTAAAAAAAATCACACACACAAACGTAGGTACGAATTTGTCTTCTCTTTCCAAATAAATAGGACGACTATTTACGAGCTTTGCTTACTTGATTTTTTTAATATCAGTGCCTCATGTCACCTCTAGTCCTTTGCAGCTCTGCGACGGCTTCGGTTAGTTAAGCCGCAAAGAGACCGACATAACTTCATTGATTACAGCTCACCTTGATCGATGCCCGTTTACGTTTCCTATTCGTGAAATTGCTTAAGTGTGTTGTCGATTGTGTGACGTAACGCGTTTTACGCTCGGTTACAAGGTTTATTAGTGTTTTATTCAAACAATTTGGTTTGAAAAGCGAATCGATTTCGTGGATGTCCGCGTAAATTGAATGAAAAATGATAAGCGGTCTGTTCCGGCTATCGTATGTCTCATCATCATCATCATCATCAAGATCAACACATAGTCGGCTCACTACAGAGCACGGGTCCCCTGTCAGTATGAGAAGGGTTTGGCCGTAGTCCAGCACGCTGGCCAAGTGCGGATTGACGGACTTCACACACCTTTGAAAACATTTTGAAGAACTCTCAGGCATGAAGGTTTTCTCACGATGTTTTCCTTCATCGCCTAGTTCCAAAAAGTTAGAGTTGCGTGCCGGTATCGAACCCCCGACCTCCTGAATAGGAGGCGGATGTCGTAACCATTAGGCTATCACGGCTTTTATTTCTGTATACACTATAGGTACACCCGGACGCAATCGGGCCTCACTCGCAGTCTTTCAGTTCAATTAGATACTCTTACCCTGAATTTCCGGGTTAAGAATCAAAAACCGGCCAAGTGCGAGTCAGGCTCGCACACTGAGGGTTCCGTACTACAGTCTTATTTTTTCGACATTTTGCACGATAATTCAAAAACTATGATGCATAAAAATAAATAAAAATCTGTTTTAGAATGCACAGGTAAAGCCCTTTCATATAATACCCCACCTAATATAGTTATCTTACTCCGAATATTGAAAATTCTAATTATTAGTTCATGACCACAATTTTTTTTTTTGTGTGATCTAACCCTAAATTCACGGTTTTCCGATTTTTCCCCTAAAGCCAGCTATAAGACCCACCTATCTGCCAAATTTCATGATTCTAGGTCAATGGGAAGTACCCTGTAGGTTTCTTGACAGGAAAATTATTGGTGATTTACACGAAATATTATTGGTGGGATAATTATTTTCAATCTGTGTTTTAAGCTTCCTACGGTCTTGATTTGCTATAGACTTATAAATAAACGCTATTAGTTGGCCTAGCTATAGGTACATAAAACAAATGTTTTTCATATTTTCAGTTTCAAGTAGCCATTTCAACCTTGCGTCAATTCAAACTGGCCTATTAACTTAGTAATTCTCTCAGGAGACCGACTACTAACCTAATTGCTAACGAATAATCATTATTTAATCAGCTTATGTGGCAAAAAATCCATTTACAATCGGCGAGTGTATCGCAGGGGTGCGTCATGTGGCCCGGCGGTTAGCTATCGCGGGATCTTCACGCGTGGCCGCCTGTACCTACCTACCTACACTTACCCCTTACGACTGGTGCGTATGCTTAATGTCCGGCAAAGACTAGCCAGATAACGTATTAAGTTTTTTATGTAATTGGAAATGTATCGGTTTTTCGAATGTTTACTGCATTCATTTGCATCAAACCAACTTACACTTAAACCCCTTATAACTGACTAGATGATGCCCGCGACTTATCCGCTTGAATTTAGGTTTTTTGAATCCCGTGGGAACTCTTCGATTTTTCGGGATAAAAAGTAGCCTATGTCCTTCCCCAGGATGTAAGTTAGCTCTGTACCAAATTTCATCAAAATCGGTTTAAGTGTTGGGCTGTCAAAAGCTAGCAGACAGACAGACAGACAGTAGACACACTTTCGCATTTAAAATATTAGTATGGAGTAATAGTATGGATACACCCAGTAGTATGGATGAGACTATTATCGAATATTGTGATCATAGTTTTTTGTTCAATTTAATTAAACTTAATATTATATTTACCTAAGTAGGTATATATAACTGCATTTATCTTAGCTTTCTGACAACTCAGCTGGCTAGGTATCAAGGTGACCCATAGATATAAAATTCATCTTGATGAATGACGAACATTGCTTATAAAACTGGACTGCATTAGACTTTGCAGAACGCAAACGCGACTCACAGCGGCGACACGCGTCGCGCCATCCAGGTAAATAAGTACCTACCTACTTATATTATACCTATAGGTACAAACTGTTTCATGTCACGGTTTCTCATCTCTAAATGCTTTCTATACAAGGCAGTATGCAAGTGTCGCGGTTAAAGTCTACTTCATCACTTTAGATGGTTATTTAATTGCTATACTCCTGCATAGATGCATAGCAATTTTCCTCTATATAAATACTTATCCTTTACCTATTTAGAATACCTGAAAAGACTACCTACCTATTTAAAGTGAATAACTTCAAAAGACTTTAACAGAACACCACTTAATAAGTAAGTAGATGTAGTCCAAAAAGCCATTTATAGGCTATTGAATTTCAGCCAATTTATGAAGAATTTCTAATCATTGACACGTTCATCAACGTGCGCAATTGTCTTGACGATCTGATTCATCATCTAATCCCGAATCAAATCCACCGCAAACGGCAATCAACAATTAAACAGCTGTGGGTACCAGGCATCTCTGATTGCCACGATACTGATGGCAGTGGCGGCCTTTGGGGGTAGCAAGCAGGCCAAACGGCTGGGGCTCCGCTGTTGCAGGGGCCTCGGGCCCTCGTGCTGCAACCCGAGTAAAAAAGTTATTGGGAATCTCGGGTCTTACGCCGGCCGTAGATTAAAAAACCTACAATGCGCTAATTGCATGTAATTACTACTATAGGTAGGATACAATTTGAATTTTTTTTGAAAACTTTAAATTTATTTATTTAAAATTTTTGCAATTATCGTCAAGTATCATGAATGCACTGGAAAGAGCAACGTTGAAAGACCCCACACTAGGTGGACAGATGACAACAAACGAGTCGCACGGAGCCACTGGATTCAGGCGGCGCAAGTCCTATGTCCAGCAGTGGATGTCTCTCGGTTGACAATGATGATCATGAAAAATACTTTCAATAAGGATATGGGCCTCGTTAATACCTAGTGCCCAGAGCTTCGCAATGGCTGAAGCCGCCCCTGACTGATGGCTTACGAAACGGCTCCGTTAGTAGACAAACTAAAAATTAAAATAGCTAAACGGGCTTCCCCGCCACTAAGCAGACCAATTGTAGCTCCCAGCGGGCGGCGCACCTTTCATTATTCTATAATAACTCCGATACAGGGCGAGCCAAACCTCCGTGTCATGCTGCGTCCAAATAACCAACTCTTACCGAATTAATTGCCACATTCTGGGCGGTAACGTCACTCTGGCTAGCTCATTGCCCGATTCTGCAATCCCGATACAATCGTAATTAATGAATTATTGTCATTGTACTTCGATTTTCTTCATTAGATGCTAGGAAGCATAGAAAGGCAGAAAACTCTCCGTTGTTCCATCTCAGTTTTAATTGCTTTTACGCTAAGTTTAATTAGCGTTACTTATAATAATAATCAAAGAAATAGAAGCCTTAAAAGAGTCTACACTCCGTCCGTTGACTTCGGGATGTCCAAAACAATGTGCCTAGGTACTTATATTTATCAAAATATTTTTTGTAGGTACCGAAAATAAGCATAATTTTCGCGTTTGAGATTGAGATCTCAATTACATGAGATTATTATTTTATGAGATTCGTGTATTTTGACTAGCACTTAGTTAAAACGAGACAAATATAATGTATCAGAGGCTCCGCCTTATTTTAACTGAAACTTAAAAACAAAATAAGAAATAAACTCTGTAGACCTCAGCCTGAAAATCCGGAACGTGATTAATTCCTTCTGCCCTGAAACGTAAACGAAAGATATCACAATAATTTTGACACGTTTAAGTTATAAAATCAGTTATCGATTAATCTTAACAAGTATAAAAGTAAACGCGCCCATACCTTGCTTAGCAGCTTACAGAGTTTGTGAACCCTGGGCATTATTCTTCGATCAGGATGATTTGCGTGTTGCGCGCACGGCGTACCTGTACGAAACTTATTAGCTGTTAAGGCACCGGCACCGCCTCCACCGGGCGTTGCTCGGAACATCTGTACAAATCGATATAGCACTCGATCCGAAATCGAGATTATGCTAAAGCGATGTTAGACGTGTCGAAGTCACTATCTCGGATCGATATAAATCATCTTATTAACTATTGTTTCGGGAGGTGTGGTGTGAACGAGCTGATGTTATCGGGCCTCTGATGTGTTTTAAATTAACATAATAGGTTTTGTGAATGGATATCGCCTCTATGTTTGTTGTTATTGACGGCATGGCCTGGGAATATCGGTGGTGTTAAGCTAATCCTCAATAGGTACCTAATAAGGCTATAGGTACCTACCGACAAAACTAGTATCTATAATCTACTTATCTATCGAAAACGAATTCTTCCATCATATAATTTTACACTCCTTCATTTCAGCCCAAAGGTCATTCAGTTGATTTATACCCTGACAGTCACAGTCTGTCCCATGAAACTTTTGACAGACCGACTTAGTATCGAAAGGGTCTATTAGGCGATAGGTATTTTTGTTTACTCAAATACGATGTTTTCGTTATAATAATTTATTATTTGGATAAATGGGATAAATCGTTGCTCTATCAGGCCCTATCAACCATTCAATACCTACTCGCTATTGACGGATTGACCCGTTAATGTCAGAGGAATCTAGCCCTGATATATCGCATAATTTTTTGGCTTCACATATGCATCATTTAAGGGATCTTCATTGACGCCTAAGATAAGCCAAATAATAATTTGTAAAACAAAGCTGCAAATGCCAAAGTTTAGGAATACATAACGCTGGCGACACGTAGGGCAAAAGAGCGAGAGGCCGCTCACCAACTAGGTGGTCAGACCAGTTAAAGGGATCCAGCAGGTGTGGATTTTATCACATAGATAGTGAAAATGGCCACCAACAGAAGCCGGTGGAAACAGATAATCCATTCGAGGGAAGTTTGCCAGGACCACGATCTTCATTCAGCAATGAAGGAACAACCGGAGAGAGACAACCCTTGCAAATCCTGAAGATTGACTGAACTTATCATCTGAGCGGTTGAGCTTCGAGTTTTCACAATATCTACGTACGATAACTACCAATTCCCTATTCTTGGCATGCATACCATCTTATATTATAATACCTAAGTGAACTTAAAATATAATCATGTGAGATCTAACGCTAACCTACCATCAATAAAAAATTTAGAACAATAAAATTTAACAGTCACTTTAAATACCTCAAGTTAATATGCGATTGAAATCTGATACTTATTACTGTTTTATAGGTTTCTATTCCAGTGTTGCTACTTAACAATCTGAGAGATTTTCTCACAAAGTGAATCAAATCCATTACACACATTTTGATAATGATAAGATATGAAACAGGCGTTTGAACTTTTCTATGGGTAGGTAGTACCAAGTAGGTATCATATTACTATTTAAATATTTTTTCTATAAATAACTTTTTAAAATGAAGTAATTATTTTTTGGTAGGGACCTGAGCTTCCTAATCCTAATACGTACGCTCTAATGTAAAGTTTCTATACGTAAATCTGCCAATACCTAGGTATTATGTCCCAACTTTTAGAAGTTCTTCATAATTCCTATCTTAGTTGTAGGTACCCATTCTTCTTCCCACTGTCAAGGGTCACTGAAAGAGATCTCTTATAGAGATGAGTGTTTCATTCTCTGTCTTATGTTTTTATCTTTTTTTCTTCTCATTGATACAATTTTATGTTACGAATAAATTAAAAAAAAGTTGTATAAAGGGGTAAAATCACATTTTCTGTTCCCAGCCCTTAGCAGGACAGTAAATATCTACTGTTGTGATATGCTGAATTTATGGTATTCTTGCATTTTACCCAATAGTTAGCGAGTATCTGCCCAATCAAAGGCGATCGTTACACCATACACTGCAGTAAACTACGGCGGTAGACGGGATTGTCCTAGTTTGAATATGATAAAATATAGGTACAAAACACTGTCTGATATTTGAGAAGTAAGGTATGATCATGAGAAAAATTAAACGCTGATTCATTCACATTCAATGGATGTGAAATCTACCTATGTAGACCTACCTATATTATGTACCTACTATCTACCTATATTATGTGCCTACCTACCTACAGCAGATAGAACATCATTGTAGAGTCTACGAAACTTAAAAATGTTGCATGATCTTACAAGCTATTACTTATGCCAAATAAGTTGCTTTTTGTACCTAATTAAATCTCGAAGAAAATTAGGTAGGTAGATAAACAGGGTGTAACCAGAACGCTACCAAAAACAGAGACAGGTGATAGTACGATTATATGTATAGTTCACGATATATTGAAAATAAAACATCTGACGGACGCTAGAGGTCAACGAACGTTGCGTAAGTAGGCCACACGGAGTCAATTCCGCGTCGTAGGTGAGGCATTGACTCCAGTTTTGTACGCTATACATTGCGGGTTTGATAAATACTAAATCACTAAAACTAAAAATTAAGGCAAATGGTTAATGGTATTGGATCGTGTTAAGATGGTATAATAATAACGCTAAAAGAAAGGTCCTTTTAATTTGGTTCAATTAATTTATGAATTTTGAGCAGTGACTAACAAAGTGTACTTACCTATTTAGTAGTATGAATTCGTAGTTGTACTTGATTTTGTAAGGTTGTGGCACTATGCATTGATGACGTTAAGTTTTGTTTACAGTTTTTTCTACAAGTAGGTTGGTATCTATTAGTACCTAAAGGTTATCTATTTAACATTACATTTAATTACTACATTTCCGTACTTTAATTTCTGCCAACCTCATAGCTTTTTATAAGAAACAATGACTCAGTATTTTTGGGTCACGACTTTAATAAACCTAGAAGCAATATTTATTGTACCTACCTGTCTAACTAGGTACAGTACGCGGCACATCGACATATAGAAGGAGATAGTAGATTAATTGTAGAGCGTTGTCCCTGTCATTGAGACCGACAAAGTGTCATATAGGTATGAGTTACAAGGACAACGCTCTATGCCGATATGTCATTCTAAAGGCCGATGTACAACGCTTTCTGCCACGTACTGTGAGTGTAAGAAGGTACTTACTCTAAATACAAAAACTTTTAAAACTTGATTAAAACAGTAATAGGTACTGGAAACAGTAACAGTAACGTTTAGAACACGACCAGTTGAAATGGCAAGCGGGGAGGGAACGCCCCGCACACTCGCACGGCCCGTGCGCTAACCCGGTGCAGGCGAGCGCGGGTAACGTGCGGATGTGCGGTGCGCCCCTACGCTTCATACCTCGATTGCCATCTCAACCTGTCGCGTACTACACTTAGGTAGGTAGGTACCTACCAAATATTCAATATAAAAAACTAACGGAAGTGATTTTCCATAAAAATTTACCTAAACTATATATATATTGTGTTTGTTACCTACAGAAGTTATTTAATAAGCTGGCGAGAAATTGATTAATGATTTCCTTTCAATAAAGCTGAATCATATACAGCTGATGTGTGGTTTTATTTATTTCTGGGGCTACTTATCTAAGTTTAATTTAGTCAATTGAGTTTGTTTGGAACATTTCTCAGAATAATAATTATAAGTATAAGCCATCCTTACCAGAGTATTATTTTGGGGATGAATGACGAATTTTTGCCCAACAAAGTGTTTGGATAGGCCTACAAGCACTTTATCATAAAAAAAAATTTACAAAAAAAAAATTAAAAAACCGACTTCGATACACAAACACTAAAAATTGAAAAATAATTTAATTTATTACCGAATATATTATGTATACAAGAGTTAATATAGTTCCATAATAATACTTTTTGGTGCCGGTGCCAATTAGCTTTAGCTGCGCGAATCGTCTAGACTTCATATTTTTATGAGACTCCACAATGGCACCTCATTGGCACCGACCCCAAAAAATATTATTATGGAACTATATTAACTCTTGTATACATAATATATTCGGTAATAAATTTAATTATTTTTCAATTTTTTGTGTTTGTGTATCAAAGTCGGTTTTTATTTTTTTGTAAAAAAATTTTATTTCACAATTTTTAGTGGCCCCATGGAGTTATGCTATGACTGGTTAAAAATCTACTGTTTACTAAGCTATTACACTGATCGCGAGCAATTTACTCTTATCCGTTGAGGAGTTCCAGTATCTATCTTCGAAGATGTTCATCAGATCTTCACCAAATTTAAATGGGACCAACTTTGAAGTATACCCTTTCAAACAAAAAAAGAATTTTCAAAATCGGTCTAGGCGTCTTCGAGTAATCGGGGAACATACATAAAAAAAAAAAAAAAAAAAAGATTCCGACGAATTGAGAACCTCCTCCTTTTTTTGAAGTCGGTTAAAAATAATATTTAAAATGCTAAATATAATATTTTATGCCCATCAGAACAATGATTTTAAACAATAAAGCGTACGGCACTTAAATGGGAGAAAATATTATACAAAGTAAGTATATCACTTTTCACTACCCATATTATAAATGCGAAAGTGTGTTTGTTTGTTGGTTTATTGCTTTGTTGGTTTGTTGGTTTGTCCTTCAATCACGTCGCAACGGAGCAATGGATTGAGGTGATTTTTGCATGGGTGTAGTTAAAGACCTGGAGAGTGGCATAGGCTACTTTTTATCCCGGAAAATAAAAGAGTTCTCATAGGTTTTTTTACACCTAAATCCACGCGGACGAAATCAGCTAGTGTACAATAAATCGAGGTAGAAAACTAGTTTTAAACACGCATGTTTATACATAGACCCGTTTTAATAGCTTGGTAACGCCTCCAAAACGATTGGATAGGGAATATGCATGAATGCTAAATATGAATAAAATCAGGCTCTGAAATGAAAAACGCGTCCGATCTGAGATAAATACTCTCGTTAGTTATATCTGCAGTGGGCGTGGACTAACTACGTGTTGTAGATCGCGTAGCCTCAGCTCTAAGCTTTACTCCTTTGAAAAGAGCAGCTACAGACGCACCAACTTCTCGGTAGCTGAGCACTGACAAGTTGAATTGCCAATTATTGTCTTATTACCATTTATTAATTGCCAAGTTACATCAACTATAATCGGCAGCTGAAAAGTTGGCACGTTTGCAAAAAATGATATATTAGCTTTAGTTTCATCCATAGATATTAAAATTATTATCTTAGCGAGGGCTTTGCCGTTCCCCCTGATAGATGCGAAAGTTTGTCTGTCTATCTGCTAGATTTTAATGGCCTTACAAAATTTAATACAGAAAAAGCTTACACGTCAGCGACGGACTAGATTAGTACTAATTATCAGGGAAAATCGAAGAATTCCCTTAGAATTTTTAAAAACTTAAATCCACGCAGACAAAATCGTGGACATCATGTAGTATTTTATAACACAGGACTGGCTCCCTTTTCTTGTAAAAAAACATATCTAGGTCCTAGGATTTCTAAATGTTTTTGTATAACCTTCACAACCCTGTTAATCAAATTAATGTACCTATAGTGATAGATAATATACCTCACCAAAAAAGTGCTTCAGAGCTTCTAAAGTTCCCCCTACATCTAGCTTTTATTATAATAATTTTTAAGCTAGATTTTAGATACTTTATGTTACGCTACGTGCTTGTATCCGCACACGCTTTTGCACAGCTTTGTCCGCGTGAACTTAGGTTTCTAAAACTCCGTGGGAACCCCAGGCCCTCGAATAGGAGGCCTAAATTAGCTATCACATACATGTTCCCGTATTACTCTGTACTAAAACTGTAAAGGTGTCTGGAGTGATTAGTTTAGGCTGGTTCAATAAATAACATCTCATTACAATGGAGGCTCGCGGCAAAGATTGTGTCTACAATATTTTACTTTACGCGCCCTTCGATGTGCGGCCGAGCGTTGGGCGCGAATACAGGGACGGACGCAGCTAATACGACTAAACAGTGCTAAAATCTAGTTATTCGTATGTTAAAATGTATTTATGACAGAATTAAAATCCATATCCATACTACTTAACATGATAAATGCGAAAGTGTGTTTGTCTGTCTGTCGGCTTATAGCTTTTCACGGCATCGTCGGTGCATTCCTGAGACAATTTCCTGATTAAAAGCAATAGAACCTAAAATATGACTGCCCTCCGCTATTTCTATTTCAATAAGGTAAGTAAGGTAACCTTCAACGAAATTACTAATCTATAAACCTATAGAATACTTATACAATACGTCGAAACATTTTTACGAACTTATGATGGTGAGTTATGCTTTTGAATTTTTGAGAAGCATCATGTTGCCATTCGTATAATTTCACGAATGCGCTTCTCGCTGTAGAAAAAGCGTAAAGTTCAACATTGTTATAGATGCCATTTTGCTTTGATTCTCCGATAATTATAATAGAATTTTGATGGTTATAATGAGAACTTTAAGGGCTCCTACAGACCAATAGATTGTTGGTCGATCGATAGTTCAGCTGAATTGGGTTGCGACCGAGTAGGCATGAACAACACAAGTTACATGATTGTTAACACGGGGTACACCGAGTAAGCCAGTCAAATAAAAATTAAGAACTAACTGTTTGTATTATTGCTTATACAACGTATAGAACATGACCAGTTGAAATGGCAAGCGGGGAGTAAACGCCACGCACACTCGCACAGCCCCTGCGCTAACCTGGTGCAGGCAAGCGCGGGTAACGAGCGGATGTGCGGTGCGTCCCCACGCCTCATACCCCGATTGTCATCTCAACCAGACGCAGACTATACTAAACTAAACTACAGACTAGAAATAACAATCTAGCAATAGACAAAAAATTGATCGCAAACTCAGTATTACCTAGCTTTGACAACAATGCTTAGCGCAGGTTTTCTGTTTACTCCATATGTAGTAAGTATGTACCTACTAAACAGTCAAATCGGACCGGATAAATACTATAGGTACATTGAATAGTACGATACGATAACGAACCAAGTGACAGTATTAGGTAAATAATATCAGCCAAACAACAGTTTTGTGTCTGTTAGGGCCCTAATAAAGTTTAATTGGCAATTTTAAATGCTTCGTATGTAGGTTTTTGGACATATGTAATAATATCTCAGAAAAAACGTTTCACCAATTCGAAGGCACCTCAGGCGTGTTTGTATCAGTTCAGATCATATCAATCTGTCTGATAGATTTCTTGTAGGAAACATTTCGATGATATCGCTATAAATTTTGTTACATGAAGCACCTTTATTGTTTGATATGAATTTTTATGGATATCTATAACTTCTTACAATAACGAGTAAGTATTATCGGCAGAATTTTATCGCGTTTTTATTTGCCCTTAGTTTTGTTCAGTTCAAGATACTATCACATTCTCTGAAAGACAAGTACCTATGGGTGCTAGGGAATTTTTCCTTCCAAGGACGTCACACATCTTTCTTCTCTGGCAATAATTGAAAAATATTTTTTGTAGAGGATCGCGTTTCGCTCGTCTGAAAGTAGAAAGAAAGAAGCGACATGCCTATTATATTTTCCCAAGCACAATATTTAAGGCATACAAAGAAGTAGGCAAGAATATTTATCTGAGGAATTTAACTAAGTCGATTATTAATTTAACTAGTTTAGATCCCTGACCTTTATCTACATGCTCAAACTGCTGGTTGATTGAAAAAGTCGTGATCATCACATTACTATACAGTATCAATTATTGTGATTTTGATGAATTCATGGTATTCTTGCTGCAACAATGCATTTTTTCAACTTTTCTAAGTTAAGTAGTTCGTTTCCGTCTCAGTCTGCACCATCTCTTACCACAGGTCAGATCGCAGTCAAGGGTTAACTTGTTTTGAAAAAAAAAAGACCAACTGGGTCCTCAATGAATACTAACATTCTATCCAGCCATTGTTCTTAACAAGTGCATTGTTATGAAATGCAGAGGTTTAATTCTCCAAAAACCCAATGGTCAGTCCGCACCTCGTAGGCGTGGCGCAGTGGTCGTGCGGACTGCGGAGCCGCGGGCGGGGGCGTGCTGCTTCGAAATGTACGTGTTTCTTACCGCAAGGTTTTCTGTGACTTGAATACGATATGAATTGGTTTCAGACAGTTCAGAGAGGAAAACTGTATAACCTCGATATGTCCGCTAGCAATAAAACTTGCAGAAGTCAGAAAGTTGCCCTGGAAACATACTTGCATGTAAACATTTCAATTATTTCACTTGCAAATAAATTTACGGAAGTTTTTTAGTTGCTAAAACTTACAGAAATTAACATTGACACGACTATGACGGCAGTCTTGTGCAAGTTTAATTGCCTTTGTTCACTTAAGTAGCTTATGACAGCGGTGATAGCTTTGTGGTGAAGACGTCGGCCTGCTAATCGATGGGTCCGGGGTTCTATCACATACCTCATGTGGTGACTCATGTGGTTCTATCCCGAGCACGGACCTTTAACTTTTCAGAATTAAATACCTAATAAGCGTTTTGCTTACAACTTGATCAAGTGTCATACTAATTTCGCCAGCTACATGGAACACGGTAATTGTTTGAAATATCAATAATAATAATACAAGGAGTACCTACCTATTAAAATCAGGTAGGTATCAATTTAGTTCAATGGTCGCCGGTATGGTGGTATTTTACACTGGAGCTCATGTTTTGACATCTGCAATTCACGCGTACCAACAACCATAAGTGCAGTGCAGTTATTCCAATCGGCATTGATCACGGAAGACTTGTAACTCGTTAATCCGTAGGTATAAGTACGAGGCGCCGCGCAAGGGCGGGCAGGGCGGCCGTCCCGAACGTATAAACAACTCAACTACAGCATTTAATTATCGCTCTTTATTAAACCAGCTAGTACAAGAGATGGTGGAGCAGTGACGGACCGAGACCATCGGAGACCCGGGGTGGCATCACTGAACGGGGCCATACATTGTACTTTTTTCTTTTTTTGAGCTGTTCCATAGCGCCTACAAGAAATTAGACCAAATAATAGATAGATAATGGCACGAGCGAAATGAGCGATTTTTTTAATTGAATTTTACAAAAAAGGACCCTAGGTACTTACTCATATAACTAAAGCGAATAAATTTTACAGAAATGATCCATAACCTAACTGAAATATAATATTAACTGGCTTTTGCCTAAGAACTTATTGATTTTTTTATTATGTTTTGCGATTTGATTATGGCATATGATATTAGCATCTACAGTAAATACAATATCGTGAATTTAGCACTTTAAAAAATTTCAAATAGATTTTTTTGTAGGTATGTATGAGGGAACTTTCCTTCTCCACTAGCTTTCCATACTCAGATAATGTCATCATCATCATCCCATGCTACCGCTGCCGGACGCACACAATATAACTCTACGAGGATAAACCTATAACTAAAAGGTTTTAGGTTTATCCTCGTGATCAAATCCCGGACCTTCCGAACAGGAGGTCAACGTCAGACCATCAGGCTAGATCACTGCTTCTCAGAAAGTTTACATAATGTTTTCATCACTTATCAATAACCTCCTAAATTTTTGCACCAGCTCTTAATCCAAGACGCTCAGCACACCTACAGAGTATATAGGTTCAGAGCGGATAACAACTGATACCAATCGTAGATGAAACAATGTTCCAATGTGAGGTGCCTAACACCTACCTACTGACATCAAGAGTTTGTAGCCTCATTGTATTATCCATTGTTTTTTCAAATTGGAAAGTCTATAACAAGTCTTTGTCAATCCAATGTGAATGTAATGGGTGAATTCGATTATCAAACATTAATAAGCCTATTGTTGTTCTGACGTTCTCATTTTCATCATAATCATCTTATACCATCGCGCCGTCCCATTACTGGACACGGGTCTCCTCTCAGAATGAGAAAGGGTAAGCCATAGAATCGGCAGACTTCGCATACATTTGAGAACATTGTGGAGAACACTCAGGCATGCCGATTTTCTCATGTTTTCCTTCACCGGTAAAGCAAATACTTAATATTTATTTGCTTTAAATGAGGAAAGCTAAACCTAAGTGCGTCCCCGGGATTGAACAATGGATATCCGAATAGATAAGGCCTCAGATAGAAGAAGCTTAGAAGAAGTGACAGCCTAGTTTTCATTTTGAAACACTATTTTTCATTGCATTAATTAAGTATATCTAACCATAATACATCGTCCTATTTGAACGAATGGATAGATCCTAGACCTAGTAGACCTATCCTAATAGGTACATGTTACGACCTTTGTAGATCTTTAATTTTCTTAATCAACAAAGTAAAAATTCTTACAAGAATTTACTTTTTTTATACCTAGTCCTATCTATCCTGAAGACTGAACACTTATTAAAAGCTATCTATCAACTACCTATACGATACCTTCAAGTGACAATAGGCATCTACTTTTTTTTCATATAATAAAAATTCCACTACCACCTTTATAGGTAGCTGAACTGTTAAACACCGTGACAAGAGCCAAGCAATCGCGTGAGCTGTAAAGAAACTTAATTGCGCCCACAGCAATAACCATTAAGTTTGTAAAGCTAAACAAATCACATTCTTAGAGCAGTAACTCTGGTGTACCTTTCTGTTAATAAATGACATGTTAGTCCTTGACTGCAATCTCACCTGGTGGTAATAGTGACTATGGAATCTAAGTGACAACAGAGTCGGAGTGGAGTCCAGTCGAGTCTTCTTGATAAAAGCTTACTTTGTGTAGGTACTTTGGCAAACGGTTGAAATTAGTATAGATACTGAAAGTGCTGAAAACAAAACACAGAGGACGTGCGGCGATGGATCGAAAGAGAGATGTAGAGCAGTCGCACTGTATGTGGCTAGAGAGAAACCATTTCACAGGTAGCATGTATGAAACAGCACGTTAAAAGGCTTTTTATATGTAACATTTGCTACCTTACTTAAAGGAACCTATGAAAAATCTTTCAATTATTACATTCAATCAATTCAGAGCCTCAATAGCTCAACGGTTAAGGAGCGGACTGAATTTCGAAAGGTTGCCGGTTCAAACCCCACCCGTAGCACTATTGTCGTGCGTAGGCACCCCCAACCCAACTTGTGCTAGGAGTAGTCCTAGCACAAGTTTTTCGCTTAGTTGGAGGGGAAAGGGGAATATTTGTCATAATTAACACGGCTAATATTCTTTAAACAAAAAGAAAAAGAAAAGAAAAAGAAATCATGCTTTTGGTACCTACCCATTTCTTAAATTTTGCACCGTGCGCACAATTATTGTTGACCCGAGCTAAGACGCTTAAGAGCCTGCGAGCGCAATACCAGGTCAAGACCCCGAAGAAAATATTGAGAAAAGCTGGTCAGCTAGATTTAAAAAATTGGATTCTCAAAACACCTTAAGACGTAGAGCCGTAGCTCCAGAAGTGTATTGCTAACAAATCACAAGCGAATGGCTCGTTTAGCCGCCATTTGTTGCCCCGTGGGTGCAGGGCGGGGTAATTGTGTTTACAATACCCCCTTTCTGAGGTAGTACCCCACCACCCCTATCCGGTCGTTCCTCATGCCTGACAGGGTAACGCTTAGCGACTTTACGAAAGCATACATTTGCCGTGTACACCGCTTAATGTGACATAGACTCTAGATTTAAGATTTGTTATTTCAGCGAACATTTTAAAGCCCGGAAATCCAGTGCACACAACTCCTTTTTGTTAGGGTTGCGTAGTAAAAAAGAAACCATCGTTTTATCCAGTCCGACTATCCGACTGTCTGTTGTCACAGCCATTTCAAAAATAAATTTAGAATTCATTATATATAAACCTATTGCCGCTACAAAGAGTTATCTGAATTTATATTTAAAAAAATCACGTGACTATAACGCGGTGACCTGCGTGAGCGACGAATACTACGCGACGCGACGCTGCAAACGCGACGAACGCGATCAACTCAACGGCATACCGTGCTTGCGGCCTAAGTATACGCATTACGTCGCGTCGTCGTATCGCGTCGCTTCGCGTAGTATTCGTCGCTCACGCAGGACACCGCGAGCTCTACAGTTAATGAGGTTAACAAAAAAACTTATATTTAAAAGAAGAATTAATTAACTTACCAAGTACATAAAGAATCAACTAGAGTCACAGCCTCCTTCCCACCGCTCTCCCATGAAAACGCCGTAAAAATAATAAACAATTTACGTTCCCCGACACGCGCCAGCCTCATTACGCTTCAGTATTAGCCATCTAAGATTTTTCATAAACTCTGCTGTTGGAAAAATATTTAACCCCGATTTATATTTGTCAAGTGTTTAGGGAAGTGGCGAGTACAAGTACAGTGGCGAAAGCCCCGACAATGACTATTTTTATATTATATTATTTCTGTATTAGCCGTCAAGTGAGATGGAGGAGCAACGTCACGAAATTCGTATGAATCCTCGCAGATTTTTTTCAATTGTTATAAAAATAACAACAAGAAGTTTTAAATTTTGCTCTCAGTGGCTTTTTTATTTTATAAGATCGATTTTCATTGTTCCATAGACATTCATGAGTAATAATATATTCATTCACAAACTTCACTGTAGAGTCCACAGACTGATCATTTGGCTATTATTTATTCCTATTCCTATTTCAAAACAAGTTTGTGTATAAAAATCTAGCACGTATAACCACGCATCCATCTGCCTTACATAATATACTTATGCATTGTACTAAATTAATTGAATGTTTACTCGATCCTGTGGCTAGACAACCACCGCGCGGGGTGCGCGAGGGAGGTTTTTCTTGCCGAAATTAATAGAAAGGGATTCTATTTGAATCCACCGGAAAGGCAGCTTGCCAGCCAAATTGACTTGCTTCTTTTCTATCGGTTCGGTTTACACTTTACACTACTACCTTACCTACTGTACCTACCTACTTATTGACTTCGCTAAGCACTTGACCAATGTGAATCGGCCATAAAGCTCGCCCATTCTCAAACTTGTTGGCTTTGGCACAGAATAAATAACATCTAGTAGATTAGCTATACAGAATGCAAAGATTAATTAAAAAAAATAGATGATGCCCGCTGCTGCTAATAAATGTCAGCATACGTTAGTCTACAGGTATTATTGTCATGATGAGTTTTTGATGTGATGCAATACAAATGCGTAAGTTCTTGTTTTGTACCAGCAAACAAAACCCATTTCAAAATTTTTTTAGTGAAACACTATTTAAACGTCTTGGCTATTTTTGAGTATGATCTAGCCAAAATTGCAAAATAACGATTTTCACTCGTCCATCCTACTTGACGGATTTACGGAAGCACGTTTTTGAGTATGATCTAGCCAAACTCTCATACACACTCTTGAAACATCTTTGTCTGAATTGCAAAATAATGATTCTTACTCGTTCCTAAACCCGTCCATTCTAATCGACAGCTTTACAGAAGCATATATGTCACGTTGGTTTCCTTGTAAGAGTTACATTCGGCCTTCAAGTTAGATGGTGGTCAACACGTGAAATTCAAAATCGTCATGGCTAAAAAAGCACACGCACCTCGCATTGTGTATACTTAAGTAGTATGCAAAATAAAACTGGTCGAAAGCAACAAGTGTACAATTCTTGGAATACCTAACAAATGTTACGTTTTTTCCGTTGTCCTCGCAACATGGCCCAATTAAGGGCCCAACACGGCCAGCGCCTTACTCTCTCTTTATAATTTATTCGCTAAGGATTTTGGTTTTGGACTTTTATTTTTCTGATCGGAATCGATTTCGTAAACACCTTGTTTAGTGGTCTGCGAGCTTTGTTTCTTGATAACGATGGTAACTGGCATACGGTAAGATATTTGATTATATCGATATTCCGATTTGATAATTTAGTTAGATAACAACATACCTACTACCTATTAGTAGGAACCCGAATAGAATAATTGCCACCGACCAATATAATACCGTGAATAACACAAAAAAAATTAAATAGTGGTCATGAACTAATAATTAGTATTTTCAATTTTCTAAGTAAGATAACTATGATGTAACAGATTTTTATTTATTTTTATGTATCATAGTTTTTGAATCATCCTGCAAAATGTCGAAAAAATACGACTGTACCAAGTACGAAACCCTCATTGCGCGAGCCTGACTCGCACTGGGCCGGTTTTTAATTATTCTCCAATTTAAGTCCAGTTTGACAGTGATGAACTTTGAAGTTCCTAGTGTACCTATTATTGCCTAAATTAAAAAAAAGTGATAAAACGGCTATGTTTATTCTTTAATTAGATTAAAAGATAAGCATTATACGAGGTTTTTGTTTGTAAAATATTTATACTGCGGCACCTGCGGGACCACTAATATTAGACACATCTACTCGTACCATGTATTCGAGGCAATTATAAAATTATATTATAATCTGCCCTTGAGGAAAAACTAGAACTACCAGTCGCGTTAACGCTTTAGATAAAGTTGATTAACACAACCTAACGCGTCTGAACATGTGTGTGAAAGTGGCTGAACGGGCTGAACCGCACAAGGCTGGGGGTAAAAAGCTGTTATTTATATCATTAACGCAAGTTACAATTCATAAGATGATCTTGCTAACATATTTAAAACAAGACATGAAGATGATAAAAAAGTACCTAGTAATTCTAGTACAGTTCTTGCAATTCACGAAGGCGAGTGAACTTTACTTGTGGTTACGTCGTATACAAGGGCATTGTGTAAGTGTGCGTGCATGTCGGACCAATCAGTCGCGAGCAAGTGCTCGCAGACGCACACATTTACTGTACGTGTTACTTATACCGATACAACTTAACCCAAGCATAAGCCACTCGCCCTCGTGAAATGCAAGAACTATACCTACCTGAGCATGCTTCTTTCTAGACCTGCAGTTCGATTGCGGTAAACTGATATGTCGCATCGCAGTAGAAATATCCTTATGGATCGTGATCGTTACAGTTGATAAATTTGGTAGCACGGACGATTGATGCACTAAGTAGGTATATCACAATCGGTCGCGATCGCAATCGCAATGTGACTATCGACATTCAGGTGAGATTAAACGTATGACTGCTATACGTTCAACGGGGCTCACAGAAGTTGAAATACCCCCCACGCCCATGTCGTACACTTCTCTCAATATTGAGAATTCCATTGTAAAGAACACGATGATCTCGCACTTTACTCTGAGTCTAGTCGGAGTTGAGTTAACATCGAGATTCGAGTCAGAGTAATATGCAAAGACCTTTAGCCCGATAAGTAACCAAGTATGGACTTCATAAGTCCTTACGTCTACCTAGTTACTTGTCGGGCTAATTAACCTTAACGTCAAGCACCCAATTGGTACGACAATTAATTATGTAATTAATTGTAAAATAGGTACGTCAAAGTGCAATGGATGTAGTTCAACCAGTAGGTTCAATGTACCTGACCTTTTCTTCGTATTTCAATCTCCACTCTCTAGCGCTTTTGATGATGTGATTGCAATGCGAATTTTCTTCCTAATGCGAGTTGCTGTTGTGTTTCTTTTTATCATGATGAAATTAACTTATGAAATCCATATCGCTACTTTAAGTGTGAAAGTGTATCTGTCAATCTATTCTGTCTGATAGTTTTTCACGGTCTTTCTGTTTGAACGATTAATTATGACAAAATTTGCAATAAAGCTTGCATCCCGGTAATCGACATAGGTTACTTTTGTCCCGGAAAATTTCTCAAATTCAAAGAGTTCCGACAGAAATTTAAAAATTATTTAATCCTTTGCCAAAAGATAAAATAACCAATTAAAAAAATAGGCAACTAATAGGACAACAATTCCTAAAAGTAACATTGCGACTTAAAAACCAATGTTTCATCCAAAATGCTTGCGTGTTACTTACTATTTTAAACGACAAAAGCCTCTCTTTTGCCTTTGGGTGGACTACAATCTTGAGCCGTTGCTCATTGGTCCATTCCTCGCAAACTATGACATTTATCTCCTAAGAAGAATTTAGTACAGATAAAACAAACCAGTTTCGGTAGCGAGTAAATGTCGACATGCTCTACAGTTAAATATGTCTAGAATAGTGATGGACCTCTCCGATTTGACTAAGCCTCTTCGACTTTTCGACTGAAATTTTGAGATTTCGGAAGACTAGAATAAATTCAACCCTTTTCAACTGATCTGCGTAGGTAATAATTTACTTTCGTTCTAGTTATCTAAATAGCATTTCTCTAAATATGTATCTATATTTTTTTAATAATATTATAAGTAGGAATATTCATTCAGATAAATATTGTAAATATAAAAACTTTATATTAAAACATTTTTACTATTAAAATCGTGTCATATAACTATATAAAAGTATTTAGGGCAGATTTTTGAATTTAACTGGCTGAGGAATAGTTTGATTTTTAAAAGTTTTCGATACGGATTTGCAGACTTCACGCACCTTGAGATAGATATTTATGGAGAACTCCTAGGCATGCAGATTTCTTCGCCATATTTTCCTTCACCGTTAAAGCAAGTGATTGCTTAAAACGTACCTACATAATTCTGAAAAGCCCCAGCAGGAATACAAGACAATAAAATCAGACACATTGCAGCGATATTATGCCATTGACAAGTTTGACTTGGAGTTTCTCTACGTGATCAAATCAGAAATGAGGAGAACTGGACGGACGACATCAGATGAGTCGCAGGGAGCCACGGGATTCAGGCAGCGCAAGACCGTGGCGTCTGGAAGTCCCTACAAGAGACCTATGTCCAGCGGTGGACCTTCGGTTGATGGTGATGATGATGATGAAGTTCGACTTGCTCAAGTTTGCATAAATTGCGCATCACTAGCCCAGTCTCAAGCGCAGTTTGTCTTAAATCATGCCACATAATGATACAATTATTTATGTTGATTTATGTCATTCATCAAAAACTGGTATGAGGCATTTTATGTAAAGTTTTATTTATTTATTTACGACGTCTATTTATTAGGCGGCAGTATTTCAGGTCGGTTGTCACGTCGAAAAGTTGTGTTTTGCATTTACGATTGTTATATAATAATTAAAAAATTGGATTTGTATTTTAGGTTGTCTCATTAGTCATGCTCATAATTCATTCTGTCAAAGACTGAAAACGCTCATTGAGCGAAAAAACAGCTCACGACGCGTTGCGGCAATCGCAGTTCAAGCCACGACACGTTTGTGCTATGGCTCTTATTGAAACGCTCATGACTCCCAGAAAATAAAGAGATCCCGCGGGATTTTTATAAATCTAAATCCATGCGGACGAGCCATACCTAAGTACCTACTTTAATTTTTTCAATTTAATTCAAATCATTAATTCAAAGTAGGCATTATTGTACTTAGGTACCTACCTACTCATTTTGATGTTCGGGATACAGATGATACGTACCTAGTAGTGATAATTTTAGTTACGTTAACTTAAAGTCAAAGTCAAAGTCAAATGATTTATTCAAAATAGGTAATAAATTACTCGTATTGATTGTCTGGTATGGTGTTAGATTTGTAAGATATAGTGGTGATAATTATTACGCAAACTTAAAACTAAAGCTACGAGGGTTAGCTTAAAACTAAAGGTTAAACTTGGATTATCATCTGTCAGCGTCTGTTGTAATTCGATCGTAATAACAGAAGCTTTAAAAATCTGAAAGCTTTACTAAAGGAGTGTATTAAACATGACCAAAACAACATTCTTAGTTATCTGCTACATTCTGACTTATTTTATTAAAATTCCACTGCTCATACCTAATAATGTAGCCCTTATATTCGTGCGAGCACCGTGCATACGGCCCGGACGGAGGCGCATCGATTCCCAGAACTCTTTAATTGCATCCACTGCGAAGATCGAACGCTTAAAATCGATTTTTTATTCGATTTATCCCATGTGAGCTCGAGTTCAAAATCTTGTTTTTGTTTTGCGATAGCGAACGCTCTGTTTATGCAAATTTTACACGCATCTACTGAAACTTCTCAATTAATTAAAGATGGTGACAGACGGTTTGCGTTAAATGTAGTTAATACTTTTTTCTATGAAAATATTTAGTTTCGGTACGTTCGGTTTTTCGCTTTGATATAATAATATATTTTATTAGCTATTACATGGGTGAATATTCAATGGAAGAATATTTTATAATAAAAAAAATACATAGGTATGTAAGTAAATAGCTTTCCACTACAAATTAATATGTAGATAGATAAGTATAATAACAAAAAATATACACCGTCCAGCATAGTGTAATAGAAAGTGTATGGTGCGTACCTATATGCTATACCTACCTACTAAATAATATTTTGTGACATAAATCGTCATTTACATATTTCCTAATTAAAAAACTTGCAATACAATTTCCCTAGCTTAGTTACTTTCATAAAATTTTGATAAATTATGTACCTACCTAGTACGTATCTAAAATATATCAATTACCTAGGTATTATTATTTATAGGTATGCATGCATATAATTGGCTTTAGAATTTCTTGATAAAAACATTTTTTTGCGATTATTAAGTAAACTGTATTAAGTCAGGTAAGAAATTAAAAAGATAAATTAATATTCTCTCTGGTAAACCGAGGTTGCTCTTATTGCAACAGTTTTGCCTAATGAAAATTAATTACAATGAAAACAAACAAATTACTTATTTCACGCGACAAGTTTAAAAATTGGCCAGCGAATGCAACAAGACTATTGCATTCTGCATATTATGTTGGGAATTATTTTAATTGGAGACATAAAGGATAGTGGGCATTAGTCCAGCTCCAGTATTTCAATGAGCGAAATTGTCGCATTCACTTCTGCCTGCCCGCGCGTGTCTTCACACCTTTGTAAGACATACTTACAAAATAATTTTAACTCTAAAGCTAAGTTGCTAGAATAGCAATTCGCTTGAGTAAAATATTTAAATCACCTCATTTAAATAACAATCAATTCCCAACTTTCCTACGATATCCTTTAAGTATAAATTTGCAAATAAATAACGACCAATGAAACGCAAACTGTTAGATATCTTTCAATGCTTATTTGTCTCTATTTGAATGTAGATAAAGTTCAAATTCGTTTGTGTTGTAAATATTAATATATCTGTTGTAGTTCTAAAGCTATTCGTGCACGTAATGAGGTGAAACAACTCAAAATGCGAGCGGATTCAAATATGTAGTTTTTATCTGTTGCGAATAAGTAGGCATCTGTAATCGCTATCTAGTTAGACTTTAGAGGGTAGATTTTAAAGAGCATTTGCTCAGAATAGCGTAGGTCAAGTACGAATATAGAAAACGTATTTTCTATCTGTGAATCTGGCGGCTCTTTTGGTGGGAATCCTTTTACAACTATTCTGTATATTTACAATAGTTATACTTGTTAGATTGTACCTTATAATAGGTATATGGCACATACACCCATAGCATGGTTTAGTTTGTGTGGTACATTTTGTGATGGTACTTATAGTTCCCGATAGTTTAATAGTCGCGTGTAACCTACGATGCAATTGCGAGCTAGCGCAGGTATTGTTCCACGAGCTTGAGTACTGTGTACGGATGTAGCACTCACACTAATGCAGATTGCTAACGCGAGGTGCGGTGCGGTAGAATTTCTGTCAATCTCCTGAAAATCCTTTCTTAGTGGACTTCTACTGTAGGAAACCCTACAAACAAAATCTCAAGTTTCTCTCAATTGATTTTAGCTAAACGCACAGCTCCGAAAGATCGAACGCCCAACCACCTGAACATGAGGCCCAAAGTCTTAACCGCTTTTTAATTTAATTCCTAGTAATCCTTTAGCTTCAATTTTAAATCTAGCTCATTTATCCGCATTTAATGAGGGACAGGGATGGTCAGTAAAATAAAAGAGGACAGAGACAGGTGCCTGACTCACGTTGTAGCAAGGTGCAGGATCGATCAGGTGTATTTGTTTAACAAGGTGCTTTCTCAAGGACTATAATAAAATAATAATCCATTGTACTCTTGCGAAATGGCCGTTTTTTGCCCTCATTATCATAAGGTAGCCAGCTATAAAAAATAAAATACAGGATGCAATAACATTTTTCAATTAGGGATAAAAATTGAAGGAAGGAGGATAAAAGAAGAGAAACTCTTAGCAAGTAGCGGAGAGGAAACTTCTGGAAGATTTTGAGGCCTACCAGAGGCAATAAAGAGGTGTGGTGGTTGGAAAGAAAATGGAAAATTGGTGGTTAGAGAAAACCGGAAGATTGATGAACTGATAGCGAACCCACTGCACTGAGAGACGAAATCAGCGCGACTCGCTGCTGGCTTGGACACCTAAAAGAATGGAGAAGGATGGGATATGGGAGAGGATCGTGCAAGAAAAGCATACTTTCGTCTACGTATCTTCTACGTATAACTTATGTAGGGTCAGCAACAAAGCTAGGTTTGCACTTGTCCATAGTCGCTTGTACTGGAGGGTGCAAACCTAGCTTTGTTGCTGACTGTACGTTACTTTTCTTTACTACTAGATTGTCGAGTACAATAATACCCTCTTGGCAGCCCCAGGTACCGCAAAAGGGACCTGGAAGGTAACAATACCACTTGTAATCGGTTTTTATGCGACTTCGTGCTAGAACTCTAAGTTGATAGCACGGCTTTGCCAGCCACGGCTAAAGCCTTTCCACCAGAACAGAACTGCACCAATTTAGAAATTAAAAGTTCATAAAGTCTTCCAGCCGGCAAAGAATTCAGCACCTGCTACCAAAGCACTCACCATGCTACACCACGTAGTCCGTCAAAAATTTGCCCAAGATGCGACATTTTTGCAAATTCAAAAAGTTTTCGATATCCAGGATTGTTCATACATTTTCATTTGTGTTAATGCATCATCCGCTCAAATTGCGCATACCTATTCTCAGAATTATAAACACAGACTCATCTCACAGATTTTAAAACTTATAGACACCCTACATTTATAGCTAGTTTGTGGATTTAATTTTTAACGAAATTGTAATCTAGCTTTTTTTCTATAGGTAGTATTCTACTGTTGTAGCATTTATTGCTAGTTTGAGCTGGCTATAAAAGTTAATCCAGTTATCATTATGTACCTAGTTAATTGAACTCGAGTGCTGCCGTAGTCAATTCATTTGCATGTCAGCTGAGCGTTCGTAATGACGTAACACGCACAAAATAGGCCTAGTGGTTTTTTTAAGAATATTAGCCAAGTTTATCATGCTGACTAATATTCCCCTTTCCCCTCCAATTAAGCGTAAAGCTTGTGCTAGGAGTAGGTACGACAATAGTGCAATGGCCAATGTGCTAGACTGTGGCCAAACACTTCTCAATCTGAGACGAGACCCGTGCTCAGTAGTGAACCGACGATGATCATGATGACACATGCGTTTGGTGTCAGCCAACAAAATTGTATTGTAAATTATTGCATTGTATTGCATTGTACTTACATAATATTTTTTTTTATTCAGATACAAGCTAGCCCTTGACTGCAATCTCACCTGATGGTAAGTGACGATGCAGTCTAAGGTGGGAGCGGGCTAACCTGGAAGGAGTATGGCAGTTTTTATTAAACCCATACACCTTTGGTTTCTACACAGCATCGTACCGGAACGCTAAATCGCTTGGCGGCACGGCTTTGCCGGTAGGGTGGTACTTAACTAGCCACGGCCGAGGCCTCCCACCAGAGGTCTGGTCACCAGAAATTTAGAATTATAAAATTCCAATCCCTGCCAGGAATCGAACCCGGGACCTCCCACTAATAGACCACAGCGCTTACCACTGCGCCAGGGAGGTCGTCAAAAGCACAACAACACACTCGTCCAATACAATTGGCGAATGTGTACAGGGCCACTTAGCGCATATTATACCTAATCGGATGCTGCCAGCGCTGACCGGCTTTCTGAATTTTGTAGGTTTTCGTATACCTACTTACTTTGACTTTGCTCAGACTAAGGGTGAGATCTATAGAGTGCACTCTAACTAACTTTGCTTACACATAAGACATAGTTAAAACGAGACATATGTACATCTCTTACATACATCTGTCTCGTTTTAACTCAATCTTCTACAGATCTCGGTATAACTCTGACTCGTTTTAGTAAAGTCTGAGCAAAGTCAGTCCTATACCTACGCTTTTTCGAACTCCGCCTGACGGTCCGGACAGGTGTGCATCTTTGACATGAAGCTCGTGCGGCTCTTTTGGCCTACTTATACTAATTACTTACCTGTGTACGTGGATAATTAAAATGCAATAAATATCAAAGGCACGTAAATTGTAATTGCAGAACATATTGTAGACTATTTTGTAATGCACATTCCTATTTATTTAGACGTAATTAGTGTGTTATTATAATTGCTTTGTGAGTATCTCGAGACGCCATAAAATATTTTCTACTGGTCTTTGGCTTATTCGGACGTTTTTTGGGTTCTGTATCCTAAGGGTACTAACGGGACCTTATTAAGCCTGCGGTGTCCGTCCGGTCCGTCTGTCTGTCAGCGGGCTGTACCGTAATAGTCATGAGAGTAAAAATACAGTGTTTGTTTGTTTTTATACCTCTTTTAAGTACTGAACAGATTTCAACGAAAAGTTTTGTGCTTTGGCTAAGGGCACCCAGAAGATTGGACCAAGTCACGCGCAAAGCTCTAAACATTTTAAAGAAATCTTCTCACTATAAAACACCTCATCATCATCATCATGATCAACCCATAGCCACTACAGAGTGTTTGCCCACTACAGAGCATCGGGCCTCCTCTCATAATGAGAAGGCTATAGTCTACCATGCTGGTCAAGTGCGGATTGGCAGGCTTCATACACCTTTGACAACATTATAGAGAACTCTCAAGCATGCAAATTTACTCACGTTTCCCTTCATTGTTGAAGCAAGTTATATTTAATTGCTTGAACCGCACATATCTCCGAAAATCAAATTTTGCACGCCATACATAAATGGCAAAATGTAAGAGACTATACAAATTATGTACCATGTTACTTTGTTACTTTGTTACTCATATTTGGCAAATAAAATAATTCATGAAATGAAATGAAATGAATAGTTATAATGCGTGCCCGCGGTCGAACCCCCGACCTACCGAATCTTAACCACGAGGCAAATTACCGCTTTTGTTGAACTTGTAAAATACCTCAACAGAAATAAATAAAAAAGAGATTAATTAATTACATCTATCATGTAGTATGTTCGAAATGCGGTCAGGTGCAAAGGCAGCTCGTGCCTCGCTCGCGCATTGACAGTTAACCTTAGGTGAACTGACGGATTCAACCGTTCATTTCTAAGAACCTCTGAGCTCCCAAATGTATTTTATTTCGCACTAGCGACCCGCCCCGGCTTCGCATGGGTGCAACTTAGATACTAATGTGGTGTCATTGAGGTGTCATTTTCTCGGAAACTCTCAAATGAGAGGATTTATTTCCGACCTAATTCACATTACTTCAATTTCTCTAGGGATCTCTAATTTTTTGAGAATTAAACTATAGCTATAAACCTTCCTCTTGAATCATTCTATCTATTGGTGAAATCCGCATCAAAATCCGTTGCGTAGTTTAAAAAATCTACGCGTTCATACATACATACATACAGACTCGGGAAGCGACTTTATTTTATACCTACTATGTAGAGATTTGACGACCGTTCTCTGCTGTCTTAATGATATAATTATAAGCTACCTACTAACATTTCTTTTTATTTACATTTGCTTGCTTGACCTATGTAGTTTTTGGGCATTCGCTTTTGTAAACGAAATAACCATCTTACGTGATTCAGGATTTTTGGAAATTCTATCCCTCACTGATTTTTAAAAATTCCACTCGACTGAGGTCGGGGCCGGTCAGCTAGTTCTTTCGTGATAAAATTAATGTAAATGTCAGTTGGAAATTGATAGGGAATCGTAAAAATCACTTGCATTACATGAAACCACTTACACCTTACGTATTATCTTGAAACAGGTGCGATTCACGCACATGCATGCTGCCGGCGTAAAGCGCAATAGGCTTACATCAAATGGCTGAGTGGACTGGACATTTATGACGAAAAAAAGGTAATAAATGATAATTCCTTAATGCAAGGGTTCCTTAATCCTAACCGAAGGGTTAGGTACTTGTTTTACTATTTTTTTAAAAAATTGTGTTTAAAAGATACCTAATACATATACCTAACTAGTACCTACTGTATACTATTACCTACCTAAGTGTAATATTTTACTTAAAAGTTTTCATTGTAGGTCCTAATTTGTGACAGGATGATGATGCCCGCGACTTCATCCTAGTCGAATTAGGCTAGCCCGTGAAAACTCTCGTGGATTTTCTAAGATATAAATAGCCTAGGTACACCCGTCTCCGGGATGCAAGTTGTTTTATCCAAATCGATTAAGTAGATGGGACCCACTTTCGTATTTATATGGATTATTGATAGGTATACATATAGGCGAGAATTAAGAAAATTTCGTCACTACTTACTTGCAGTTAACAAAAAATTTGTAGGAACTTTTGAGAGCTTTCTCTGTAAAATTAATAGATTTACGTAAATCAGTTCAGGTGTCTCTTCAATTCCACACGACATTGGCGAAGTAAATTGCGCCCGTTTGGTGCAGCCGCGCGCCATATAATAATAAAATAAAAAAAAACAGTTCAGAAATAGCTACGGGAGATGGCAATGGGTGTATGAGGCGGGGGGACGCCCCGCACACCGGCATGGCACGTCACCCGCACTCGCCTGCACCGGGTTAGCGCGGGGGCTAAGCGGGTTGTGCGGGGCGCTCCCTGTCCCCAATTGCCATCTCGACCTGTCGCGTACTATACCTCCATTGCACAACATAAGTACAAAAACTTACAATCGACATAATAAATAAGTTTATATCGGTCGTATTACTAAAACCATTACGACTTTTTATCTAGGTACCTAGGAGGTAGGTATTTTTCCGTATTCCAAATTTCTCCTCTAGCAGACACTTCAAATTTCAATAAAGCTATCCATCTGACTCGGTAGTTCTTTTATTTCTGAGGCTATAATATCAGAATATGCCAGTATTAGGTGTCTGTAACGTGATACATTTCTTACACCTGCCTAAGGAGGGCTCCTCAACGGAGCATTAATATTTTAATATATGCGGTCGAAACGACCCCTGATGCATTCAGTCTGACGAACTGCCTTAATTATTTGGTGCAAACGTATTGAATTTTAAAATATTGGGGAATTGCCATTGACATAAAAATTTAAAGATACAGCTTTCTAACTACCTACCTCCTGTCCTGTCTTATGTAGGTACGTATAGTTCCGAAAAATACAAAAAATAGTAGGTACTTACATAATATTTAAGCTCTTTCGAGTAGGCAATTAGGTATACGTCGCTTCTTAAAATCACCTATTTAACTAATGAATAGTTAAATAATATTATATTGTCATACATTATTTTCAATACGATTATTTATTTGTTTATTTCATTTGTTACATTCATGTCAGTTACATCAAAATAACGCTTATCTTTCTGTCGTGACTATAAGAAATATAAATTATCAAAATACTTTTCAATTATAAATGCGTGGACGTGCGTTACAGCAAAGAGAATTTACCTAATCACGTTACGGCACACAACGAACACTAGTAGGTATAGACCAATGTTCTGAGATCAGAGTTCCAGTGGCCGTTTCCTATTACTCTATTAACGTTCCTGTTTGACTATTTTTGTATACGTACTTACCGACCTATATGATTATTGATTGGTCTAAAGATAAAATTCTAAGCATATGTCTTAGAGTTTTTAGCATGTAATAGATACAAGGAACGCTCTCAGAACTTTAGATGGCCGATACTAAAGTAGTATTAGATACATGTGTATCTTCAAGTAGTATATCAGTGTATTGGAGCAAATGATCTCTTTGTAAGTATGCTAATTACAAGTGTAACGGACTTTCCGTTGCAGGTGACCCGGTAAAAAGTGTCGGAAATCCGATAAACATGACAATATTATTAATTTCGTATAACTGTACATGACTGTGTTGTTGACATGTCAGTGGTATGTAAAAAATTTGCTCATGTCAATTTATTGGTTTATCGAGGTTTATAATTTTTTTAATTAAGTAGGTACTATTTCTTCCTTTATTACAATCAATACAAAAAGTTATTTTCAATAAATATTAAATAAGTGAAAATAGATCGAGAGTCAGAGATCGAAATCATTATCGACCACTTTATCACTAATTTGAATAATTTGTCAAGCTTTTCATCAGTATACTTATAGGTAGAGTACGTTAGCTATGCTAGCCTCCTTGTTTAGACATCGGTCGGCCTCCTATTCGGGAGGTCAGAGGGTCGATCCCGGGAACGAACCTCTAAACTTTTCGGAGTTATGTCAAAAGCAATTTCAAGCAATATCATTTTCTCATTAGGTATGTCGGGGACAATACGCAGAGAAACTTTGAGCTTTTATAAAATAAGGAAGGTCTGGTACGCGCTGGCTCTCTTTCTAAAACCCTATACCTACGTGACAATTAATAATGATTCGACGAAAAAATTGCTTTTAAAATCACCTGAAATATTACCTTCCTAATCCGTGTATTTCATTATTTATAATTAATTACGTCTGAGTAGGTACCATATTATAGTTAAACAAAGACCAATTTATTTACAAAGACAATTAAAAATCCCATAATAATATAATAGACATGTTCCTATTCCTTGTGTCATAAAAGTAATAATCATAAATTAATAAAAAATATGATTGCAAATTCCCCCTATATTTTATTTACACCCTTGTCATAGAAACAAAGGCTAGTATTGGCTTTTGAATAGTCTAGGAGTTAGTGTCTACCTAGTTAATTAAATCTTCATAAACCGCAACTTTTGTTACCTACTTTCACAAAAAAAATATTATGCAAATAGTACCTACTACGAATATTTCCACTTATCTCTCTGGATTTTATGAATATTGTATTAATAATTTTATAATGTTTTTAACTCAATGTTTTTTTTTAATTTTATTTTTTAATAGTAACACAATTCTATTAAATAAACTTAAATCTAAATTAAAAGTACTTAAAAATATTAAAATAAAACATACAAACTTAAATAAACCTTACCAACTTAAAATTAAATGTCGTCAAAAAGTCCGCCCGTTGCCCCTGGGCCAAAGGTGCCCATTAAGCTGGCACTATTGCCACGCTGAATGGCGATGGACAACCTTTGGACCAGATATCAGGAGTGGGCGCAAAATCTGGAACAGCGGCTATTTTTTGCAGATTCTATGAAACAGTTAGGTATCATGGCCATGGGCACTAGCTCTTGGACTATAAGAAATGAGGAGCACCTGTCTAAAGCTGCGCAGGCTTTATAGCCGCTGATTGAGCCTCTGAGCTTCCAGCAACGGAAGTTTAGACAAGCACCTTTAGCCAACGGGTTCACTAATTACCAGGTTCCTAACTTGGTTCCTGCATTGCTTTCCGAGTACGTTTTTTATATCCCATTTTATTTACTGAAGCGAAACTCAGCTGTTTTCATATCACTAATATTATAAAGTGGTTTCGCAGGTTTGAATTTTTATTTATTTATTCACATACAAGCCCTTTTCTGCAATCTCACCTGGTGGTAAGTGATGATGCAGTCAAAGATGGAAGCGGGCTAACCTGGAAGGGGTACATCAGTTTTTATTAAACCCATACCCCTTTGGTTTCTACACCGCACCGGAACGTTAAATCGCTTGGCAGCACGGCTTTGCCGGTAGGGTAATATCCCTAACCAGCCATGGCCGAAGCCTCCCACCAGACAGAGAAGGGTTGAAAATTCTTTCTCTTATAAATAGCTTCATTATCGCCGAGTGCTATTAGGCTATACGTGAATGAACTCAGGATTCACATAATGGTAGAAATTTTACTGAGATGATGATGATGATGAGAAATGCACTCCTAAATCCTACCTCACACTTATTATGACTAGGTAAGGTAAGGTACCTACGATTTTGATTCTTGGTTTAACAATTAATTTTATCATGACTACTTACCTAGTGTTAAAAACGAAGCTCTCTACGAAAGATGAAAAGTAAAGTCCAAATTCGGACCTCCAAAGAAAGCCATCCTGTTACCGACTTTGGTCAACGTTGATTGATACCTTCAGAGTCTGGCTATCAAGGTTCAAATGTCTTACGCTTATGTGGTAAGTTTGAAATGCGTAGGTATTTGTATGATAATATAATCTTGTTTATTCAAATAGACTTGTAAAGCTCCTTTGAAAAGTCAACCTTCTGTCTGTTATTCAGCAGCGTTGATACTTTGATGGACACCATATAGACACACCATTTAGAAATGCCAAACATCGATGTCAAAAAACATGCAATCTTTCATCCTATCGATAAGGTAGGTATAACATATTTTATACCATTCTGTTTATAGTACCCACCGAAATATGGCGAACTTTTAACCTCAGAATAGGATATTGTAATTTTATCCCTTTGATTATGAGTGAGAGTATCTTCGCTTCTGTTGGGTCTTCCACGACACCTGATGGATATTTTTACTGTCCAACCCTAGTTAAAGAAATCTTTCCTTTTTAGGGTTCCATAGCCGAAGAGTGCCAACGGGACCATATTATTAAGCCTCCGCTGTCCATCCATCAGTCTGTGTGCGGGCTGTATCTTGTGAAGCGTAATAGGTAGAATTCTCTACCTATTACGCTTCATAAGATTTCATAGAATGTGTATTGCCGCTTTAACAACTAAAATAATAAAAATTTTGAAATTATATTAATGCTATGAAAAATTAAAAAATTAAAGTCTTATTTTTTGTACGATGGTCCGAAACCCTTCGTAGATATCTACAAAAAATCCGACATTTAAGTCATTTTAAAAAATTGACCGGTTTTTTAAAATGACTAAGTAAACCATAGTTCATCAGAGAAAACCTACATACCTAGGTAACCATCATCAACACCATGCTAAGTAATAAAAAAAACCTTTTTTTTATTAGCACGTGCCGTCTCAATCCGGCTGGTTGTAAGTAATTGGGTCCGGCGATGATATTTTGCAGCTGTAATGCGCTTACAGCTATTAAGTTACGGATACCCAATACTGTTATGAGCCGTGTATGTTCAAACATGTCAGGAATATCATGTCGGCGTGTTTTGGCGACTTAAAGTATCCTACTTAATCTTTTTTACTTAGATAGTAAGTAGACCATAATAAGTTAAGTTTTTCTGGTGACTGATGACTAAGTACGGCTGTTAGATTAGGTAGTAAAACTAACATAATTTTAGTTCCAGCATATTATGTGGGTGTAGCTGTGATAGCGTAGTGGTTAGGACGTCCACCTCCTAATAGGAGGTCGAGAGTTCGATCCCGGACACGCACCTCTAACTTTTTGAAATTATGTGCGTTTTTAAGTAATTAAAATATCACTTGCTTCAACGCCGAAGGAAAACATCGTGAGGAAACCTGTATGCCTGAGAGTTCTTCTTCATAATGGCCTCAAAGGTGTGTGAACTCTGCCAATCCGCACTTGGCCAGCGTGGTAGGCTATGGTCAAAACCCTTCTCACTCTGAGAGGAGACCGGTGCTCTGTAGTGAGCCGGCGATGGGTTGATTTGGTTCTCAGATTAATATCCTAACTACTCATAGTCCCCTGCTTTATTTCCATCCACTATCGCACCTATCGGATTCCACTAAGTAGATAGTCGTGCATGCTTAGTGTAGAGTTTTATTTAGACGATGATCTCTGATCCCTTATCTACGATACTTACTAGAGTGCTTCCAAGAACAATTTCTTTGACTCCAGCTAGTGACGAAAGTGCCTTCGTCATCGTTTATTGCTTAGTCTAAATATATAAAAGGAAAAGACCCATCAACCAGACCATCAATAACAGTAATTTATTACCTATTTTTTTTTTTTTTTTTTTTTATTCAGATACAAGTTAGCCCTTGACTGCAATCTCACCTGGTGGTAAGTGATGAAGCAGTCTAAGATGATAGCGGGCTAACCTGGAAGGGGTATGGCAGTTTTTATTAAACCCATACCCCTTTGGTTTCTACACGGCATCGTACCGGAACGCTAAATCGCTTGGCGGCACGGCTTTGCCGGTAGGGTGGTAACTAGCCACGGCCGAAGCCTCCCACCAGACCAGACCAGAAATTTAGAAATTATAAAATTCCAAACCCCTGCCAGGAATCGAACCCGGGACCTCCCACTATTAAGACCACAGCGCTCACCACTGCGCCAGGGAGGTCGTCAAAAAACATTTTGAATAAATCATTTGACTTTGACTTTGTGTAGTCCACGCGGACGAAGTCGCGGGGATAAGCTAGTTTATTTATAATAACCGAGGAGAGTCTTTAAAAATTTAAGTGTCATTCTTTGAAGATTATGAAACATCTCATGAACCGTAATATCTATACCCTATCGGCGGAATGAAGTTAGCCTACTCCTCCTCTTAAATGAAGTTAGCTCTCTCCTCTGTTACGTAATTCCAGAAAAAAAACAGAGAGTGCGCTATACCTACTAATTTCATTCTGCGGATAGGGTATAGCAGAGAGTTGTCTCAGAGTGTGTATTTCTATTATAGTCCTTGCATTTACGAAGGCGAGTGGGTCATGCTTGTGTGTAAGTCGTATCGGTATAAGTAAGGTGCAGTAAATGTGTGCGTTTGCGACTTGCTCGCGACTGATTGGTCCGATATGCACGCACACAGTGGCGTGCACAGGGTTTGAAGCCAGGGTAGGCATTAGTTAGGTAGGAACCTGTTTACTGGCAGGTCATAATGTAAAATTTGCATTAAGCTATTACAACTGGGGTAAGCAGTGCATTTATGCTTCTATGACCTGCACGCCACTGCACGCACACTTACGCAATGTCCGTGTATACGGCGTAACCACAAGTAAAGTTCACTCGCCTTCGTGATTTGCAAGAACTGTACCGCCATAACAACAAATAATAAAAAATCCAAATAGCCGCCAAGCAAATTAAAAAATTTAAAAGTACCAACGTCATAGAATTATACCTAATATATTGTACGGATCCCTTCGTTTGCGAGTCAGACACGCACTTGACCGAATTTTTTGAATAGGTACTCCAACCGATGTGTTTAGATTGAGTTAACTTCTAGAAACCATGACAATTTATGTCTTACTGGTTTCAAGACGAATTCAGTATGGGTATTGACCCTTCTCACTCTGAGATGAGACCTGGCTCAGTAGTGGGCCGGTAATGGGTTGATCATGATGATGATTGATCCTTACTGAAGTCAAGCATGAAACAGCTGTTAAACTGCGATAAAAAAGCTTCATACATAATCTAATAGGTATCTAATGTTCGAAAATAAGTAAGTATAAGAACCGTTAAAGTTGATATAAGCTTAGCAAGTCAATTTATATTAACCCACCTTATTCTCTGGATTTCATCAAAAGTATTGTGCCATAAAATTGAAAAGGTAGTCCAAAACCTTGTATTGATAGCTTCGTAGACAGCGAAAAAAGATTGACTTGAAATTTTTGGATTTTGGATTAGGTGTGTCAACGAAGGTAGGTAGGTAGGTAGGTATAGGTAGGTAGGTAGGTCTAGAAGATGCAATTCTAATTTTTCTATGGCGTTCTGATATTTAGGCATAGCTGGTAATTGGAGAAGTCAAAATATAGAAAGAGGTTTTAGAATTGTCATTTAGGTAGTTTCTTCCAAGATGAGGTCTCAATAAGGGGCAAGGCTAATACGTTTAAGGGCTAAAGGAAGCTCCTTACATTTCTCATTTAACTTACTCACTAACATTCTAATAAGTATTATTGAAAATGTAAGAACCATTAAAGTATAAGAAAAGTTAAGTTATTAGCTCAATAAGTCAATTTATCATCATCATCATCATGATAAACCCATCGCTGGCCCACTACTGAGTATGGGTCTCCTCTCAGGATGAAAAGGGTTAAGGCCTAAGGGCATAGTCCGCCACACTGGTCCAGCGCAGATTGGCAGACTTCACACACCTTTGAGAACATTACTTATGCAGAACTCTCAGGCATTCAGGCTTCCCTTCACCGTTACAGCAAGTGAGATTTAATTGCTGAAAACACACATAACTCCGAAAAATTGGATTTGCGTGCTCGGGATCGAACCCCCGACCTCTTGAAAAGAAGGCGGACGTCTTAACTACTTGGCTATCACCAATTTTAGAGACTTTGTATTCCCCGCTTCATTCTCCAAATCTTATGTCAAAAGTATTGTGCTATAAAATTGAAGAGCTAGTCAAATATGTCTTGACACTATATACCCGGGGTCAGCGAGATAAGGCCGGGGTAAATCCATGATTGATTCCGGGATCAGACGGATAGTCGCGAGCGCTGGAGTGTGTACGATTCTTTAGTTTACGAGTCACTGCACTCTCTGACTGACTCCTAAAGGGATTTGTGAAGCTACACCCCCGCCACTTGGAGATCCAAAAGGATATTGACCGTTGATTTATAAAGAGTATTAAAATAATCTCTAGGATGCTTTATCAAGTGATGATATAGCTCAGAGTGGTTCTAGCTTTCAAATTCAAATTCTGAATAGGTCATCATAAGATTGTACCTACCTACCTTTGAAATTTGATTAGGTATTACAAGAAAATATTTGTCTAATTTTCTAATTTCAACTAAGTACAGAATCTTAAACCGGTCGCGGTGGTAGATTCATTACCAATATCCAGACTTGACGATTCAAAGAGGCTTTGAATCGTCAAGATTTGTTTTTGCGAAATGTTTTGAAAGTATGCGATATTTCTCGATGCGTTCATCCGATGAAGTGAATATTTGGGTAATATACACTTCAGTCGTTATTCTTACATCTTTACATTTTTCATTGCCTTTATCTCAATTGAATTTAGGCTCGTGTTACAGCCATCCTCTGGTGCGAGTAAACCCTTTGTTGGGAGGAAATACAGCAGTTTACAGTCGTAATTTAGCCAAGTGCGAAGTTCCGTCACATCAGGGGGTACGCGCATTCTTGCTTAGGTGTAAGAATATGCGCCCAGTATTGGCAAAGTTTAGCAACCGTACAGTTGGGCAACACGTTGATTTTGGAAGAGTGCGACCATAGTTCTATCGATATGACAATCAGATGTAGCTGTACTGCATAAGATACCTTGCAGCACGAGTTTGTAAGCGAATTTCATTTTTGTCAGACACCATATTTGGTTCTCTATGTATTACTACCAAACTGTACACCATTGAATCTAGTTAGACTCTTTTATTTCTTGTCTGCTCTGTACGCTTTCTCAATCCAATCGCTGTGTTGTATATAGGTAGGTAATTGTGGGACGTGACCCCCGGCAAATTTCTGTGCAGGGGCTTTTGACTTTTCTTTACTCATTAAGTAGGTACCTACTAACGTCCGTCACTCAAACTGCATTGTAGTATATAGTTTATGAAGCATTTTTTGATATGCGATGCTGGGGTTATCCGAATATGGCCTGCTCATTTCCTTCATGCCCTGGAGAGCACGTTAAGCCTAGTTTCAGTTATACCTACTGCAACACTAATCTGATAATAGTCGTTAAACCTAAGAGTTCAAATAGTATCTAGTCTTAGTCGAGTCGTATGCGGAAAGATCTGGGAACCCACCGCATTATTCCCAAGATATCCCAAGAGAACCCTTATTTAACTACAACAACAATGATGACTGCGAGGCAGAGAGAGAGAGATAGCTTAAAGCTACTAGTGGCCCAACTGTAGGATTATCAAACTGTGTTGCCATATGCCTCGAAATATTCCGCGGTGTTGCCACACGCAATAAATCCCGTGGAGTGATGGCGCGGTTTTTGCAGCGGGACATTTTTTCCCGCGCTAGTATCGCATATATCACCGGCCGCTACGTAGTGACTTATGCGGTTGTCTTGTGTCCCCGCTTAAAATAAACCATGCCATTTTTGAAAGGCATACTGCCTTTTTGTCCGCTTTTTATTCGTACTTAATATTTCTTGCCTCCGTCAGTTGCATTTTTAGTCTGAAGCGACTAATTTTAATTATTACGCGAGGCTGAAAAATCTTTACCTATCTACTTAGGTATAATATGATTCAACTTCAACGGTTATATAGTCTAAAAATTCGTAGACGAGCATGAAATTTAAAATCAATTTTTGGCAAAAAAAAATCGTAGGGATTAAAAAATTTATAGAGCAACTTTTAAAGATACCTTAATCCTCTTTCTTTCTATACCTTACTCCCTCTATTTTCTTACAGCTGGCCACGTTAACCGCGTCATCCGCCGAAGCGAAAAAGCTTACAAACTAGCAAAATCCACCGACTTAAAAAGATCAATCGCAAACATTAATTGTGTACAACAATGTCACCCTTAAAATCCGGACCGCAAATAAAACCAACATATTTTATTAAGTAAGGCCTATCGTCGGGAACGTTTTATAGGTACATTATCCGGTGCCCTTTCTTCTGAAATGCGATTAAAATTGAATAGGTCCGTATGTCGCAGGCAGCCCCGTTGCGCGACAATCACACGGCCGGTTGCATTTTCAATTTGCCGGGAGATAAGTGCCAGTTTTGGACATTTTTCTGCGGAATGGTGGAATTGATCCGGTGACTTATGGCCAACGTAAGACGGCGGACGGTCAATTGAATCGGTTTCTAATTTAATTCTGTCTACATTGAAAATGTATGCGATGGATTTTGGGGATCTATTTGACGCAGCTTCGTCCGCGTCTCCTATCTTTATAAAAGGAAGTTCATCTCTCATTTCACTGTGCTTTTCATATTTTTAATGTTAGGTATATTGTAACATTGAAAGGAAAAATTACTGTGCAATATTTACCTTAGGTAAGTAAAGATACTTGAGTTAATGGTAAACTTTTATTATTAAAATAAAAAGTCGTATTGAAATATCAATAAGTATTGATAATTTATTCGCAATTTTATTTAAAATACACAACTTCACAATGTTTTGTTTTAAAAACTAAAAACTTTAGGTACGGGATATCGTTACAGGCTGTTCTGCGGTGATCGCTAATTTACATTTTATTATTTTGACAGTTTTATTTTCTAAGGTCATTTACATTTTTTTTATTTACATACTTTTGAGTTCGGAAACATTGTTTTTGAGAAACTAATTTTAATTTTCTTTTTGCTTAAATCAACGCTCTTAAAAACAATGTTTCGTAATAAATTTATGGCCACACAATATTATCTTAATTTTATGAAGGTACCGTTATGCAAAATATTACTGTAAAAATGAATAAAAACAACATGAATTTACAAAAGATTGAATTAACCCAATTTTGTGACCTATTATTGAATTAAATAAGAAAATTGCGGTTGATATCACCACGGATACCAGTCCTCCATACTGATAATATTTTTACCGTAAAGTTATTTACAACTCGCATGTATTACAACTATTTATATAAATTACTATTGCATTTTAATAAGACTACACGAATCGAATTTACAAAAGAAATATCTGGAATATTTTTTTGAACACATCACAATTCCTATAGCGAACTGAACAGTTCAAAATTAAATACAATAACACAATAATAAAAACAATCTATACAGGAACGGAATATAACTTAATAAGATATTATTTACAAAATACATAAATTGTTTACGAACAGTACCTACTTAATTTATTTATATAAATCATCTAAGCGGACATAGTAACCGACCTTAACTATATTATAATACTGTACAATTTCGCTAGTTACTTTATCTTGTAAAATGATCCTAGAATCAAATCACACTGAACTATTCAATTGAAACTAATTTTCTGAACTCGAATATATTCTTACAAAACGAGTAGATGCTTTAAGTCTAAGTTAATGGTACTCAAGCATTTTCTGGACTCTGATTAAGTACTACAATCAAATCGTATTTTTCTCTTATGAGCTAGGTAGGTACCTCAATATATAGCAAAATGCAATATCTTACAACAGCAGTTGCAGTCAAAATGTTTGGTATTATCAGACTCCAGAATTTTATTAATTTGACAGAATTTGACAGTTCAGTGTAATACGATGCATAGATTTTAATACTTGTAGGGAACAATATGACGGAATATAAAAGCCATTCACTGGGAACCACATTGGTATTTAGGTATTTTCGTATCAGATATGTTCTTCAATTCAAATGTTGAAATGTGCGTTTGTATAGCGTTACAAACATCAATTCTGTCCAACAGTCTTATAAATTAGTGTGACGTGTCAAAGTACGTGTAGGTAATTAACACTTTTAATGAAAAACGTTATATGACGTCCATGACGAAATAGGTATATTGCGCACCTTTGCTTTCAACGAAAATATTACTAATTTAAATTTCGACGTGTCAAATGCGTTACAATTTACACGTTTGAAATCATAACAGTAATATTATTGCCTAATCAAAAACACGTCATAAATCGTTTCGCTTTAAAAGCATTGTTACGTTTCTGTTTAATTACTACAAGTGAAATCACAGTATCTATTTTTGTGATGCCTTTGTTTAGGGTCGCTCCGTCCGAGGGACTTTATGCCTACATAATCACCGACATACCAAGTTATGTTCTTGTTTGGTTGACTTATCACGTATACTCACTCCTCCAGCCGGTCTGAAAAGAAAAACATCTTTTAAAATCTAGCAAGTTGAGATATAAGGACTACGTAAAGTAACCTTAGGGCTTATCTTTAACAACGATCTGATCTGATAGTAAAAGTTAAGTTGCAAAAAGTGAATATAAAAAGATTCAACAAAGAGTTAATAGTTGTTTGTACAAATACAAACGGTAGGGTAAAGAATAACAGATGAAAAGTTAAAGATGTGCCATAAAACCGTAAAATTCAATGCGTAATTTGGTGTAGGTCTAGGTAATTTCGTAATCATCACTATTCAATCTCTCATTAACTATGATTTATTTCATAATATCAATATTAATATTAATTAATTAAGACTACATCAAGTATCAAGACATATCGAATAGTGTAGTTCAGAATAATATTGGATACATTCACTAATTCTTAATGATCTAGTGATCTTAGGCATATCTCTAATTTAGCTGTAAGTAATTTTTTTTATTTTATTCAGATACAAGTTAGCCCTTGACTGCAATCCCACTTGGTGGTAAGTGATGATGCAGTCTAAGATGATAGCGGGCTAACCTGGAAGGGGTATGGCAGTTTTTATTAAACCCATACCCCTTTGGTTTCTACACGGCATCGTACCGGAACGCTAAATCGCTTGGCGGCACGGCTTTGCCGGTAGGGTGGTAACTAGCCACGGCCGAAGCCTCCCAACAGACCAGACCAGAAATTTAGAAATTATAAAATTCCAAACCCCAGCCAGGAATCGAACCCGGGACCTCCCACTATTAAGACCACAGCGCTCACCACTGCGCCAGGGAGGTCGTCGCTGTGGTTCCAATATACGGATGGTCTCGAGCGAATCGCCTCACTAGGAGTAGGATTCAAGTAGTATACGATCTGTGCTGCCATCTTTTTTTTTTGATTTTCAAAAACTGACATTTCTTAAAAGAAAGGTAATACCAAAGTTTTTAGTTTAACCTTACGTAGTAAACTTATTTAGAAACATCAGTTTTTCTGGAAAAGACCTTCCTTTTCCAGTATGGCGAAACTTGCTCATGTAATAATAATATGATCGTCAATCTCTTGTAACTATAGAGTCTAAAAAAATTAGAATTTCATAGAATTTAGTTGCGAGAGGTGATGTTGAAGTTAAAGGTAAGGATGGTGATTTATATCCAACTGTGTTCATCAATGTCTTAAGACCATGATGACAACGACGACAAATTTAGGCAAGATTAGAATCGAACCATACCTAGAACTACTACACTACACTAACTAAGGTTAGTAGAGATGGTAGAAGGGTTCGATGGCGATTTTTGTCCAGTTGCGATCGTCAATTACTAAAAACTACGATGGTGACGACGGAGAATTTAGACAAAATTAGTATCTTACCATAGAATTTAGTTGCGCGAGGTGGTGGTGATGGTAGGGGTTGTGTGACGTGGGAGGAGGAGCGAACCCTTGGTGCGGCGCGCCGTACCAGTGTGACATATGTGCTGCCGCGGGATGGACTAAGCCTACTTGATGCTGACCTGTGGAAGAAGGAAAAACACTTGGTATATTAAAAAGAAGATCGTTCAAGAAGGGAAACTTAGGTCCAGTTTGTTAGTTATCAAGGGCACATTGTAGTTGTTTTAAAGAAGTAAACCATAACCAAAAGTACTTATAATATTTAATGACTAAAAAGCGGTGATTGCTATATGGATAAGAATATCGGTATCCTATTTTGGTGGTCCCGTGTACGATCCTGGTACCGCGAAACTTTTGGGAGTTAAGTGCGTTTTAAGCAATTAAATATCGTTTGATTTAACGATGACGGAAAACGTCGTGGGGAAGATTTCTTCATTATAGTTTTAAAGGTGTATGAGGACTGACATTCCGCACTTGGCCAGCGTGGTGGACTATGGAATAAACCCTTCTCATTCTGAGAGGAGGCATGGGCTCAGTAGTGGGCTCGCGATGGGTTGATCATGACTATGGCGATGGAATGATGCTAGTTGGTTATCTAATCGTAGGATGATAGCATATAGGTAAGACTAGAGAGTGAGATAATAGACTAGAGAGTAAGACATGCTAAAGCTTACCGAAGTCCATAGCAGAAGGGAACGCGGAGCCACCAAAGCCCTTGGTAGCATCGCCGAGGGGCTTGATCATGTCGCCCATGACCCCGCCCAAAGCAAGCGCACACGCACCGCCACCACCCATGCCCATGCCTCCCTTCTTCTTCTTACTTTTACTGCTCAGCTTGCGGTTCCGCGTCTGGATCCCTTCTTTCTTCATCGTTAAGGGCCGGTTCACCTGCGTAAAAGGAGACAAAATTTGGTAATAATTTTATCCACACAAAGAGTATGTGTTACTGATGAGGTTTTCTGCCGGCTCTTTTTAGTAGAAATTGCTTTCTGAACCGCGCGCTGGTAGGATTCTGACATAATATCCTAAATGGCAGTTGGCCGACATGAAATAAATACATAGTAAGTTCATTTTATTAATAATATGCTTTAACAGAATTATTAAGTCAAAATGTTTTTTAAAATTATAGGTAGGTATGCCAAGAGTTCCTCGGTTTTCAACAATTTCTTCTATAGAGCAATCGGTAGAGTTTATTTCTATTTAATGTTTAAAAGTTTAAAGAACTGACTATTAACCTGTGCTGATTGAACCAACACTTATCTATTAGAGACTTAAAACTATTAAAAATCTAATAATGACAATTATGCTTTATATATAGGTTTACGACAAAATTCATTAGTACGTTATTTGCCTGCGTATTACACAATTATTCACAGCCACTTTAATCTAAATTTATAAAAGGAAAAGGTGATTGACCGACTGATTGATCTACTTATCAACGCACAGCTCAAACTACTGGACAGATCGGGCTGAAATTTGGCATTTACATAGCTGTTATAAGGCAGGTATCCGCTAAGAAAGGATTTTTGAAAATTCAACCCATAAAGGGGTGAAATAGGGGTTTGAAATGTGTGTAGTCCACGCGGACGAAGTTGCGAGCATAAGCTAGTATGTAACATCGAGTTCTGTTAGCACGAGGTTAACAATCGTAGCGGCTGACTCAGTTTAGCCAGCGCGTTCCCACTTTATTGCTATGACATGACATTAAAGCTGTATAAAAAACGTTAGCAAACTAATTTGGAATGCTAAGTAAGAAGTATAAAGGCGAGCCGAGACCATAAAATGGTATCACAATGGACTGTGTGCGAATATTTAGCTGTTTGGTGGTCGAAGCCGACATGCGTGAAGTGGACCTACGACGCATCCTAATTACTGCACCGATGCACTTTGTGACTACATTTGTTCACATTTGGTGGGAAACTTGCGTTGCGTCATCGTGCATTTTAATGCCGAAATGGCGAGAATTGTGATTATTATTAGCGCACAATGCATGACGTGCAGTTTTTTGTTTTATACCGCACTGATCAAGTTTTTTATTGGAGAATTTGGGTTAATAAATTATGATAACATTTTGCAGCAGTTTTTCTTGAACTCTAATCTAAAGTATATTCATCATCATCATCAACCCATAGCCAGGTTTGGCCATAGTCTACCACGCTGGCCAAGTGCTCATTGGCAGATTATATTGAGACCAAAGAAACAATTCAATAATTCATTTATTTTAATGATCTCCCTGGTGCAGTTGTGTGGTCCGATTTCCGGCAGGGGAAAACTAAATATCCCCTGTCAATTTACAATTTCTAAATCGTCTTTGATCTAATCTGGAAGGCTTCAGCCGAGCCTTGTTACTACCCTACCAGCAAAGACGTATTGCCGAGTGACATATCGTTTCGATACAATTCCGTGTAGAAACCGATTTGTACCCTTTCCAAGTTAGCCTTCTTCCATCAGCCTGCATCATCACATGCCACTACGGTCACACGGAGAAACGCAGTCACTTTGTCATCGAATTAAAAAACATATTTTTCGATCAGTTGGGTCAACGGTTTTAATTTTTATGCCTAATCCTGGTAACGTCGACATTTTTGAAGCACTCTCGTGTAGTCCGCCACAGGTTGAAATAGCAATCGGAGTATGAGGTGGGGGGACGCCTCCGCAATTGCCATCTTGACCGTTTGTGTACACGAAGTCAAGAGATGCGTAAACCCTGCACCAATATTTATTAGTCAGTGCCGTTACGCGTTATGGTATGTATCACTCATCATACATACAAGAGTACGAATTTGTCTTCACTTTTTAAGCTTTGCCTATCTGGAGGTTCATATCTTTGGTCTAACGCATACTTGGCTCCTTCTTCACTTTCATAAATAAAATACAATTACCTCGATTGTCGTCGTTGCAAGAGTTCACATGCACCTCGACTGCCGACGTTTTCTAGCGCGGTCCCGTTGAAAGCTTCGGACAATTTCATTGTTCCCGTGCGAAATGCACTTTCATATTTGTGCATTTCGCGGGTCAAGTATCTCGGTCACTTTCTGCATTGCATCGTTACTTCCAAGAAGCGTGCGTCACGACGGACGGACGGACGGACAATGAGTTATTCATCGCCTTCCGTGGAAGTTTGCGGCGGCATGTGGCCTCAACGCACGATTTCATTGCGCCGGGACGCTCAAGCGCATGACCTGATCTTGTTTGCGCTTTTGGTGTTAGCCAAGTACTTGGATGGCGCTATCATTTTATTTTTTTTACACGATTGTCATGCGATAGTCCAAAAAAAGGAGCGTAATGTTTTTCATGTAAGTAATCTCTTTATTCCACCATAACATCTAAATGCCTCAACAGATTTGGAATTGGGTATCGTTAGAATTCTTACATCATCCCAAGTGACACTGACAAAATTTTTTTTGAAAAAGAAATACTAATATAAGGTATGGCTACATTTTCTAAAAAAAATTACTTTCTAATTCGATTTCGCAGACAGTTGAACATGTCAACTGCATAGTTGCAGTCCTTGTGATAGAGCTCTTATTCATTATTTACCCATCTCATTAGAAACTCATTATTTTTAAAACATTTAGTTCTAGATCCTAACCTGTATTTAAACTTAACATCTATCTCACCTAGATAGAGGTTACGTTTACGACTCCGACATTAGCGTATGAATTGTCTTCCCGTTGCAACCCGCATCGTCCAGGCACGAAGGCTTCCCAATGACCTAATTACGTGCGCTAAATCTGCCGGCATGCGCGCTAATGCATTTTATATTGCTTCAATTGCACGCCGCGGTCGGCGACGTCGCGGTATGCGCCGCTATGTGTGGGCGATTCGTAGGATCGTATTAGGGACGTTGGGAATTAGCACGCACGTTTTACTCCAATTACCAGTTTGAATGACCTTCCATAACACTAAAAATCTGATTTTACCCGACGACCTCTATACTACGCAGACTACGCACTAGACGTCTCATTTCGAACATTTTTGAGCTGAGAAATCTCAAGGGTGGATGACTGGTTGGTTGGACTTTTGGAGTCACTGATTTCTGCGGTTAGTTTCGACGCTGGTGAATTTACTGTAGAAACTGTCGATCATCGAAGATCGATTATGATATTTTTGTATAATTTATTGTTGCTAAGAAGGTATGTGTATTTATTACCAACCAAAACATAAAAATTAAACTTAAAAATGGCGAAAATTGAAAACGTTTTCTGGTAGGTACCTACCTACCTACTGCTGAAAAATATAGTCAGTCCATAAATAATTAGATGTTCCCGATCTCAATTTCAAATTAATACAATTTAGGCATAGATCGGACTAAATATCATCAAATAAAAAATATACAAAAATCTCTTTTCACAAACGAAAAAATATGGGACTATTAGGTAGATACAGATAGGTTTTGAACCTAGACAAGCATTTATACATAACAGTTTAGTAAAAAAGGAAAACAAGATTCCACGAAACACACAATAACATAAAGCAGGAAAATGCAACCAAGTTCGCAATCGTCATAGCACGCAGTTTGCATGCGAATCAGTTCCTTTTAAGGGTTATAGTCTCATAAAGGAAGGCGTATCTCCTAAACGTAGCAGTACCTAGGTTGCTAGGTATCTGTACAACGCACAGTGAGTGGTCAGGTTAGCCAGTATGAAACTACTCTTCAATAGCACCTTAATTTTCATCATCATCATTATCCAACCTATGGACGTCCACTGCTGGACGTAGGTCTCTTGTAAAGACTACCACACGCCACAATCTTGCGCCGCCTGAATCCAGCGGCTTCCTGCTACTAGTTTGATGTCCATATCTAGTAGGAAGGCTTCAAACGCTGCGCCTTGACAAGCAAGGTCACCCTTCTAGCACCTTTAGATCCCAAACGTCTATCGGTTTTACAAACCACTTTTAGCGCTAACGTTTCCTATCCTCGGCCTTTCATATCCAATTGAGGATAACCATTTTTCGGATGTCAATGCTCCAACTGGCCGGTGGGTGCCGTACACTCCGCCTTACGTCGGTTCTCCGTGGACGTCCGTGAATGTCAGCGTGGCAGACTATGGCCTAAACCCTTTCCATTCTGTGAGAAGACTCGTTCTCAGTAGTGGGTCAACGATGTGGCAGTCGCCACAATTACACGCAAATGGCGTATCAATCAATCAATCAAGTAATCACGCGAAACAAAAACCCAAGAGGAAGCAATTCACAAGTAACCTGCCAGATGGCACCATGAGTTAGGTAAGTAGATGATGAACAATATGGAACTAGATGGCGCAATCGTCAATACGACGAAGTCCCGAACAAATATGCCGCTGACTTTACTCGCACTAACAGAGTTTGGTACAGTACACACAGCTCCCGTACAGGTATCATCATGATAATCATGATGATACCTGACACCTGTATGATGATGATGATGAATAATATTATGTTTTGCCCAAGTTTCTAACAGTGTGCAGCGGTTTTAAAAGTAGGTAGCTATAGGTACCTATATAACGTACAGTTAGTGCTTCTAAGGTCTCAAGACAGCCATGTTGCGTCGGAATTGCTTAATAACTGGCTATTATGTCAGGTTAATTACATTGTCGTTCCCACTGACGACGCGATCTACAGGAAGGCTCTTGTAACAATAAGGTTATAAAGCTCAGTGCACCATAATGCTTAATTAGAAAGCTACATGCAGAACTGAAGTTCGAATTTTTCAGTTGCGATGTTAATGTCCTTAACCGAATGAAGAACAGGAAAATCTTACAGTTTTCATTAGCATCTTGGAAGTTGCAACCGCTTTCACAAAATTTTGTGCCGCTTCTGTAGTTTTTCTACCACTGACAGTCACTCGAAAAATTCTCTTGGATCACAATATATGAATATGTTTGATTTAAATTAACGGCATACCTACTTATTCAATTCATTTTTCAGGTTTTGAATTCTATGTTTCATAATATTTTTAATTCTTTAGGTTTCCTTACGATGTTTTCCTTTTTAATTGCAGAAAATAATGTATATATTGATCTTTAGAATTAGATTTCAGCTTTGTAGAGCGTTGTCTCTGTCACTCATACCTATGTGACGTTTTCTCCGTCTCAACGACAGAGACAATGCTCTACAAAACCGCTATCTCTTTCTAAAGTTCGATATAAGATTATTTTCTGCTGCGTACTGTAGGTAGCTTGGATCTCGTGCACTCTACTAACTACCTACAATAACTTATGTAAAAATAAATATCTACTAAGTAACTATTTCTTCTAATCAATTACCTATTTCAAATGATCATTAAAATTAATACTTTAGGTTTCCTTACGATATTTTCCTTTTTAATTGCCTAAAAACCCGGCAGAAAATAATGTAATATTGATCTTTAGAATGAGATTTCAGCTTTGTAGAGCGTTGTCTCTGTCACTCATACCTATGTGACGTTTTGTCGGTCTCAACGACAGAGACAATGCTTTATAAAACCGCTATCTCTTTCTAAAGTTTTTTTTTATTTTTATAAAAGAATATTAGCCATATTAAATGACTAATATTCCCCTTTCCTCTCCAATTAAGCGTCAGGCTTGTGCTAGGAGCAGGTACGACAATAGTGCAACGGGCGGGATTTGAACCGTCGACCTTTCGGTTTTCAGTCCACTCCTATACCGGTTGAGCTATTGAGGCTCTAAGGTTCTACTGTACTGGTAGCTTGGATTGGACGTCGTACGTATCTACCTACAATAACTTCAATAAAAATAAATATCTACTAAGTAAGTATTTCTTCCAATCAATTACCTACTTCAAACGATTATTAGAATCTGTTTTCAGCGCGTACGCCCTGTCAAGTAAGACCATAGTAATTACGCAAAGAAATATCGTGGTCCTACGAGTAGGTACCTACGCCTGCGAATCCGTTCACTAACGATATACGCACTTTGCATGCAACATTCCGCCTCCTTTGTGCGACCGACCCAAACATTTACACAATTATAGTGTTTATTTCTTTAGTCATAAGGACAAAATGTGTGCGCACGTAAACTACTTAATAGGGCAGATTATAATATGAAACATGTAACCATTTTGATATCAATGGGAAAAGCAATTATGTTTAAGTCTATATATTTTCATAGGTAAAATGATTGTTAACTCTACTTACTAGTTACTATACTTGTAACTAGTTACTAGCGAGGAAAGCTAAAGTTTTCAATTGTCTACCAGTCTGTTTCAGCGCTTTTTAGATATTTTGCTATTTTAGTTAAGTACCTACCTATCCTAACCTAATGAAAGTACAATAGGTCTGTACGTCAGCGTATTGTCCACTGTCCACTGTTTCTTCTAGTACACTGAAAATGTAGATATAAGTTCCTTTTATCTTAACGTCTCTTTCTAGTAGGTAGGTATACCTAAAAAATTTAAGGTAACCTTAGACCTAATATGGTGTCGTAATCTTTCAATCACTTCTGCTTGCATAGAATCGATCTACCTCAACAGCGAATTATTTCCTTGCTTTATAAACTAAAACCTTCCTTCAAATATACTTAATACGAGTCCATTCATTTGAGTGCTATGATGCCACAAACAGACAAACAAATGCCACATACAGACAGACATGTGCCTCAAGCAGCGAGCTTGTAACAACCCTATTTACATCGAGTTTTAAACAAAAGAAATGCATTAAAATATTGTGCTGCTATTTATAATAACTCTATAAAACTGACCTCTAGCATAGAAATGTAGGTTAACCTTTAATGTAGCCGTGTTGATATGGTTATACTTAGCAATAATAGCCGGTAAAGCATAGAATAACACGAGATTGAAAGGATTAATACTGCAAGGCGGAGGATAAAGCGCATGTAGGTGAATGTGGCTTGCACATGCGATCGCCCTTATGGCGTGCTAGCATGACTTTGCTTTGTAATTGTTTACCGACTTTCTTCATGAAGTAATTTTCTTTTCATTGATGACAAGTTAGTCTTAGATTGCACATGGTTCAAGTTCAATATGGACGTAGGCTCAGTTACCATACCTACATACTGGTATACCATACTCTGTCTGTCACTGTCATAATTATAACTTCTCTAAATTTAGTTCTCAACGACTTTCGTGGTCCCATACTATAAATGGCTCGAACAGCTCTTTTCTATTTTATGTAATACTATTTTATTGAATACTAGCTGCCCCGGCGAACTTCGTACCGCCTAACAGTCGATTAAATTGTTTTAAATTTTTCTCTCCGTAAGAACCATCCTCGTACTTCAAGGAATATTATAAAAAAGAATTAGCGAAATCGGTTCAGTGGTTCTCGAGATTTGCGATGAGCAACACATTTAGTGATTCATTTTTATATTATAGAAGATTTAATTTATGTAAATATAGCTAATGCTGACGACTCTGTCCGCGTAGATCTAGGCCTTCTCTCTAGGATCTAGATCTTTGATTTTCCAGGATAAAATTCTGTGCCAAATTTCTTGAACATCGGTGTAGAGTTTGAACCGTAAAACGGTCACAGAGAAACAAACAGACATACTTTCACATAATATTATGATATTATAGGACCTATGGAGTTATCTTTCTTGCTCACGCATTTCTATGTATTTCATTGGTAGGTATGTGGTGGAAAACAATCCATAATTATCACTTACTGTTCAATTCTGTAATGCGTAACGCGAGCATGCTTTCGAAACGTAAAAATTGAGCAATACCACCACCCACATAGTTAGCTACACATAAAAATATTTCTGACTCGTTATGTTTTGCGGTGCGTGTGAATAATTACGTTAGGTTTCTAGCTCGGCTATCTGGCCCCATCTACGCAGCCACCATAAAGGCCTAGACAGACCCGGTGCGCGACGGTAGCGTATTCAACGCAGCTCTTAAAAGTTAAGGTAAGTTCTAATAAATAGGAACTGCATAAAGGCCGAAAGAAACTTAGGACATAATTGTAGGCTCAATAATAGGACACTGGGGCCGATTCTCTAGTACACAATCTCTAAACTAAACTAAATTAACAGGTCTAAATCTAATGCTATCCTTTTCCGCAAGCAACATAATGAAAGGGATAGCAATAAATTTAGACGTGCCATTTTAGTTTAGTTTAGAGATTGTGTACAACGGAATTAGCCACACTGTTCGTTAAACAGTACGCTTAGTATAAGATTTTACTTCTCAGCAACGTTGCTAGTATTTGAGAGTCGATACACTTTGGCTTTACGTAAAATGCCCTTAACCACCTTGTTTTAATGCTCAAGTTTGTACATATATTTACAACAGCGCTCCAAGCGGAAACGTTGCGAAATTAAACCAATGGTACTGAATTTTTGACTTTAAATCAAGAAGCTTTAGGTCCATTTTAATTTGACGTTATTTTGTTTCGACTGTCGAATACTATCAAAATTGGTGAGAAGTAAAATCTCATACTTAGGGCACAGGCACTTCTTCGTTCTAGTTATAACCAAAAGTCCTGTATACAGAGCATAGTACCTACATGGAGAGTGACGAGACAGCGGAACACGTACTGCTCAAATGCAGCGGTATTTCTGCCTAACGAGAAGCCTACATTGGTTCCCCAGCAACACTTCCCAAAGTCCTCGTTTACCTGGGTGACCTGCTAGGATTTTGGAGTGAGCTCGGCTGGCTGGGAGCCTCACGTACAACCGACGGCTAATTCTAACGAAACCCAGGAAGAAAAAGAAGAAGAACAAAGACACCGCAGACGCTGCGCGCTGAGACGAAAAAAGATATTAAAATTGACAATTCTGTACCTACCACCGATTTTAATTTCAAAATCCGTCACACCACAAATCTACATGTATGAAAGATGATATTAAAAACAAGGCTATTAAAGTTCATTTTATTTTGAAGCTAGGGTGTTTCGACGCTCGAATCCATGAACGTTAGAAATATGTAATTTCTCATACTAAGCAATCATTCTCACACTGAAGGAAGGCTTTCACACTTTCAACGTAAGATGTAAAACTCTATACCTACTAAACCTAAGTCCCCTGTAGTAGGTACAAATTGTACACTCGATCAGTGTGGTGTCCTGCCGTGCCGCTGCTGGCGTCACGCGTCGCTGCCATTGCGTCGTGTCTATCTAATCCGTATAACCGCAGAAATGGGAAAATAACAGGCTCACACGTACAATGCCATGGAAAATGCGCACGGTACACGTAGTAATTTTTCCGACAGCCAGGGAGCTTTGTGTTCGCGTTGGTATAATTAAAGCAGATTTACGTACGTTTACCTACCTACCTAGCCTACACCTATCTACCTAGCTGGGAAAATGAAATCAACATTTCTGACGACCTCTATGGCGCAGTGGTAAGCGCTGTGGTCTTATTAGTGGGAGGCCCCGGGTTCGATTCCTGGCAGGGATTTGGAATTTTATAATTTCTAAATTTCTGGTCTGGTCTGGCTAGTTACCTACCGGCAAAGCCGTGCCGCCAAGCGATTTAGCGTTCCGGTACGATGCCGTGTAGAAACCAAAGGTGTATGGGTTTAATAAAAACTGCCATACTCTTTCCAGGTTAGCCCGCGCCCACCTTAGACTGCATCGTCACTTACCATCAGGTGACATTGCAGTCAAGGGCTAACTTGTATCTGAATAAAAAATTAAAAAAAAAACACATCATACATACATGCACCTAGGATCTCAAACGACTTTTACGTACCAAATTTATTTTCCGAGCAACTAAAAAATAACGGTGACTCAAAGTTCGCACTAAAAAAGTTTTTGTAATAATTATTTTTCCTTCTATTGTTCTAGCGAGAAAGCTATACTGACAAATCGAGTGATGACGACGTAGCCAGAAAAACTGTGATTCACGTTAAAAAAAATCCCAAACCGCAATAACAGGTAGGTACGCGAGGTCGAACCCTCTGACACGATGAAAGCAGTTACCGCATCCAAAACCAAAAGAAAAACAAGGGACTATACCAAATAATTAATACATTTTCGGTCAATTACTCGTAGGTACAACTTAATAGAGTTCGAAAGAATATTGCTTTTAAAACACCACGAAAAAAAGACTAAAATTCCTTCTTTTAATTCGCTCGCCAATTGAACGATCATGAAACAAAATTCGGTACTGTTCCAAATGGCCCAATTGCAATAAAACCAGAACAAAATGGAATGCAACGGCCACGCAGCGAGAGAAATTGTACAAACCCCGGTTAGCTGTAAATCAATCGATAAGGATCAGATAAATTAGACAGCCGTACCGCACGACAAACCTTAAGAATTAGCAACCAATTACACAACAAAAAAAAATGTACACTGTTCAGTGTACAGCTATTATCAGGCAAAAACTGCCTTAAATGGCTCTATTGAAACCGCATTGAAACCGATCGCTGTTGCGTGCCGCTTTTGTTTTTGTGCGAGTAATCGCCTATCGCTGTCAATATTTACCTAAACAACGATGGCAATTACTTTTGTGTAAGTATAAAGAACACTACTCAATTTTGTAAAGCAGATAAAACTGTGTAACCGACTAATGGTACATTTTTGATTAGGCTAGACGCTTATTAGCTACTTTCGCCTGAGCAAATGCTTTTTCAGCAGGTGAAACGTTTGATTTATGGCAGCTTTGGCATCCGTCGAACGCTTAGGCTCCCGAAAGCGTTCGAGTATTTTTAGCTGTCTTAGTTAGTCTTAGAGTTTTTTTTATTCTGATATGCTCCTTTGGTTTCTACACGGCATCGTACTGGAACGCTAAATTGCTTTGCCGGTAGGGTGGTAACTAGCCACGGCCGAAGACTCCCACCAGTCTAGACCAGAAATTAGAAAATCATTAAATTCCAAACCCCTGCCGGGAATCAAACCCGGGACCTCCCACTAACAAAAACACAGCGCTTACCACTGTACCAGGGAGGTTGCCAGAGTCCCCGCTTACTAGGCAGCCTGGCTGTGACTGCCTGGCTGCGGTAGCCAATCTTTTAAGGGCAGCTTGAGCTACTTATTTTGATGCCATGGCTGCTAGTAGATGATGTACCTATGTACCTTCCTACACGCAATCGTAAATATTTGTTGTTGGAATATCTACTGCAAGTATCTATCTACGCCTTCTTTTAAAAAACAATAATACATTATGTACCTACCTACTTACACATTATCTTTATCATAACTATTTTAATTTAGTATTTGCATACAAGAATGTAAAAATTCCTTATCTATATTGAAAGAAAGTTACCTACTATCTTATGGGTAAATCAGAAAGTTCTGTAGACAATAATCTAATAACCTATCTCTATGGGGTAAATGCTCAAATCAAACCCTTTTTATTAGCATATTATAGGTAAGTAGATATTATATACATTTAATTCTCCTGTCTTCTGTTTTGTAATCATCAACGTCGCGTGCGTCTTTTTATCGAACGACATGTCAAGTTATAATAACCGTAACAAAAGCCTTGGAAATACCTATATCAAGTTACAATAGATATCAATCGTGTGAAAATCAAATACTTTATAAATCGCAAAACATAATAGAGTCGCTTACACGCCCATAAGGCTGCCTTCTTGTATACAATCAGCTGAGATAAAGATGTTAATGACAATTTATAACCGCAACTATAATACCCTTTTTTTCTAACTCACTAAGTGAACCGTTCACTGATTACGTCGTAACTATTACCTAACAAAAGATTGCTTGAGATTTGAGATACTGCACCTTCAGTTTCTTTTCACGTCTGAAAATTACTGTAACTACCTTCTTCGTGGTTATATTTATTGTTATTACGTTTCTTCCGGAAGTAACGAGTTTCTCTACCCTTAGAAAAACTTGTAACTTCCGGAAGAGACGTGAAGGATACCGATATCCTACTTTTTTTATAAAATTCACTAGAAAATAAAAATAAGTCATTCAATTTTAAGAAACTGACAATGAAATCGGTGGAGATAACAACTTTTAGATATTATATAGTAATATTAGTGGCCATTGACCATTGGCCCCACGTCATATCAGGCAGCATCAAGACTGGGAGCCGCAGTATGCCTCCCTTATCGCGAGTTACAATTTTGTTCCGTTGTCTATGGAGACCCTGGGACTTGGAGTCTTACTGCAAATTTTTTTTATGACAAATTTCTTTAGTCATAGAAAAAATTTAGCCTCATCTGGTGACGGAAGGACTGGTTCAATTTTTGCGCAACGGATCAGTTTAGCTGTCTAGTGCCGAAATGCAGCCAGTAAGTATTCTTGGCACCATTCCACGCGGGCATGATTTGTATAGTAATTAGATAAGATTATAGCTTTAAATTCTATTGTAATAGGTATATTAGTGTAGACCTATAGATAAAGAAAGTTAGTCTTGGAAAGGACTTCGTAGCACTAAGTAAATTATAGTAGACAGGTATATAGATAGGTAGACTCACACACATCACTCGAATGTTTGTTTCATCAACCCCACCAAAAATTCTCGGAACTAAACAGCATGGAAAAAAGTACGCATTTCGTAAAAAAAGCATCCCGCCATCTGATCCAATCAGCCTCGTGTCGAAAGCAGCAATTAAAGGGCGAAATGGTCTCGAGGTCGGGAGAAATGTGGCGAGCAGACAAATAAACGAATGGTCGCAATTGGCCGCGACGACACCGGTGGCCACACGCAACTCGTACGCGGAATCCACTGGCTTCTAAGACTTGGGGATATCAGGATCTTTTTCGTGTCAATGGAGTCATACAGTAAGTTATCCGAAACGAAATCTTGTACACCACTAATTCTATTAAAAGCACAGCTAAACAAACAACAACAGCATTTACACCGTACATTGGAAGAGACCTGCAGATTTCCCCCACCGTTAAACCAAGTGATATACCTACATAAAACGGACATAACTCTGAAAAATTAGAGGTGCGTGCCCGGAAACGAACAACTATAGGCTTAAGTTGATTAGTATTTTGACATCAGTTACATCAGTTTAGTAGAATCTTAATATTAGAAAACCTGAGTAGGTATAGGTTCACCAAAATGCGAAAATCTTACGTCCTATTGTTTGTAATGGACCGCTTATTTTAAAATTTTCATCCAAGAATTTATTTGTAGAAGTAACTTTTTGGGATTCCGTAGGTATCTTCAGAGAAAAGGGAACTCTTATAGGATCACTTCATTGTCTGTCTGTCTGCATGTCAAGACAGGTCAAGGGAATCATAATCTATAGGGTATTACTTCCCGTTGCCCTAGAATTATATTATAATTTGGCAGTTAGCACACAGCACAAGTAAAAGGAAAAATCCTAAAATCGTGACTTTGAAGTCTCATCACAAAAAAGTGTTATTTCTTGTACGATGGTACGGAACCCATCGTGTGTGAGTCCAACTCGCACTTGCCTTTTTTCACAAAAAGCAGTGGCGCCGCGGTTAACTTCCAGCTGCGAAAGAGTGGCGCGTGAATGAGATCCAACCAACTGTAAACGGAAAGGGTTCGGGAATTTTTAAGGGCTGGCTTCACTTTGCTTATTGCCTACTGACTGACTTAAAAAAGTTGAGTTTTCGTTGTGTTTGAATAACTGGAGATAATTATTGTAGCTCGTTAGTAACAGTTAGTGCTGGGGACATGAAAAGAGCCTCCCTGCGTGGTGCTTAGTTTTATACCGATCACAAGCACCCGGCGTCTCTGGAAGCAGCCACTACACAAACAGATAAGTAGGCTTACTAATCTTTTCACCACGATCGATGGCTACCTTTAAGACCTAGCTATCGTAGTTGCGGCTTTTTGGGCCCGTTTTTGAGGTGACCGTCGAATCGAGAAGAAGAAGAAGAAGAACAATTAGTAACTATTTTTAAATGCCTAAATATCAAAAATTACGGAATCGGCATGATTCAAACCTTCATGTTCTGTATTCTGAGACCTTCCGTCTCTCTGGGTAGGTATCACCCCGAACGCCTTTAACCGCTTATAGGCTTTGGTCCTTTTATCCTTACCGAAATTTCTAAATCTCATGTTCTGATTATGAAATAATTAAATATTACCTACATTTAGATATTTTCTATGATTTCTTTTAATTAAAGTTAGTTTAAATAACCATTTAGTTTACATCGATTGTTTGCACATTTTAATGCTAAGAATCTCTGTCTAAACTATAGACGGAAAATAACAATGGCTACTTTTTATCCCGGAAAATCAAAGAGTTCCCACGGGATTTTTAAAATCCTAAATCCTTACGGACGAACTCGCGGACAAGTAAATTAATAAGTAAATAATACTTACAACGAGAAATCCATCCCTAACTCTTGCCTTCACATATCGTTTAAAAGTTCAAAAAACATACACATAATATTTTGCGTGGTTCAATGAAGAGACGGCTCTCTCAGTGTTGTCAGAAAATTAGTTCCGCGTTGTTAGCGTGGCAATCGAGCGGGCGGCGCCTGCGCAACGTATCTTGGTACTTGTAAAGTTATACCTATCAATATCTTAGTTTTGAATTCCTTAAAGATAAACAGCTATTTGGATACAATCTATGGTTACTCATCGGCTCGGCTTTTGTAAAATGGCGAAGGTCTGGCACTCACTGGCTCCCTCTCCATAAGATATTTTATAGGACGATATAGTACGCGATAGGTCGAGATGGCAATCGGGGAGTGAACGCCACGCACACCCGCACAGCCCCCGCGCTAAGCCAGTGCGGGTGTGCGGGGCATCCCCTCGCCTCATAACCCGATTGCCATCTTAACCTGTCGCGGACAGCAGAACTTCACTATGAGAAAATCTAATATAGGTAATACTAAAACTGCAGAATGATTCATAAATAGGCGGTAAAAATAAGTACGTACTTTATCTTCAAAATGAGAATAGCTATCGTTAATTAAAATTATAATCACTTAAGTAGATTTTACGTTATCACGCAATGGCTTTAGCTACTTTACTTAGGTACCTACTTTGAGGTTTATTAATCTTACTATGTATGTGATTTATTTTATGATCGATCGATTACTAATTTTAACGTAATATGTCACTAAGATATCTAATAAAGGTTTTGATGACCTCTTATGCAACGACTCGAGTAGGTACCTACTCTCATCGTAACATCTTATAAGATACGGTAATACCCTAATAACTAAGACATTGGAAAGTAATTTGAGAAGTTCGATGTTCGATTCCGGGCACGCATCTCTAACTTTTCAGAGTTATGTGCATTTTAAACAATAAAATATTTTATTATTTTATATAATAATAAGCTTTAAAAAAACGTCGTGAAAAATGTGTAGATACACTTCAATTTTTCCTCTTGCAAAAATCCATAGTTAAATGATTCAAATGGACCTTGAACTTGAAACTTTCAATCAAAAAATTCTACCCCTAATTCACAAATAAAACTTTCAATCAAAAAATTCTACCACTAATTCAGAAATGAAACTTTCAATCAAAAAATTCTACCACTAATTCAGAAATGAAACTTTCAATCAAGAAATTCTACCACTAATTCAGAAATGAAATGTTCAATCAAAATATTCTACCACTAATTTAGAAATGAAACTTTCAATCAAAAAATTCTACCACTAATTCAGAATACAGGTTTTTTGTGAAGAAGCCGACAAAAACCGCGCTTTTACTTTAATATGACATTGATACTTTATTATAGCCGACAAATTATTTATGAACTGGGCTGTATTTTAGCACATAAATACTACCAAAGATGGACGATGCAAGTGTCGTTAATTGACAATTGGTTCAGTGATTGCAATAAGCAATATTTCATAATTAAGAATGTGCCTCGAGAGATGTCGACCGAGACCAGGACTTTGTATTACTTATGTGTGTTCTTGTGTGTGATTAAAATAAATACTCGCGGCAGTAGTCAGACAGCTGCTACTTCAGGGATAATTGAAAATACGATTTATATTCCCGCCAAATTTATCGACAACCTCGATTTTTACGCTCAGTGTGAGCTGTGGAGAGTCACATACCTATTTGTATTTTGGATTTCTCATATTTTTTGAATTGGCATCTTCTATTGTTTTAAATTATAGTAGTTAGCGACTTCTCCCAATTTAGGTACTAATATTCTAATGTGTATTGAGATTTTGATTAAAAATAATACCATTCCAAATTATCGACTTTTCCGGTGATTTTCTAAAAATATTGTCGCATTAAAAACCTTGTCCAATTATTATAAACACAACAAGAAAGAAATCAGCCAAATCGAGATGCCTATTGGTATACAAGGATTAGTGTTAACTTAAATGACGCCAAAATTTTGACGCTAACTACGTGTAGGTACTTTAAAAAAACATTTTTACAAAATAATAGAACAACCCAAAAAGGCATACCTTTACCTAATACTTAATAGTACCTATACCTGCCTACTTAAGATTATAGCAGTTACAATAAATTACCTTAAACCAGATTTTATGTTTACAATTCAGATAGCGGCTATCTTTAAAACAAAATTAAATGGTAATTTTATTATATTTTAAAATATAATGGCAGTTTTAATTGTTTTTTATCAAAATGTTAATTAGTTCTCACTATCGATAGGCACCGTCCGTATCGCGGGAACAACTCGTAAATTATCTTGATTTGTACTTAAATATTGCGACCGGCTTGCAACACTTTTAGGGTTCGGTACCTCATTATAGAAAGTAAATGGTCAAGTGCGTGTCAGAAGTCAGAACACGCAATAAGGTACAGTTCCGTAGCAATGTTAGTTGCTAAAAACTTTGGCGGCCGTTTTTCTTAAACGGTAGGTTAGAAACTTAACTCGAGGAATAAAAACATTTTTTTTTGTCTCATACTTGTCATGTTCAGGTGTTCTTGCAATTTGTCTTTAAAAATTTTAATTGCCTCTATGGCTCAAAGATTTCTAGCATGTGCAAGCTTACAGCTCTTATAGTTTATTTTTAAAATAGTTATGACATACAGACAGATGGATAGACGGATAGATGAACCGGACGAAACTATAAGGGTTACTTGTAAAACCATTTAAGGATCATGAATGATTAGGTTACACACCGTATACCCGCAAAGAGCGGTGCGGGTGAGGGCGAGTGACGTGCGGGTGTGCTAGGCGTCCCCCCGCCTCATACCCCGATTGCCATCTCAACCGGTCAAGGACTATACAATCTGGAAATTTGGCTAAAAGCCACAGAAGATATAATAGTACTAATCAAAGGTAGGTCTTGTGGTACAAGTCACATGAAACAGAAAATAAATAATTAATTTCCAAACCTGTGTTTGGAATAGGTGGATATGCAAAATAATTACATTAAGTACTAATGGTACGGATACGGGACCCTGTCAGAGCGCAAGTCCTTTGTCGCACTTGGTCGTCTTATTAATTACCTATCCACGAATGTAATTAAATATTTTTACCTAAGAAACGACCTGCCGACACAAGGTTTAAAACTTTAATGTTTTTATTTCAAACAAGGTATGCACATATAAACATAAAGCCTCGGTGACTATAAAACATACTTAGCATACATTTTTATTATTCCTTGTTTTATGAAAAGGAATGGCGCATTCCTGATGTCAGGCGACGACTTTGTGAATAGGTGTGTCTGTAATTTAAGGGTTGCATAATTGTCTACTATAGATGAAGCTCATGACTTCATCCAGGTGATAAGGATATCGTGTAAAACTGGCCTTAGAATTTAAGCTTATAAATATAAAAGAAACGGAAGTAATCCATTTGACGCGAATATGAAGGGACGCTACTTGTTGGACATTGTAAAATTATTGCCGACTTCTTACGCGGAAGTTTGTGCTTTGCTAGTAAATTGTACTTTTACATGAACACGCTTTTTTATCGCTGCGAACCACATAATTAGATTTCACATATCACTACACCTAGGTACTATAAATAGTAAATACTATCCAATTTGCATAGTAAACGGTTTTTTCTTGTATGTGTGAACAGTCTAGCATTCTAATGAAGATGGCGCTAGAAGTTCTGAAGGCATATCTCAAAAACAATTATAGGGCGCAATAAATTTATCTGTTTCGCGCCTGTGGCATCGAACCCGGTCCAATTAGATATCGGCGGGTCGTCAGTAAATCTCATACGGCTACCACGCTACACTAATTCATACGCGGTCAGCGAGCGGTAGCTGTCGACATTCGACACGAACTTTAACAGCTTCTCGATAATCGATAACTCTGGTTCGCAACACTTATGATAGCCTGGTAGATTTATATCGTTCTTAAAGGTTTGCTTAGGTTTTATTCATTTTTTGTATGAGATTTAAACGCCTGAATGTTTATCTATGAAAAGGTCCATAAAATTTCTTTTTTTATAGTAAGTAAATATGTTAATTACCCATTGCAGTTTTAACAACTCATGCTTACATTACCACCTATTTCTAATTCATTATTGATATAAAAACAGCTGCAGCCAAATTATTCACATAAGTACATTTCCCAATGGTCTATTTTAAATTATTCATTACAAAGCAATATTTTTACAACAATTTAGTGTTTCAATGTAATCATGTAACGCGGGTCCGAAGTTGTAAATAAATGGACTGGCGGCGCGTGCGGACGAAGAATCACCTGCTCCTAAGACCCTAGTAATTATTCCACCACTTATTATATGATTATAAGGCTTTTTTGGTGCTTTCAATCAAATTACACCTTGGCCTGGCCACTTCGGAATGAGATGTCATAAACTTCGTTTTTTTTGGTTCAGTTATTACGAACGACGGTTTCGTGGTAACGGTGTAAAACGGTACGACAATTATTCCGGACTTTTTGGGGTTATCGATTGGCGACACCTTTCTTCCATTATTGTAATTATAAACAGATGCCCCCGTTTCTTGACCCAAGTGAAATGCTTTAATACGTTCATCATTATCGCGTGCAATGTTAAAAGTGAAGTTTAGAATAATATTCGATAAGCTTTTTCATCTCGACTCTTGGGCCGCTTCTTTTATTTACTTTAGTGTTTGAGATTTCTTACCTCAAATTCTACTTTTAATTTAGTATTTGAAATCTGTTGCCCCAAATCTTTCAATTTAACAATAATTAATCTTTCGGACGAGATTAGACTTTTCTTTGTAAGACCAAGGAAAGCGAGTTTTCTTCGCATGAAGATGGGCACGAGTTCTCGGGTTATAATATTGGCTCTAGAAATTCGGAGTCTATGAGACCAAGTAATATACCTACTACAACTTCAATAACAAGTTATATCATCATTATGGTTCAATAAGAAGTTGGTTCTGATTTCATACCATATTCAGATTTCCAGATTTTTCTATTTGTCAACTCAAAATATGTTACTCTATAATCACCTATCTGTTATAAAAATCTTTCGAGCACTTAAATGGACGTTATACTCATTTTTAATCAATAAATAAGAAAGAAAAATCTACAAAGATTTTCGAATTCAATGTGATTAACTAAAACATTTGAATTTTCAAAAAATAAACAAAACCAATCTATAGAGCATACTTACCTACTACTACTCGCGAAAGATTGACAGTTGAATTACAGTTCAATTCGTTTTTGACCAATACGAAATTGGTTATTAATTGATAAATAATAACTATGATCTTAATCTAAATAAATATAAAAGGAAAAGGTGACGCGCCTACGTGAGAGATCTATCAACATTCAACGCTCAGCTCAAAGTACCTACTGGACGTATCGGGCTGAAATCTGGCATGCAGATAGCTATTATGACGAAAGGATTTTTGAAAATTCAACTCCTAAGGGGTGAAATAGGGGTTTGAAATTTGTGTAGTGCACGCGGACGAAGTCGCGAGCATAAGCTAGTATATATATATAGCTATACTTTGATAGTAATAAAACTGCAAGAAATGTAATTATAAAAATGTTGATTTGCCACTGCTGGCCGCATTGTAGAATGTCGCATCTTACTATCTAGCCGCAACATAAATACTAAAAAGATACTAGGAAAGTTAGCCGTGATTAAACGTCTAAAAGCGCGGGCATACCGCATAAATAGCGTAGCAAAGTATTGAGGCGATTTTAGAACGGACTGTCACTGAGATCGCTTAAATGATAACGTTATGGCTCCATTCTAAATTCGTGCTCATGAAAATACGCAGTTTTGCCGCCGAGCGCATCGATGCTCTGATAAGCGGACATAAATAAATAATTAGACGAAGAGCTGAGGAAGTTATGGAGACGGGGAAGTGGGCAGAGCGAGGGGAGGGGAGGGAGGTATTCGGATAGTTCTTACTTCTTAGATAGTATCTCCCGCAACCGCGCTTTGTGTCAAACGTCAGATGCCTATCTCTTAGATGTTTACAGATGTACCGGAGGGGGAACGGCCCAAATCTTTAGTGAACGCAATCGACCGATATCTACTCTAATATGGTTGATATGCGAGTTAATTACCTGTGCTTCTATACACTTTTGTAACGTGTGAGCTATGACGGAGGAAGGAAATGTTATAACTTTAATAGACGGGTTGACCGAAAATAAAACACGCTTTTTATGTAGCTATTTTTAGGAAACGATCAATCTTATTGTAAACTATATCGGTAAGTCGCAATAAAAAAATGGATCGAAATAATTTAGGCGCTCTATTTGTACCGTTTGAAATAATTGTTGATAAGATATTGGTAGATTAGACACGATAACATAATTATTACCGAAGATTGAATTTTGAAATCGTGGGTTGCCTGACGCAATAGACATAATTCAGTTAAAACTTTACTTAATATAGAGAATTATGTATTTGTAGGTACCTTATTTAATATTTGATCCTGGTGATACGTTTCAACATTAAAATCCTAAAGCCCAGACCCTGAAATATTAAATAGTAAAAATCATACAATAATACTTGTACTATTTAAAAGTTTCAAATGAATGTAGTTCAAAGAAAATGTCTATTTCCCGCCGAAGTTATTTCAGTTCCCCGTAGATCACACGAGATGGCGCTGATAAGGTGGCCAATCGCCAGATCTACGGTCATCTCTGGACTGGCGTCTTCATCGTCTAATTACGAAATCAGCTGCAGATGTTTTATCTTGTTCCCTATCCAGAAAGATTTTCCAAAGTTTAGATTCTAAACTATTATTACAGTAGCAAAAACCCATAAACTTTTGTGGATATGCTTCTCACAGGGCTTGTAGAAGATTTATTTATGGTTACCTTAAACCTTGCCGTTTAAACAAAAGTGATTACTAAAATAAGATATTCAGAGCTAGAGGCCTAAGTTTTAAAGTACTTATGTGCCATAAAGTTCAGATTTTCATAGGAATCACTAACTTAGAGGAACTCTGCAATGAAAAAACTGTTCCTTTAACGTAGGGCTGCAAGGATTTTGAGGATTATTCAAGTTGAGTATTAAATTTTGTCACGTTACGAGATAGTTTCTATACATTCAGGCAAACAGGCTGACATCGCTGGAGTGGCAAATCTTGTTGAAACTAAGTATAAGGGTTTGGAAGAACCAAATGGCCGAAAATGACCTAGATCGTATTAAGTAGGTACCTAACTGAGTCAGCGAAATAATTCATTAATAACTAGCTACTATAATATTATGAAGTATGGTTACTAGCCGATGTCGGCGACATCGGGATTTAAGTTTCTAAAAATCCTTTTGATTTTCCGGGATAAAAATTGCGTGTTATAGATATCACTTACTATCCGTTTTAATCAATATCCATCCAAAAAATACATCTATCCGTTGCTCCTTTGCAGCGTGATTGAAGGACAAACCAACAAACAAACACACCGTCGCATTTATGATAGCTATGGGTAGTGGTTGCTGAAGTTGTGTTTAAAATTGAGATGAACAGAATTGCAGCACAGATATTTATAAAATAACGAAATCTTTATCAGAAGGAAATGATCAACTTAATACAAATATTTGAAAACTTTACACTTTAATAACTTATGTTTTGATTTATAATATTATATTGCTTATTGCACAAATCATTGTAGGCAAGCTGGGTGTAATTGTTTTTTAGAAGGACACTGCTATCGCGCTAACGATCGCCCGACTAACGTGCAGCTGCCATTTTGTTCCTTTTTTAAATATATTTGAAATCCCCTCTGCACGATGGGCCAACAGAAGCGAACATAGGTCAATGCCCTATGCTGGAATGTGTATTTATTTAATATGGTCAATGCCAAAAAACTTATTTGCCTTGACCAGTATTGGCCCAAAGTGGATTTTTAGTAGATTATTATGCCACAAGTGTATTATTTTTCTATGATAATATTCTATACCTCTCTAAATAAGTACGCGGTAAAAATAATGTAAATCGACCTTTAGAAGGAGATAGCGGATTTGTAGAGCATTGTTTCTGTCGTTGAGACCGACAAAACGTCATATAGGTATGAGTGACAGAGACAACACTCTACAAAGCCGAAATGTCATTCTAAAGGTCGATGTACATTATTTTCTGTCGCGTATTTTATTTTACTCTTCAGTAAAGTGTAAACTCAAAACAGAGTATGTAGGTACCTATGTTACATACAGGTTTTCCCAACACAATTTATAGATATGGATGCAATCCCATTTCAATGGATTCCCAACGAGTCACACTGTGACACGATTGGGAACCCCCCACACCTTATTTCTGTTTCAAAAACTAATTTATAGAATCAAGAACAGAATGATGCTTAAATGTACCTATTTATTTGTAAATGTAGTTTATTCCTGAGAACAAAAACGATTCACAGTTTCCCAAATTTATTACAAAGACAATAAATCAGCTGAGAATCGCTCGCTAAACAGAATGGGAGCCTCATGAATAAAAACATGCTATTTAGCGCTACACACCATGCCTCCGAGCCCACAGAAAACGGTTCCATTCACACACTTGATGAAGGAAAATTAACTCTAAGAAACGGTGTCAAGTGTCAGAATTGCATATAACCTGTATTGAACCTACTACCGTTTTGCTTTGTACGCTTGTTCTACGCAAACGCATTTCCGGCCGAACGCTGCCGGGAAAAAGCCATTTAAAACAAAAAATAAAAAATGGTAACGCGCGGCGCGCTCGGACACTTCCGGTGGGCGCCATTTTTTCTGTATTGCCAACAGATAAAATCTTTCCGGCCTACTGCGCAAACGCTAACTTCTATTCATGTTGTTTTATTCAATGATGGGTTTTAGCGAAATTAAATAAAATGAGAAAACGATATGTTACGTCCAGTCACCACGCTATGCAAAATATTAAAATCAAAAGCGAGTTTAATGCCAAACGATCAATGCTTCATTAATTATTATTCAATGAGGAGTTCTTTGTAGGCATAACTTCCTGTAGCATTAGCAATTAGCATGTGGCATTAGGTCGGAAACTTCAAATATTGCAATGGCATGGGAACCTCATACGCACGGCAAATTTCAAATCTACTGCATATCGTCAGCATTCATGAATTAGGCAAAAATAGGGTATTTTTTTTATTTGCTTGTAGGTATCTTGTCTTATGTCGTTCCCAGGTTGAAAGCTATCTCTGTACAAAATTTCGTGAAGATCGGTTAAACATAATGCGCTGTGAAAATGAAGCAAATGGACAGCTGACAGACAGATAGATACTTTTGCATCACTATCCATAATGCGAAAGCGTGTTTGTTTGTTGTTTTGACCTTCAGTCACGCCACAGCGGAGCAACGGATCGACGTGATTTTTACATGGATACCTATACAATTAGATATGGAGAGTGACATATGCTACTTTTGTCCCGGAAAATCAAAGAGTTCCCACGGTATTTTCAAAAACAAACCTACATCCACGCGACTGAAGTCGTTATCAAGCTGGTTTGTATTTGAGTGTAGATGTTAAAGGCGTGCAGTTTACGGCAGTTGGCAACCACATCACTAATAACTTAAATAAAATATAAATTATTAAAACAAAAAGCTTTTCGTTTTCCCTTATCGCTATTGGCGTCGGTAGCTAAAATTAAACACTAGGGCGACATAATTAGGAGAGAACATTTTGCACTGCCACAAAATTCAACGGTCGAATCTATGTAAATGGGATCGCTGTTCGATGTTGAATATTCAAATTGATGTCATTATAACATTCGGCCAAACGTGCTGGCCGTTTGGCCACCAGCCAGATGCATGTGTAATGTTATAATGAGTAATTTAAAGGCTCTTTTCATGTTCGCCGCTGGTTAAAAACTGGCAAGCTTTATTTTATTAACGGAATTTAACTTTATTGTTCTAATTTCTAAGAATACAAGGTAAAGGAATTTTATCTATAAAGAGTGGATACGTTTTGTGTCTTATGCGTTTATTTTCTCTTGGTATATTATAAGATTAGATCTTTTACAGAGATAAGTAGGTACTTTTTTTTCTCTTTTTCTTTTTTTAACAATTTTTTGGTGTAAAGAAATAAAAAACCGGTCAAGTGCGAGTCAGGCTTGCGCAATGAGGGTTCCGTACTACAGATACTACCTCTACCTCACGGGTTCTATACTAATAGCTAATACAAAAAAACTACGTCATCTAAATAGGCGTATATAAAAAATGAAGGTTTACTTTGTATCTATAACCCTACATTTAAATCTAATGCAAAAGAAAAACAGGAGAAAAAACAGTGACTGTCAGATTCCCTCGGATGTTAGCTGAACAAAACAGCACTTTAGCCTGGAAAAAAAAGAACTAGAAGAGCGTTCTCAATTCAAAAATTGAATTGATCGCCCCATTGTATTCGAAATGTATCATTTGAGCTGTTATTATGTGCTCTCTCTCTAGCTTGAATGCAAGCTGGTAATCCAATACTTTTGTATGGAAGGCACTTAACGTCGCGATCTAGTTACGAAACGGCCGAAGTGATTGTTAAAACTTAATTTGTTTAGTGTTTTATCGGTTAATGTATAAGGATGGGTTTGTGGCTGCCTGTTAATGATGGTGCTTGTTTATTGTGCAATTTGTACAGCGTAATTTTAAGTTTACTATTTGTGTGATAAATAGGTATTCTTAAAGAATGTTGGAATGTAGGTGTGCGCTAAAGTGTAGAGATCGATGGCGAGATTTAACAACCAACCAATAATAATAATAATTGTAAGATTTACATTATTTACTATCTGATGCCCACGATTTCGTCCGCGTGGATTGAAGTTTTCAAAAACCCCGTGGGAACTCTTTGATTTTCCGGGATAAAAAGTAGCCTATTACTTATAACTCTCCTAGTTTTCAACTACCCTTGCAAAAATCACGTCAATCCGTTGCTCCGCTGCGACGTGATTGAAGGGAAAACCAAAAAATAAACACACTTTCGCATTTATAATATGGGTAGTGATATCATAGTTAGTTACTATTTTTTATTTTTTTATGCAACTTGGTGTATAATGTATGTGTGTAATAAAACGTCTTTACTTTTACTTAGGCACTTACCTAAGTACCTACTTCAAAAATCAGCATCGTATAACACAGATGTAACTTTTACGGTCTATGTTTGTAACAATACATTAGGTATTAATTTATTTTTGTTATAATTAAGCAAAAACCTTTAAGAAGCCTGGCTAAAATTAAAATCATAAGTTATAGCGGAAATGATACAAAAAATACTTAGGTAGTAACTAGAAACACGCACGAAATAATGAATTTTATGTTTAAATGAAAAAAATTCAAGCAACACAAAAACCTAATCGTTTATAAGTAGAAGGAAGTACCAAATAAACGAGCGTGATAAATTAAATAAACAAATTTATAAAAACCTTAACAGACAGACGGGCTTTTTGTTGTTAAACCTTTGCGGTTGGTATAAGCACCCCGTTTGTAATACTAAATCAGTTTTTAATACTGAGCAAGCAGAGTTTATTTTTGTATAGCTACTTTAACAGCAGTTTAGTTAAGCGATTTTGTATTGACTGCCGAGAATCGAACCCACGCACCTTAGTTAATCCTATTAACCGAGTATTGTGGTTGCCCAAATAAATAATTTAATTTTCTATTAATATAAAACCGGCCAAGTGCGAGTCAGACTCGCGCACCGAGGGCTCCGTAATATAGTCGTATTCTTTCGACATTTTGCACGATAAATCAAAAACTATTATGCATAAAAATAAAGAAAAATCTGTTTTAGAATGTACAGGTAAAAATCCCTTTCATATGATACCACTTGGTATAGTTATATTACTTTGAAAGTTGAAAATACTAATTATTTGTTAAAGTTTTTTTTGCGATGTAGGTAACTACAAATTCACGATTTTCGTCTATAAGATCTACTTGTCCTATAAGATCTACCTACCTACAAAATTTCATGATTCTAGATCAACGGGAAGTACCTACCCACGACAGACAGACAGAAAAAAAATATTTAAAACGTGTGATTCAGTTATAGTACAGTTCAAATAACCATATGAGCTTAATATGAGGTAGTTATCCGAAATTACAGACAGCCACTTCGCACTTATTTATTAGTGGGTAAGTATAGACTATAGAGTATAGATACCTACCTAAGTAAAGATTAGATATGCCAACCTACGAAGACAAAATATAAAGACATAGGTTGGTACTTTTATATGAAACAATTTATAGATGTACACAACTTTCTATGTAGGTACATAAATTTTCCAAACATAATTTCATTGTAAACATGAAATATAAATATTTCATCCAAATTAATCATCATTGAACCTTCTATAGTACAAAGCTAAAGTTTCCCATATCAATCAAGTCACAAAACAAGAATGTATCAAAAGACGAATAAAATGTTTTTATTAAAAACAATAATACAAAAACGCATTTACCAAAACCGAAAAATCATGATCGTTGTGTTCGTAACTGTAAGTTATAAGGGCAATTTAAGGCAAGCTCTTGTAAGGACTTAAGAGGCGTGTTTTGAGTAAACACTCGAAACGTATTCGAGTGGTGTAGTTCGATGTATACCCCTTAATGCTTGATTTGTTTGTTTAATATTATAATGTTTGACGTAAGTATTTATTTTAAGTGCGATTCTCGTATTCAAATTTGTATGCAAAAGCAAAAAAATAAAATGATAAACAGCTTAACCACTCAGACCAGAAACTTGATTTTCTGCATGAAACGTAGTAGGGAATTGCTAAGAAAGAATTTCTAGAAATTGCAGCCGAATGAAACCTGGCTGGGTCATCTAACATAATATAATATGCAAAAAGTTTTCAGAAAGATTTCAGAGTTAGTGTGGATCTATTAACACGGTACGTAATTTCGCTTTATAATGAATCATTTAATTTTAAAGACATCTATGTGTCAATTAATGTAGCTTTTGCCTTCTGGTTATATCGGAAACAACTTCATTAATTTTTTTGAACATAAAAAAATTGATTATTCCATAACTTCAAGTGTAAAATATATTTTTTCCTAAATAGGTACCTACTTCGATAATTCATATTATAAATCAAATATGATTATGATAAAGAAGTTGTTTGTACACTCACTGAAATTTCCGATGCCGATAAGCATAATCTTAATAAAGATAAGCTATAATGCGAATGCATGTAGCTCCCAAAAATCAAAACTAATTACTTACTGATAAATTGATTGCCGTTTGTTTTATCTTATCACCATAATGTGTGTGACATATTTTGAGTTACCTATCTTCAGTAGGTTCGTATTACGGTTGGTGTGGCTTACCTACATGACTTTTTAATTTTATCAATTTTATTGATTTGCATAATTAATGCGCTCCCGCGTTGCGGGGTGGAGCCGAGGCGCGGCGCGGCGCGGTTAACAAATCGAACTAAATTTTAATTACTTTTACATAAAGGTGGCAGCGCGAGACTTGTTCAGGAACGCTCATGCGTGGCACGCGTTCTTGGAGCCTTCTCCGTTTTTTTGAAGTAGGAATTTTAATTTTAACTAACTATCCGCTTCACAAGAAAGCTCAGAGTCACATAGCGGTCAATGAAGAGAGAAGAATGAGGAGATCTGTCGCAAAACCAGTGTAACCGATAGTAGGTGGACAGTACCCGTAGTATAAGATTTTACGTCTCACCAAACGTTGCTAGAATTCGAGAATCGAAACACAATAACATCAAAGTAAAATGGACCTAAAGAGCCTTTAATTGAAGTCAAAAAGTCAATGCCACTGATTTTAATTTCGCAAGGTAGCCGCTTGGAGCGCTGGCTGTAGATGTGTAGACAAACTTGAACTTTAAAACAAGGAATTTAAGATCCAGTTTACTATAACGCAGAGGTGTTTCGACTCTCGAATTCTAGCAACGTTTCGTGTGACGTAAAATCTTATACTACGGGTACAGACGACATCAAACAAATCAAGCCGCTGGATTCATGCGGCGGCGGCGCAAGACCGTGACGTGTGGAAGTCTCTACAAGATACCTGACCATGCAATGTTGACCTGAAAATGAAATGACCTGAACTGAACATGAAGTGTTCTTAATAATGATCAAAAATCCATTGAACCATAGATATAGAGTTAAAATGTTTTAATTAATTTTACAGACAAATGGGGATTGTAACTTTATGAATTATTTATTTTAATATCAACAACTTGGAATAACACAACAATAATAAAGTTAAGACCTCAAATTTTCGGTATAAGAATTGAACCTGTCCAGCATAGATTTTTCTTTCCCAAAAAATTCTGAGTAGGATTTACGTAGTTACTTGCAACTTTAGTTAAATAAGTAAAAAAAAATACGTATTTACATAGTAATTTGATGCATGTATCAAGAATAACGAGATGCTGTGTAGGCGGCGTGCGCGGGTGACGTCGCATCACAATAGGCCCGTGCGTTATTGTATGAATCGCGTTTTTTTGAGTGAAATCGATCGCGAGCGGCCCGGTGCCCGACATCATACTGTATTTATTTACGCATTGTTACTGAATAGTCCTTTGCTGGAGCCGATAGGTACTTTGACAATAGTGCTCTACTCGAGAATAATAATTATAGGAGAAAATTCTCTAGGTAAATTTAAAAAACTGCTCTACATTGCATATAAAGATAATAATTATGACTAGTTCAACATCCCTAAATTCTCTACTGTCATTTATAACTCTACAAAGTTGAATTTTGCGAATAAGTATCAAATCTAAATACTTTATTTTATAAGTGAAAAATACAAAAAGTAACAAATTTTCCGAACTCAGGAAGCTATGACTAATAATTAACCACTAGCGGCCGAAATTAATATTTAATCAACGTGTAGTCTAACGATAGTCGATAAGTAAGAAACGTTGTTATTTATCAAAAAAAAAATGGTTTTCTACGTACGACAAATAACAGTGTAGCTAAGTACCTACCTTATTTATCGATAGCATATAATAGACCGATTTTGTTATTTTTGACAATTTTCTAGACATTCCGTGACAGATTTTTATAGATAGATTGAATTAGATAATATGGAGCAATATTTCTGGAATATTGGTTATCGAAATGCAAATAGATGCACATTACAATAAATTATTATTTATCGCTATAAAAAGGTTGCAAGCGGATCCGAACTCGTTTCCTCAAACTAGATTCTCACATTTTATGTATGATTGATGGGGACTCGCAGCCAAGGCCAAGGGGCCAGCGAATGTTTACAAGATTCTATAAATATGTATGAAGAGGCGTTCCTCACATCTTGACATCGCTACTGGTGACTGCCGACTGGTCCACTCCCGTATTGTGCTCCCGACATTATGCCTTTAGTTATCTCTTATGTGTTCTCTATACGTATAATTCAGAAAAGAAAAGCTGTAAAATATTTCTAACATAATATTATCTATTCCTTTTAAAGTAGGTAGCTACATACCTATACCTAAGTAAATAAAAGCGTCACGCTAGACAAACTTGGTGTAAGCATGGTTAAACGTTTATATGATGAGCTACGCAAAATAGTTGTGGCGCTTGCAAAAAATTTACAAAATATGAGTATCGCTTCATATTCTGAAACAAGATATTATTTAGAGTTACTAGTATGTTTTATTCAGGTGGATATCTATTGTATTCTATCTGTATGGATTTCAAAAATCACTGCGAATATTTTGGCAACCTAGGTACTTGGCACAACAATTAAAAATCTAGCCATCAAAAATCTTAGGTAACAAAGTATTTAACTTGGAACCCCCTGAACTATTAAGAAATGCTCTCTCAGACTCCGAAAAACTGAATCAATTGCAAATCTACCCTCAATCGTTTAATATAAATTGTGAAATGGTGCACGCATTCCTCTATTCTACATCTGCTGCTTTAGAATTTAGAATAATTAGACCAAACCGTATTGTCGGGTTCGAGAGAGGCAACAAAGTATACATTACAACAAAAAATAAACTCAAGTGCTTGAAGGGTCGCTATGACTGTTAATTCCTGTCATTGTGCCGCGCCATACCATGATGTTTGTTCTTTTTGAAATGAAATGTATCGTTGAAAGTGCATACGGTTTGATACGGGGTTGTGAGAGTCGTGAGAATTGTTTTACAAGTTTTATTACGTGATTATTTCGATAAATAAAGTTAGTAGCTTTTCACAGCGTGATTATTTTGAGATATGGCTGCAGTAAAGGCATTGAACCAACTACCTAGATGGTTGAACCCATTGATGTTGGAATCCCTTCTGTGGTTGAACCAGACTGGGCTGATTTGGTCACGTAACTCGAAGAATATACCTACGAGGGCGCACCCCCTCGACGGCACATGAGTTGCTATTCATTTAAACGTCTTTGCGTAGTGATTTCTCTACCTGAAAGGTGCTATTACGTACTTGTGGTTCCAGCTTTACTGCCAATATTGTTACCTAGATAATCATTAATCAGGTAAACTGTCTTAAACTTTTGGATACAATAGGTAACTATCTCTTAGATTAAGGGTTGGTCTTCGCTGCGCTGTCGTAGCGTAGCGGAGACCAATCCTTAAATTAATCTAAGGCCTATCTGCTATAATAAACCGTGGTGACATAATACGAACACTATGTACATTGACAAAATTTTAACTTGTCGTATAATTTTGTTCATTGTTATTTTGTCTTCAAGTTTCATTTCTACATGTCTACTACAGGCAGAATATCTTAGAAATGTCGAAAACCAATAAATCGTAGCTTCGTATATTAGCATTGTCATGGAAGTCAATCGTTTTAACTTGACACAATTGTATGGGTGTTATGACACATTACTCCCCAATCCCCGCGGGGGTGCGGCGGGACCCCAAGTAAGTAAACCCAAATACAGTCAACTCATCCAGCAGTGGGACTTACTCGCCCTAGGGAGCTAGGGACTCGATTTGAATTTAGCATTTTTAAGTACTTTTGAATGTTTTTTTATTTATTTACTAGCTTATGCTCGCGATTTCGTCGGCGTGGCTACACAAATTTCTAACCCCTATTTTACCCTCTTATGATGCCTACGTCATGATAGCTATCTGCATGTTAAATTTTAGCCCGATCCATCTAGTAGTTTAAGCTATGTGTTGATAGATCAGTCAGTCAGGCAGTCAGTCACCTTTTCCTTTTATATATTTAGACTGACGAGTTAACTTTTCAATGTGAGAATTTACGCGATAGAAAGAGGGGCCTATATTATTTTTTTGGCCACAGCGCTGTGCGATCTGAATTGTTCTTTATTGAGTCGTGATAAGAGTCCCTACTTATGTAGGTAAACGTCTTTACGGAGTGAACCTTCTGTACCTTTAAGGTACTATTGAGTATTCTATGATTGTACTCACATTATGTAGTCTGCTATCTCCCTTATAAGAATTTACATCATAGAAAGAGAGGTGCTTTTTAAATTTTTGGCCACAGCGCAGTGCGAGCTGAATTGCACTTTATTGTGTCGCCATTTATCGTCACAGTATAAGAGTCCTTTGATCTCGTGGTAAAGGACAACCACGACGACTCTTTAATATATGTCCAGGAATTAATGCGTCTCGGGTCGCCCCCTTACCGCACAATTGCGCTGTCTACTCTAGATCGTTTCGTCGAACCTTTGTAGGTAATAACATAGTATTTTTACTCTGTTTTATCGTCTTGTGTATTAAAGGTATTCTGTGGTTGTACTCACATTATGTAGTTTGTAGTAGAGTCCACACGCGTTGCACACGGGTTCGCCGTTCTGGTTGCGCCTCCACAGCGTCGTCGTTGTGGTCTTGCAGTTCGCACACGACGTGCCCGCCCGCCGCGCTGCACTTTGTAGCGACTGGAAACAAGAAAAACGTAGATATTATTATCACTGGTCATTAGAATATCCCACCCGTTCAAACCTCACCCGTTGCACTATTGTCGTATCTACTCCTAACACAAGTAGGTCGATTTCATAAAACCTGCATCAATCATTATTACAAACTCAATTGTTCTGATTGGCTGAATTTGTTCGATTCTTGTTGCAACAAAGCATTGTAGCCAATACTTAGTGAGCGAGCGTTAACCAATCAGAGGTTATTGCAATCGTGACATTGTAGCTGTCATTGTCCCGCAATCGCGCAGAAGCTACGCTTACGCTTAGTTGGAGGGGAAAGGGGAAAAAAGAATATTAGCCATGTTAATCATGACATGACATGATTAACATGGCTAATATTCTTTTTTTTAAACACTAATGACCATCCTTAACTTTGCTCTGTGACAGACACACACGCACACAAGTATCCGGTTTTATATCCAACCTACTAAATATAAATTACCTACGTCTAGATGTTTCTTCCATTCATCCTATGATTTATGAGTACTATTAGTTTCAGGTTCAGGTGCAAACCAACTGCCGCTTTGCCAATATCATCTACTTAGAACTGGGATAGGTATTGTTCGCTGTCTGTAATTTATGTGACCATAAAATTTTTTTACAAAAAAAATAAAAACCGACTTCGATACACAAACACTAAAAATTGAAAAATAATTTAATTTATTACCGAATATATTATGTATACAAGAGTTAATATAGTTCCATAATAATACTTTTTGGTGCCGGTGGAATTCTGCTAGGAATTATGCTAGGACTGGTTAAAAATCTACTGTTTAGTAAGCTATTACACTGATCGCGAGCAATTTACTCTTATCCGTTGAGGAGTTCCAGTATCTATCTTCGAAGATGTTCATCAGATCTTCACCAAATTTAAATGGGACCAACTTTGAAGTATACCCTTTCAAACAAAAAAAGAATTTTCAAAATCGGTCCAGGCGTCTTCGCGTAATCGGGGAACATACATAAAAAATAAAAAAATAAAATAAATAAAAAGATTCCGATGAATTGAGAACCTCCTCCTTTTTTTGAAGTCGGTTAAAAATAGGAAGCCCGTGTTATGAATCGCTGATTAAAAAGCACATGTTAAACGTCACTTGCAAATTTACAGTCCCATTAAAGTTAAAAACAATCACACGACAAAAGCTATTTTGCGACTCGGCCGACAAAAAGTGAACATTTGAACATGGAATCAAAATGCGGGTAGCTATCGGAAGGCCCTCTTACGCACCTGCCCATTACTACACGTCAATCAAACAAAAAATATCCACGGCATGCGGTGGCCGTTTTATACAGTCCACAAAAGTGCCTCACTCAATTAAAAATGCATTCGTCCTAAACCGACACGAAAATAAAACGAGCCGCGCAATCCGACTCATAATAAATCCATTAATTTGTCATGTCATTTATCGAACAAAAAGTATTGAGGTCGTAAAATATTACGAACAAACTATTCGGTCGGATCGATTCTCGGTAACTAGAAACGAATACTACCAAGATTATCGTGACCGCACCGCGCGCCGCCCGTATTGTCCGACTTAATATTGTAAACTGTATCGTAACTCCCTGACGAGCTCGAAAGTCAAACACATTACCGAAACGTTAATAAAAATGTGGCACAAAACGCGCGGCAAATGTTCTCATAACGCATAAAACGGCTGTATTACAATAATCATGATCTCGTGATCAGATAAAAGATATCTAAACGAGTAGGTACATACATACGTATTTGTGTCAGCCAAAGCCGATGCACTAAGCGTGTTTATCTCAGACAAAAACAATAGCGTCTAACATGAAGTAACAATTTTTAAATCAATACTGGTTATACCTGTTGTACACGTCGCGTCGGTACAAATTCATATTGGAATACCTAAATATTAAATGGCTTGCGTCGATATTCGCCTCGTCATGGCATCTCCTTTGTGCCAGAAGATTAGAGCTCGCCATATTAGCCGAGCCAACAACCAAATCATTTTCTTCCTATTAAAAAATGACTAAGTCGAGTTCAATCTGTAGCCCTGTCAAAGAAATAAGTAATTTTGTCCTTGAACATTTATAGCATAGCTAGATTTTACTGTATTAAAATAAATAATAATATGCAATCTATCTGTAATCTGTCGATAGGTAAGTTACTCAGTACCTACTTACCTATCGTTTGTCATTTGTCAGATCTACGATTTTCTCGGTACTTACCTACCAAATTTTCTCAAAATCGGTAAAACAGATGGACCGTGAAAAGCTGGCAGACAGACAGACACACTTTAGGATTTACTTATACGTAATACAAATATAGTAGATTAGGATCACCGCTTTGCTTATAGACGCTAAAAATTAAAAATCTACACAGTGAGTGGAATCCGTTCATAAACCGAGCCAAAAATTAACTTTAGCTTTTATGACTCAATTACGCGAAACCGATTTTATAATCTGTAGATAAGGTTTTCTCATCAAGCCATAACACCCGCTGCATCACGCGGCTCCCAAGGGAGAGTGCCGTCTGAACCGAGGGGTAGCTCCTAAGCCGATTATAAAAGTCAACCGATCGTGGGGGCGCTTTTATTTCCATGGAAAACGGCTGTTTACTCGTAATTTTATGACCGATATTACTTTCGATACCTGAACAACATGGCTGAAAAACACTATGAAATCACGTTTCTTCTTCGGTCGGAACAATAAAACATTGGGCTCCATTAAAAACTAAATGTTTTTTTAGGGTTCCGTACCTTAAAAGGAAAAACGGAACCTTTATAGGATCACTTTGTAGTCTGTCTGTTTGTTTGTCGGTCTGTCTGTCGGTCTGTCTGTCTGTCTGTCGGTCTGATAAGAAACCTACAGGGTACGTCCCGTTGACTTAGAATCATGAAATTTGGCAGGTAGGCGCGAGCCTGAGTCGCAGTTGGCCGGTTTTTTTTTATTTGATCCAAAATTTTAGGAAAAGTTAAGTAAGAAACGTCTTAGTTGACTAGTGGTGCTTTTTCGTGATTTTAATTGAAAGGAAAAGGTCATCGACACCATTTCCACCACCACCATTCAAAATTGCTTCAATAACATTTCAACAATTAACAAATAGGTAGATAATAATTTAGTCTATAGTTAAAGTTAACTTTTGATTTGTCACAAAGGCTTCGTTTTTACTCAGTATATAGGTAGCTACTGGTAGCTAGCCATCAATAATATTGGAAATAATTTTAATGTTATTTAATTTGTATATACAACACAGCTCTTGAACCCCAAAGAGACATCAGAAAGAGACACTATAGGTACTTACTTAATTAAAAGTAGAAAACCTTAAATTCCCGAGGACGAAGAATAAAAATCCAAGGCATGCGGACACTTGTCCCGAAGATCAAAGAGTCCAAAGAGTTTTATTAATTGTTAAACCCATTTCACTGTCAACAGCATTCCTCAGCGATCAATATCGCGCAGGCTCCCAAAAAATAACTATCAAACAGAAAACAGTATGCCGCCAAAAATAAAAAAGCTTCATACAAAATACTCGTACTTAGACCAAATCCAGTACATATTGTTGTGGCACTCTAATTTTCAGTGTAGTGTAAACTCAAAGGACGCGATGACAAAATCAGAGCTCCTTTGTGTTGTGACGTGAACAAAAACGGTCCCATTGTTGACAACTTTGGACTGAATATACCGATTATAATAGAACATAATGCTGTCCCTTAGAAGTGGTCAATCTAAGGGATTTTATCTGTAATAGTAGGTAGGTACTCTTATTTCCTAGTTTACGAGTAGGTGTGTAATTGAAAACAACACACATCATGAACAACGGACAGCTACATCTAAGTTTGGAAAATAAATCCAGGAAGAAAGAAGAAACGCTGGCAGAATCTTGAAAATATCTGATCTGAAAATCACGCACGATTTCTAAGTTCTAACTTTAATGTTCATTTATTAAGATTTAATTTAATTGAATAAGCTCTTGCGTGACCATCTATCTATTCTTTATAACATTAATTTCTTAAATAGGTATCTACCTTAGATAGAGAAAATACATTTCACTTACTTTCGTTCCACTGATTCTATACCTAATAACATTTCCAAAACATTAATATTGCCTTAAACATACTGAGAAAACACAAAGTTTACCCATATCAAATTCAATGTAAATAATTCAATTAAGCCAATGAACAAGCACTCGTTTTAATCATTAACCAACAAACAGCAAACGGATTAGTTACACTCCAGCTCGCTTCAACTGAGATAATTCAATAAGCTACCCACATTAAAAACATATTTCTATAAGGGCCTGCCCTCCCTCTAGCGATCCAATCAGCCTTATCTCCCCGACCCTCGGCAAACACCTCCTAATCAAATCAAATCACAGCCTCCGTCTTCCCTAATCTATCCACCTATCTACGCTTAAACATAAAATTATATTACAAAAAGGGATGGTTACCTACAGCCCCTCATATATTTGCAAACACGGGCAGAATTTAACCCGTCGGAAGCGTCCCTTCGCAACACCCGTATAACTTCGTAAAACACAGACCAGCTCGACTATAGACTACACATAGACAAACTCCGTTCAGCCACATCGCACACATAGCCGCCTATCAGCATATCTACGTCATCTAGATCCCACTATGAGAACCCCCAAGAGGGAGGCAATCCATTTACCGAAGAGCTCTCACTACTGAAATTTCCCTCCTACATAAATAAATTTAGAGATGACAATCGCATGGCAAGAGCACTATTTTTAAAGGTTTACATGGCCCCTAGCAGTGAAAGCGCGGAATCGATGTAGCCTTTACCCCTCGCCCCGCACCAGTTTTTCCGGCGTTCCGTCCTTATCAGACCGGGGCGATTAGATAAAGAGAGATAGAGCGTGAAAATAAAGATTTTCATCGTGTTCACCCACACTGAGTTAGTTTCAGTTTATAATAATACAAGGTTGTTTTGCGTGTGTGATCTGTAGGTATCGGGAGGTTTCGTGTAGGTTTTAGTTTTTACGTCATAAAGAGGGCTCTTGAAATATAATACAGCGCAAGGTTAGGGTGGAAAACGAAGTGATGGAAAAGTGTAATAACGAACTTTAAGTAAATAAAATTTGCATAGTTAAAATGCGTGCAAAATTTGTAATCCTATAAAGATTTATCTTTGATTATTTTGTTGTTGAAACCTTTGTTATCAACGCTCACTTCCACAACAGAAACCGGGATATGGTTTATATCAATATTGAACCCGAAGCCTTACCGCCTTCAGTACCGTTACCTTTACCTTAGATTAGAGCTACTAAGGTATAGAGCTGACATTCATCAATCATGATCAACCCATCGCCGGCTCACTACAGAGAACGGGTCTCCTCTCAGACTGAGAAGGGTTTTGGCCATAGTCTACCACGCTGGCCATGTGCGGATTGGTAGACTTCACACACCTTTGAGAACATGCAGAACATGGAGAACTCTCAGGCATGCAGGTTTCCTCGCAATGTTTTCCTTCACCGGTAAAGCAAGTGATATTTAATTAACTAAAACGCAAACTCCGAAAAGTTAGAGGTGCGTGCCCAGGATCGAACCCCCGACCTCCAATTAGAAGGCGAACGTCCTAACCACTAGGCTATCACAGCTGACATTATTAATTTATAAACTAATTGCTCAATACGGCGTATCAATAAAAAGTGACAGCCGAACAAGATAGATACAGCACAACAGCCAGCATAGACCGAATTTTTATGAATCCGTTACGTTAACAAAGGCAGTCGGTTGCCCAATAGGAGCGGTCGGAATACGGGCCCGATACGAATCGCATCGGATTGACACATCAAGCCGCCGCCGTGCGTTCTGCGAGATTACATCGTATACGTCGTAATCGACGCCCGCGTCACGCCGCGTCATGCAGCATAAAAATCTTTCAGTACCTAGGTATGTACAATTGAATGGACTAAGAGCCAGCGCGTGCCAGACCTTCGTTATTTTATAAAAGCTGAAAGTTTCTCTCCTATTGACCCCAACACAGGGAGGAACAATCAGTGACTATAAAGTTTGGATCATGGTGGTTTTGGGAGATAACAGATTATAAACATAGACACCCTTAGGTACAGTTTAATAAATTGTTAAAGTTTAAGAGTGTCTGGCAGGGGGTTGCCACGATACTAAGTATCTGGCAATGCATGACATAATTTCTAATAAAACACATATCATCACCTATAATAGGTTAAATTCTCTGTGTACCTACTATTCCGAAGAAATTATAAAAATTGGACTTTATAATTTTACGTACGTAAGATTTTTTACACCAAAGTCAAAGTCAAAGTCAAAGTAACACCATTATTACCTGTTATCTCACAAAGCCACCATGATCCAAACTTTATAGATAGATTTTTATAGATCGTTCCTCCCTGTGTTGGGGACAATACTGTTGTATGCGTATTACTAAGTACATAAAAAGTGCATGCAGGTAGAATAAAAATAAATAGTCACTATCGAGCAGCTGGACTTATCATTACATGGTGACAGCGGTGGGATTTACCGGAATTAAGTCCAGGCGAACAGGTAATAATGGCGGATGGTAAAACTGAACGGCGTCGCATGACGGTACAGGCTGCCACGCCACAGCCGCGATCATATTTTGTTGTCGATGGGTCTGGCAGAAAATATAGACGCAACCGGCGTCACCTCATTCGGGCGGAACTTTGTCCGACGGCTAGTCAGTCACCTCCTGCTTCTTTCGATGAGAAGGGGGATAGTGACCATGATGCAGACCGTGCCAGCCTGCACGGGGATGCAGAGGAATATGCCGGTGGCATTGACGGGTCCAGTGAAGGTAGTGACCACGAGATTCGTCTTCGGTCGGCTAGTGCCTCGCCTAGTGGGTCGGATAAAGGTCAAGGTCGAGCGGCAGCGCGTAAGGCTCGTAAACAACTAGCATCATTTTTTAATAGAAAATAATGTTTAGTCTAAGTATGTTTAATTAGAGTTAAGTATTACCTATATGCGGAGTTCTATTAATTTTTAGTATTTTAGATTTAGTTTATACCATTGTTTCTTAATTTGTTTGTTTTAGGGGAAAGATGTTGTATGCGTATTACTAAGTACATAAAAAGTGCATGCAGGTAGAATAAAAATAAATAGTCACTATCGAGCAGCTGGACTTATCATTACAAATACGTAGAGAAACTTTTAGCTTTTATAAAATAACAAAGGTCTGGCACGCGTTGGCTCTCTCTCTAGAATGTTGTGTATTTTTTAAAACAAAAATAGGTTAGATTTAAAAAAATACTCTTTCAAAGTCGAAGCTTTTTGTAATGTACTAAAACGGATATAACTATATACTTACTCATAACATAAAACAAGATAGGTCCAAACAACTGTCCTGCCATACGGCTTTGCCGGTAAGGTGGTAAGCCACGGCCGAAGCCAACCAGACAAAATAATATATTGAATAAAAATCACACGCATTCATTAATTTCACATTATATTTTTTTATGATAACAAAGCAAATTCAATAAATTAGATACTAACACAGAAAAATAAATAATAATAATTGAATGAAATAAAATTCAATCGCCAACCAAATTCTATCACGAGCATGGTATATAGATTGTAGAATCATCATTATAATAATACAGTTTGCAGTGCTTATTAAGTATAGTAAAAAAACATGGGAATGCACTGTAATTAGTTCAGTCAGACGTTGATGGATGGCGCCACTGTAATGTAAATAAGGTCTCGTCACAGATACGAAGGCCTAGCGCTAACTTTGTGATTATTATTTTTTCTATTCATATTTTTATGCATAGAGATATGCATAATTAGACCGTGCCAATGTCCCGCAAAATGTCCTCGACCTGACTAGTGTACAAGGCAAGGACAGTAGTCATGCTTTATTTTTAGGGTTCCGTACCTCAAAAGGAAAAAAGGAACCTGTCCACTCCGTTGTCTGTCTGTCTGTCAAGAAACCTAGGGTACTTCCTGTTGACCTAGAATCATGAAAGGCAGGTAAGTAGGTCTTATAGCACAAGTAAAGGAAATAATCCAGAAATAGAATTAAAAAAGCATTTGTTATAAGTAGGTACATGTTTATGTTATCTTGCTGTATATAATATAGTAATATTTGCATCAATGAATAAAATACTAAGTTATTCAATAAAATAATTATTTTATTGAATAACTGCATATTTTACTAATACGATTTTTTTTATTTCATATATTTTTACAGCGATAAATTTTTAGATAAATGTTAGTTCATCATAATCAACCCATGACCGGCTCACTACAGAGCACGGGTCTCCTCTAAGAACGAATGAGAAGGATTATGACCTCTACCACGCTGGCCAAGTGCGGATTGGCAGATTTCACACACCTTTGAGAACATTATGGAGAACTCTCAGGTTTCCTCACGATGTTTTCCTTTACCTTTAAAGCAAGTGATATTTAATTACTTAAAACGCACATAACTCTGAAAAGTTAGAGTTGCGTGCCCGGGATCGAACCGCTGACCTCTGATTAGAAGGCGGACGTCCTAACTAACTGGCACAGCTTTTATCTTAGTTATTAAACACACTATATATTATACGAAAAAAATACTCTTAAATATAAAGATGTAATTATGAACGTTTTTAGTAGTCTCTTTGTAAAAGTTTGCAGTCAGCAGTTTTAGCAGAAGCTAAAAGACATATTATATTAATATAGGTAGATATCTACCTATAGTTCATTTTATTATATTTTACAGTTATCATAATAATATCAAATTCAAGAACCAAAAATAATATCTAAAACATTATTAGATACTAAGTTACCTTCGATGGAACATAACAGTGGAAGTGATAACACTAATTTTCGGTTTTATCAATTGATAATCTCGATTGATAACGAGTTACAGCGACTCTATTATTTACCGATGGTTGCACAATCCTTATCTTGCATGTAGCATTAAGTAGTTTATTTTATTTAATTAAAGATAATACTTATTGTTGCCATGTAGAAGCTAAATGTAAAAATAGTAGGTGTACGCTAGATTAGATGTGCCATAGAAAATGATAGCTATTTTAGTGCCGATTCAAAGCACCCCCCGATACCGCGAAAGTACCGGCAATTGTTTTTTTTTTATTCAGATACAAGTTAGCCCTTGACTTCAATCTCACCTGGTGGTAAGTGATGATGCAGTCTAAGATGAAAGCGGGCTAACCTGGAAGGGGTATGGCAGTATTTATTAAACCCAAGGCCCCTTTGGTTTGCCGGAACGCTAAATCGCTTGGCGGCAAGGCTTTGCTGGTAGGGTGGTAACTAGACACGGCCGAAGCCTTCCACCAGACTAGACCAGAAATTACAAATTATGAAATTCCAAACCCCTTGGGGCTTAACAACGGGAATACCTACACCGTTTTTGTAACCTATGTACCTACTTAATAATATTAAGCATGTGTGATTCAAAAGATTAACTGCGCCAACATTACCAACGAATTCAAAATAATATCCAGAGGCGACTAAACGTTGGTAATTCAGCGTCGGATCGCTTCTCGCAACGTGTGAATTTGCATTGAATGGCAAAGGACAGTGCGGCCGTTTTCAAATTAGATACAAGGCGAGGCCGCGAGATACACTGTGTTTCATATCCAACGAGAGACAACCGTCAAAACATACATGTACCGTATACAGGAATTTAATCTCTGTTGTTATCGGGAATAATAGTTTGCCTGCATTGGTTAGGTATCTTAATCAATTTATTATAAATGCGAAAGTATGTTTGTTTGCGAGTTTGTTGGTTTGTCCTTCAATAACGTCGCAACGGTGCAACGGATTGACGTGATTTTTTGCATGGGTAGGTATAGATAAAGACCTGGAGAGTGACATAGGCTTCTTTTTACCCCGGAAAATCAAAGAGTTCCCACGTGGTTTTAAAAAACCTAATTCCACGTAGGCGAAGTCGCGGGCATCAGCTAGTGACATAATAGGCAGGTAATTGTTTTTATTTCATTTAATACATACTTATTTACCACAGTGCATCCCTACAGTTTAAAATTAATATAAAAATATCGCAGTGACGCAATAGTGCCGAACGCGACAGCCATAAAGTAGCTGGCTTCGATTTGGTAAAGTCAAAGTCAAAGTCAAATGGTTTATTCAAATAGGTAATAAATTACTCTTCTTGATAGTCAGATGTTAGCTGTGATAGCCTAGTGGTTAGGACGTCCGCCTTCTGATCGGAGGTCGGGGGTTCGATCCCGGGCACGCATCTCTAACTTTTCGGAGTTATATGCGTTTTTAAGTAAATAAAATATCACTTGCTTTAACGGTGAAGGACACCATCGTGAGGAAACCTGCATGCCTGAGAGTTCTCCATAATGTTCTCAAAGGTGTGTGAAGTCTACCAATCCGCACATGGCCAGCGTGGTAGACTATGGCCAAAACCCTTCTCACTCTGAGAGGAGACCCGTGCTCTGTAGTGAGCCGGCGATGGGTTGATCATGATGATGATGATGATGTTGGATTTGTAAGATATAGTGGTGATAATTATTACGCAAACTTAACGGTACGGAAAGCTATTGAGGCTTTATTTGTGTTATTGAGGTTTTTCCCCAATCAACTGGAAATTTGACCTTACATTTCGGACGGTCGTATCTGGGACTACATTTAAAAGACATCAAGTAGGTTACTCCCAAAGCTCGTGTGTACACTGTGGTTCACAGTGCAATAGGACCAAAAAACATTCGGAATTTGTAAGTTTTATTAGAATGCCTGAAGGTTACTGTTTGTGATTTACTGCAACGACATAATAGATTACTTATAGCTGTCTTCAAGTGATATTTATGGCCCCACGATTATAAAGTTTGCCATTACACTTTTTATAGTGCTTAGGAACTCATTTTATGATTAAATGGTTCATGTTTTATTTATAATGTAGGTTTCTAGACCGTTGATAATGATGTAATAATTTCATTATTTCTGAATTAGTAAAAACATGTCGGTTTCGATTCATTATTTGAATTAATTGACATAACCGTTTCTTACATAGCAGGGCAGGTAGATCTTCTTTCCCTATAGTGATACAGTAGTGACCCCTTGTAGGAGTACCTACTCTTGAGATAATAATACAGTGGGATCCCAGATCCTTCCGTATACAACTCGACTAAGAGAACGAGATTTCGACTCATACGTTAATTTACAGTTAGGTACTATGAGATATTAGTCATAATAACCAGGACTGATGGCTTAACGTGCTCTCTGAGGCACGGAGGAAGCGAAAAGACCAAATTCAAACCTTCAAAGTTGGTCACCCATCCAGTTACCGACTTGAATCAACGGTGCTTAACAATCGCAATCAATTGATATGCGTTGTCACAACTATAAGTCCCTCACGTATTGAAAGTGCCTTGGAGTGCGCTAAGGCTATACTTCTCTTAATACCACATAGTTCCATCATGGCAAACAGAATTACAACGCTTTCTCGCAGATTATGCTTTGACAAAGCTTTGTCACACTGATTGTGCTTGAATGTATCAAGCACAATCAGTGTGATAGTTTTATTCCAGCGCTTCTTCTGCTTGAGGTCTTTGGCTTTAATATTCAAGTATTAGAGGCGCCGGGATAACCAAACCCGTAGTAACTGGTAAGGTGTGATAGAACTTTCAAAAATAAACGTTTTCCCTTCTTTCTTTCAGATGCCTAGGCACTCATCGCACCTCAAAGGGACAGGAACTCAAGGTGTATAAAATGCTACAGTTAAATTACAGAAGAATGGTGAATTAATAAAACTAAACAGGTGGAACGAGCGGGCTCGAGTCCCGTAGGAAAGCGAGGAAGTCGTAAATACGACAGCTGCCCCGTCTAGCCTCCACGATTTTACACATTTGCATCCAAATTGGACGAGAGTGTATGTATATTCTAATTTATTACGAATTTAATTCGTGTATGATAAAAGTAATTTAATTTGTACCTAAGTATGTATGTAGAATAGTAAAACGCTTAATTAAATTGTAACAATTATATTATCAACTATAGCTGACCCGGCGAACTTAGGACCGCCTAACAGTCGATTCTTTAATATTTTTTTAATACTTTAAATTATTCTCTCCGTAAGAACCATCCTCGTACAGTACGCGCGGCGAGAGTTTGGCTTTGACCGTTATTGCGCAGAAATCAGAAATTGGGTATCAACGGGCAATTAGTGGGGTGCGGGGCGGGTGTGTAGGCGCACGCGGTGCTCTGATTGGCGCTCCACTGCTCCAGTCGTTCCCTGCCTCTGTTTGTACAATCACGTTCACAAGTGAATTGCTATTTTCGTTAATTGTTTATTATATAAGAATCTGAATAGCACTGCTGCTAAGACTTTTTTTTAATGTTAACTTTTGTATTTAATAATTATTTTAAGTTTTCTTTTGTTTGTATGTACCAATTTTACATGTATCTTGGAATAAATAATTTTATTAAAAAACAATTATTTAGAATTTTCATCGCTGTCTCTGTAAACTTTAAAAGGAAATAAACATTTTATATAAGTAAAATAACTATCAATAGTTTTAATAAATGAAGAAGTTTATCTATTTCGTATTATTTTCTAGCATTATTACCACTGTACATGAATTTTGACCCACTCAAATATCCAACCTGGTACATAAAAAAGGAAAAGTATTGTGTGCGTGACAGTACCCATGCGCAGTAATCCCCTCCACCCGAAGGTCAAAGCCAAACTCTCGCCGCGCGATCTGTACCTACTTCAAGGAATATTATAAAAAAAAGAATTAGCGAAATCGGTTTAGCTGTTCTCGAGATTTGCGATCAGCAACACATTTCGCGATTCATTTTTATATACCTATAGAAAGATAGGTAGGTACTAGGTATCTACCTACGTTGCATTTAATGTTTTTAGCAACTCACTCACTCACATACCTATTTAGATACGGTCCATATTCATTCATACCAAAGTAGTACTAGATAGGTATGTAGGTAGGTACTTACTTACTATAGCGGATGTTCGGTAAAACGTCACGATCTCGTTAAGAGGCGTTAAATAAATAAATAAGAGGTTGTACGGTAGATCAACCTCCCAACAGGATTGTAATGTTTTGCGCTGGACATAGATACACGATCAAGTTTACCGTCAAGTTTGCAGCATACTTGAAGCGGGTCCAGCCAACTACTTAATAGCCATACCGTCGTAACTCGTATGTGTGCATGACATCATACACACTGATAGCCATACAACGTCAAGTTTACTGAGCGCCCGCTTCAAGTCCGCTGCAAACTTGACCGATAAACTTGATCGTGTATGGCCAGCGTTACCGAATACCCGGTATATATTATAAACACAGGCTCTTGTGTAAGTTTTAGGTTTTAAAGTTAAAAGACAAGACACCGGATGTCCACTGGTCTTCTATATATCTGCACATTTATGTCAATATGGAAAATCTATCTGTCGAAAACTTACCTACATTCAGGGCACCGGTCTCCTAGTAGGTCCAGGTACCTAACATACATATTAAAGAAAATTCACGTTCACTCATTCGGAATCCGGGCATCTTAAAAAAACTACTTAATGATTTAATTCTACAGATATGAATATCTCAATAGTTTAGTCCAATAAGTTCTCATTCAATACGCGCTGATTTACGAATCGGAGGGCGTAGTGCGAGCCTCGTTCACACTGCCCGCGCGGGTCGCAGGGTCAATTCGCACAGTTTAGCACCGCGTCATATTTATAATTACCGCGAAGCGAGGCGCACGCGCGCTGGCCTCTCCCGCGTTCGTCGATAAATCAAAATTTTAAATCACCGGTGGGCGGGACACCGTCCGGCGAAGCGCCGAATAAAATGAATTAAAAATAAAACAAGCCCCATCCATGCGCGCCCTGAGAAAATTTAAAGATATTTTCGCTTTAGTTTTTTTTAATTAATACCTTGTTAAATTTTAATATTGAGAGCGCATGCGTTATTACAATGGGTGTGCGCCGTGCGGGAGAGTTAACCGGCCCCTCGGACCTTTCGGTAACTTATTGACGCTTGCAAGTCGCGTCCCGTAATTGGATCAGTTTTTAACGAGAATTGATAAGCTCCGCGAAGGGTGCGACGGGTTCATCACACGGAACTCTCGCTCTCGCAAATTAATTGCCAAAATACGTCGCGTGTGAGTTAAGAGACGCTTTCGAGGAAGCATCTCTTTTCGATGCTCATAAAAAGCTATGGGCTTTTGAAAAAACATTTTTCTTTTGGCTCTCGTACCTACCACATGGTTCATTATTAACATCATCAGCTGCTGAAATACGGGTCACGGGTCTCCTCTCAGACTGAGAAGGGTTTTGGCCATAGTCTACCACGATGGTCAACTGTGAATTGGTAGACTTCGTACACCTTTGAGAACATTATGGATTACTCTCAGGCATGCAGGTTTCCTCACTCACGATATTTTGCTTCACTGTTAAAGCAAATGATTTTTAATTACTTAAAACGCACATAACTCCGAAAAGTTAGAGGTGCGTGCTAAGGATCGAACCCTCGACCTCTGATTAGGCGGCGGGTGTTCTAATCACTACGCTATTGCAGTTGTAGTAGTTACAAATATGGAAATAACCTAAATATCAGGACCCGAATAGCATTGGGCATTGTCTCTCTTCTGTCATGTCAATCGGCAGCTGTTGCCTGATAGTGGATAACACAAGAGTAAAACACATTTCATAATTTTATATGCTCATTTTTTATATACTAACTTTAATAACCACAAGCCTGCTTTTTACGTTTTACGAGAAATAACTGACTGGGTACTCTGTGACTTATACAGATTGCTAATGACTTTTCAGACTTCATTTAAATTAGAACTTTTTAATTTCGTTATACTGAAATTAATATGGTAGGTAAGGATGATGTGTAAATATAACAATTTTGTAAAACTTGACGAGCGAAAAAAGCGCATTGAAAAATTACGAAGAGATTACAGAATAATTTCACCTTCATTTCGAGCTGCCAAGTTATTCAATTACCTACTCGAGAATTACTTAATCGAAAGTTAAAGTTTTTTATGAAGGTAAAATTAATTTTATTTCATAAAAATGTTTTATTCATACGACAAATTAGTTAAGTAGAGTGGAAGTCACTACTACACTTTCTAGTTGTTAATCAAGTTTTTTTTTTGTTTTTACGCTTTCTTTTCAACGTGTGCCTAAATAAAAAGTACGGCACTTATGATCCATTCACATTAATTCACAACGTAAAAAATTATGTAATGATTGTTATTAAATGTACTTAAATGACTCTACCATATGCTGTAAATAAAAAGGAGTATCGTAATTTTACGTAGATATATTCAAATTTATGTATGGAGCTTGTTTCTATTATTGGTAAGTTTGATGTTCTATGGTCTAATCTTATCTGGTGGTAGGTAGGCATATTCGTGTATCTAAAACGTAGTAGCTTGCGCATAGCTTTTTAATCCATTCTCTGTCACACAACTCATCGCTGGCCCACTACTGACCACAGGTCTCCTCTCGGAATGAGAAGGATGTCAGCCATAGTCAACTTTGGCCGCTCGTCAAGTGCGGATTGACGTGTGTCAATCCGCACTGTCAACCGCGTCAATCAGTCTGCACTGATTTCGATACCTAATTCTTAAAAAAATTAAATAGTGTACCCACTTTTTGGTGAAGATCTTCACTATCAGTGCAATAAGTATAATCAATAAACAGTAGACTTTTTAATAAATCAATAGTATTGAAATGGTAATCAATGCTAAGTATGAGGAATATTGTCACAATTCATGAAACCATTAAACCCTACGACACTTAAAATCCTACTCTAAAAAATGTTGTAAGTAAGTAGTACAAAAGATCTCTTTTTATTTTAACAAGTAGGTAGACAAAATAGCTGGATTTCATTCCGTAAATGGCCTAAGCAAGTTACTCATTAGTTCGGTTTCGACGCGGGTAGCCGTCACACTGGAATGATTAAAGGCGCACCAATCAAACGTCCAAGGAATGAGCCGTCAGCTAAGTGACGTGTGTCTGACTACTGTCTACTGGCGGAGTGTATGTTGAAAATATTTGACCTACGAGGTGACTTGGCTCGCTCTTAAAACTCGTACGTCCCGTTATTAAGACGAAAAATTTGAACGTGTAATGTGATCTTCAATTTATTTTTTAAGCCATAAGCCGAAAGCACATACCTACCTACTAACTACGAATTATTTATTCAGCCTGTGCCTGTGTGTTGAATATTTTATTTATTTATTTATTCTACAACAAAAAGTTAAAAAGAGATGGGTTTAAGACTACATTGCATAATTAGTTAACTGTAATGTATTTAATTTTATATGTAACGAGTTAATAGGTAGATAGGTATAACTCTTTTACATCATAAAATATGCGAAAGTGTGTTTGTTTATTGGTTTGTTTGTTGGTTTTATCCCGGAAAATCATAAAGTTAACACGGTATTTTTAAAAATCTGAATTCACGCGGATGTTGTGGTGGCCATCAGCTACTTAGGTAGTTCATGATAATGATCAAGACCCTACACAAAAATATTTTTGATAATCCCTTTTGTCGACACCTCATCTACGGGAGATGGCGACACGGTGCATAGATACCTACACAGAAAGGGTGCATACAAGTTTTCAAAATTAATAATAGGTAATTAATTAAGTTATTAACGTAGAAAAATTTAAAAATTATCAAATAATCTAGCCAATTGCAAAATAAATAATCTTAATCATGCTTATCTTATTTTATAAGTAGAGTTTAATCAAACAAAATTGGTATTAGTACCCATATTATAAATGTGAAAGTGTGTTTGTTTGTTGGTTTATTGGTTTGTTGGTTTGTCCTTCAATCACGTCGCAACAGAGGAACGAATCAACGTGATTTTTTGAATGTGTAGAGTTGAAGACCAGCTAGGTGATTCGCTAACTCAGTGTCTAACACAGAATGATAGCCACCGAGGTTGGTTGGTTCTATATTGCTGCTTCACTGGGTGGTAGTAAAATGTGTTTTCGTAGAAAACCTTCAACGGATTAAAAAATGAGCTCTATGGCTATCGTTCAGTGTTAGACACTGAGTTAGAGAATCACCCCGCTGGAGAGTGACATAGGCTACTTTTTATCCCGGGAAATCAAAAAGTTCCCATGGGATTTTTAAAAATCTAAATCCACGCGTACGAAGTTGCGGGCATCAGCTAGTTAGTACTAAAATCTATCATGACATTAAGTACGATAAATATAATAGAATAGGACTTTTCGAGCTTTCAAAGTCAGTCGTTTGTTTTTTACTATTAATTAATTTTCTGGCGTGTCAGCCCTACCTAAGTGTCCGTGAAATGACATTCAATGTGTGCAAGCGTAGTTTTTTCGCACACTAACCACTTTTTGTAGATACTTGATTAATGTACTTACCTTATATCTATGCTGGGTTTCCACGTTCGTATATGCTCGAAGTTGATAAGTTCGTTCAAGCAAATTCAAATATTGAACATCGTGCAATAATAAATGCTCTACCAATATAGAGTTTGCTATTCGAGCATTCATCTGCATGGGGTGGGTCCTCATGGTTGGTAGGTACCTATATCTTACAGTGCTAGAAACGATGAGTAGGTGCTCGAATTTTTTCAGTTAGGTAATTCATGGAAGGTCGCATGTTTGCATGCAACGTGGTACGTTTTTATTTATTCTTCTATACTAATATTATAAAAAAGAAAAGTTTGGAGTTGGTTTGTAATCGATAAATTCTGAAACTACTTTATTGGTTTTAATAATTTTATTCACCATTAGAAAACTTAAGTAACCATAGGTAGGTTATATCAAATTTCAGCCAAGCAAATACGGGCGGATCACATAGTGTTTGTTTTCTATGTAAAGCTTGCTTGACAGCATGTTTCTGAGTGAGAAACAAGCTTAACATGAACTGCTCAACTCTATTAATGTGAAAATTATTACTTATGCCTTTTTTGCTTTTAATTAAGTGTAAAAGATGGGGTGTTGGGCAATTGCATGCCCTCATGCTTTTCAAAGACTACCGGGCTGTAGAAAAACGTTTACGAGGATGTTCAACAACTAAGTTAGGTACAGGAATAATGTTTTTAAATTAACGAGTTGAATGAATTAGTTAACAATACAAGAAACAATATTTCTAATTAATTTCACAAGTCATGTAACATACAAGTGCGTCTACGCGTTTTATAGGTGACGTATTTTATTTCAATAAAATCTTTTTCAGTGGGTTTCACAGACATATTAAAAGTCAAAGAACTTTAAGCAAAACTCTAAATTAAGAGCAAAATTCGACAAAACGACGAAAAAGAGTCAACTCCTGCAATGCACAAAAACATTGCTCAATATTGTAGAGTATTTATACAACAAGGGCTAGCGAAAAAGTGTCAACTCTTGCAATGCTTGAATTGATACTTAAAGTCACAGCACCATTGCCTAAACCCTAAATTACGAGCAAAACCCGACGGGACGATCACAGAGTGCAAGGGTGGCCCCACATTTAACAATACGGATTAATTATCGACCGAAATCGACCACTGAAATATACCTGTCAATGCTGTAAAACAGCGCGACCCAATTTATAAGGGCCCCGAACAATGGTAAAAGCAGTAAACACAATGGATCGCCGCAAAATGAGCAAAACTGACTGCATCGCAATGAACGCCCGCCGCCGGCTTCGCGAGTCGAAATATACAAACTATTGTTTTCAGAGTGTAATAAAATGTAGGTATAATAATGTATTACTTATTCATATTTTGCGTTATGAACATTTTTGATAGGGAATCAACTCGGCGCATATAAATAACTAGCTTATGCTTCGTCTCCGACTTCGTCCGCTTGGACTACACAAATTTTCAAAAATCCTTAGCAAATGTCTACTTCATAATCCTTAGCTATCTGCATGCCAAATTTCAGCCTGGTTCGTCCAGTAATTTAAGTTGTACATTGATAGATCAGTCAGTCAGTCAGTCAAAGCATAGTTCATTCTAATGCATCTCTTAAAGTTAACACAAGTCGCAACAGAGTTACGATCGGTGTAACTACAATATGTTAACCAAAACCAGAGCTGGTGGCTCTGGTTTTGGTTGGAGCTTCTCCAAACTAAATGCTTACAATTTTAATTGTTACATAATAAAACTATTACTTTCTTGTATCTTGAAGTAGGTACCTATTGACTGTATAGCACTTCTAAGAGTATAACCACTTTATAGTGCTTTAATGGACACAAAATAAGGTTTAGGGGGCAACTACAGATAGGCAAGTGCTACATATACTCGTAGGTACCTATAATACTTATTTAGTATCCCTAGGGAAACAGATTTAAATGTACCTTATAGCCATAGGTACTGCATTTTGTATATAAGGCACTTGGAAGTATTAAGTATTTATGGCATGAGCATATTTCATATTTCTTGTGAAATTTTTATTCGCAAAATTTTCATATTTTAATACAAGATTTATCTGAGTGGTAGGCTATATCTTGAATGTTTATGTAAATCAAAGGGTTGAACAGAGCCGCGCACGCGCTGCTGACGTGCGGACCACCGGCGGCTGTGTCAGCCCTGATTCACGGCCCTGCGGCTAGGGTTGTACAACCATTCAAACAAAAACTTGAAAATAATCTAATCCATGATAAGTCCCATTGCGCTGGAACCATGTCGTTATATATGTTAATATAGAATTGACGTCATTTTGACGTCAGCCGAAATAAAAATATACCATCAGCTCGAAACTTCAGTCTAGTGCTGACGTCACTAAAATGGCAGCCACGCGTATTAGCAATTTGCGGATTGATACATTGATTAAACAAAAACTTGAAAATATTCTACACTAATCCATACTAGACTATATTAATTCATACCTACTAGTCTATACTAATCCATACTTGATATCATAAATGCGAAAGTGCGTCTGTCTGTCTTTCTGTCTGGCTGCCAGCTTTCCACGGTCCATCCATTTAACCGATTTCAACGAAACTTGATACAGAGATAGCTCGCATCCCGGAGATAGATATAGGCTAGTTTATTCTGGAAAATCAGAGTTGCCACATTTATAAAAACCTTAATCCACGTGGACGAAGATCTGTATAATATACCTACGGCTTCTCTGACACAGTGGTGAGCACTGTGCCTTATAAGTCGCATGTCCCGGATTCTATACGGCTTCTCTGACACAGTGGTGAGCGCTGTGCCTTATAAGTGGCAAGTCCCAGATTCTATACGGCTTCTCTGACACAGTGGTGAGCGCTGTGCCTTATAAGTGGCATGTTCCGGATTCTATTCCCGAAAGTAACGATTTGAAAATTAATAATTGCTAAATTGGTTTAGCGCTGGCTGGGTAATTTTGACCAAGCAATTAGGCATTCCAAAACGATGCCAGGAACCAATCAGGAGTATCAGTTTAATACAACGGGTTAGCCCGTTACCATCTTAGCATCATCACTAATGGTAACTACCCAAATAAGATCGCAGTCAAGGGCTTACTTATACGCTTGCTATCGAATAAAGATAGAAAAACATAGCTGTATTTCAGCTGTAAAATATATAATGCAATTCAAATATAATTTACCATCTCCTATAGTCCTATAGACTATAATAATCTGGCAACGGCACGAAAATTTTACATATCTACTGATAGGGTTAGTACAAGACTGTACATTTTGCCAACGTTGATAAAATTCGAGCGTTAAAACATTTTAACGTCAAAGTAAAATGGACCTTAATCGACTTGTTTTGAAGCACAAGTTTGTTCATAATCTCAGCCAGCACTCCAAGCGGACATCTTGCAAAATAAAACTCAATGGTAGGTACTGAATGAATGACTTCATATCAAGGAGTTTTAGGTCCATTTTACTCTAACGTTAAAGTATTTGGTCGCTCGAATACGGTTTACGTTGGCGAGATATTGGTCTCATACTAACCCTACAGCACTAGCTTTTGCCATAAAAATTTATAGAGGATCATGCGATCGCTTTATTTTCAGGCTTTATGTTGAATAGGTCGGCGGCAATGCTCCGATATTGTTATGGACTTGTTGAGCCAGCCCTGCGGCGTGGCTGCGACAAGCGTAGCATTGTTAGGCGGAGGCCGCCCTGCCTGTATAAATACATTCATATTGCCACTCTAAATATCTGGAATAAGCCCTATAGTCTTAGCAGAAAAAGACCCGTTCGTAAAATATATCGCTGTTTTGAAAGATTGATCGGCGTGTGAATAATAATCTTTACACATTGAAACCGGTCTATCAAAGCTGATAAAGCCACTACTCAAATACAAACAGCCACTTAAAACCCAAGTGCGAAACTGAAGATAAAATACGAAACTAAGAGCGCTCGAAATCGTTAACACTAACAACTCATTCCTATCGCACTCCGGGATTTAATCGCACAAAATCTACCGCATTGCCGCACATTCGACGCTTCAGAATGCACAGAAAATGGAAAAAACATGGCGCTAAACCGCGAAACCGTATGTATTTAAACGCCGAATCCAAGATTCTGGCCATCAAAAAAGCGGGCTATTTAAATTTTATCAAAACGTGAACACAATGGAACAGATTCAGAGAGTCGTCGTTTTGTTTTATTTTTAATTTTAAATTTGAAAAAGGAATTCGGTTCGGCAAAGCCTGTCACATCATTCCAGCGCTGCTAAGTGACGCCGGACGCACGTCAGTCCCGTGGATGTGTTTTATTTTCATACGAATCCAACCGACTCGGCTTGTTTTTTGTTATCCTAGATGTCGGACTCGCGTATACGATTAATTTTATAAACGTTTTATCGATCTTTTCTCTTATTTTTAGCACCGTTATAAAATGATCTAAGCGACAAAAACAAGACATAATTTTCATATTTCATGGAATATAGTAAAACCTAATTATTTTAAGCACATTATTATTCTACACATAATACAGCCTCATCATTGAAAATTGCTAAATAAATATGAGTATAGTAAAACAGTCATTGGATGAAAATTATTGATGCAATTTCACTAAAGGAGAATCAATTGTTAAAATTATAATAATTACGGCATAGTGGCCATAATACGGCATACACTGTATCGCTCGGGGATAATAAAGGCCGTCGCTCACTTGCGCTCAGTGGGGCGACTAGCGATTGACGTACGTCGAGATGACGCTAAAAGGTCTATTGTATACGAAATGCTCGTTACTCGCCATCCAACCGGTCTTTAACACGCCCGAACAATGTGATCACTTTATACGTACGTACCTTTTTATGTGGCAATGATTGGGCTCCAATACATTGTATTAGCAATATTTATTTTATTAGCTGTCTGTCGCTGTGGTGACAATGATTGTTTGAGTACAACCGCTTTTCTATCCGATTCAATAGAAGGCTGATTTTATAGTGGAGTATAAATAAATAACGATATTCCCGTAGTCTCCACGATCCGGTTATATTTGTAATTTTATTTATAAATCCATTTTTTAATAAAATTAAACTATTTAAAAATTTACTACGAGTATTAAATCGCAACTTATTATTCGTACATGAAATGCGAATATTGTATTATTTTATTGTTTTTGTGCCACACCGTAACCGCTAGAGTTTATTTAAAATGATTTTTATGTATTTATTCAATAATAATAAAGCCGTAACTCAAACTGACCGTTTAATGTAAATGTAATTACTCCATTGCGTTCTTTTATAGTGCAATTAATCAAAGGCTGTTACAATATGCATGATTACTTAAACAAATAAAAGCAATTATGTAAATACGCGGCTCATTAAGCATTTCACGTGAATATTGTCGCGGTAAGGGCTATCAAGTCAGCGTGTGATATCGCATCTCGGATAAATATCGGATTGCGTCAATTACGCGACTGATCTACCGCGATCGGGCGATACATACAAATGTGTGCGTCGACCCTCATATTTGGCGAACCAGTTCTACGCATATTAAATTAGCACAACAAACTGTAAGAGTGCTAGTAAAAACTTACCAAGTGCGATGGCCGATGGCATTCGTCAGGCAAAGGCATATCCTGATCGTTTATAGTTTATATTAACTCACGAAATTTTAAATTTTAAAGTATTAAATATAGTAAAACAGAATATACAAAAATGCTGTATGAAAAATTGATCTGCATCAAAATTTAAAATAAGAGAAAAATATCATAATAATAATTATTAATAAGTAAGAAAGTATAGTCCGTAAAAAATGACTCTTCACGCGCCATTTTAACTCTAGGGGTCAACTGTCACATCAAAAGTACGGTTCTACTTTACAATAAGTACTAAAATCATACTTTTGACATGAAGTTTGAGACAAAAAACAAAAAATGACGCGTAAGACTAACTAATATAACTTATATACCTACCTACTACTCTCTAGTAGTGACCCATATTTTTCCTCCCGTACAATAGTCCCTCGTCTGCTCCGGCTATATTTTTATATTTTTACATAATAATATATCTATCGATGTTTTATTTGTTTAAGTTTTAACCAATCTTTGGTGCAGTCTTTCTCTCGAGTCCGAATCTCGTCTTTTTTTAAGCCGATCTAAAAGCAGAGTAGTAGCAATGTTATGTTAATTGATTAGGTAGTCAATACTACGGGCATCGAAATCATTTATTTGATCGAACATTTCGATCGGCTGATCGACGGAAGCTGCTTTTACTCGACTGTCAGTCCGACCGAGGCTTAGCCCAGATTATAACGTAACACGGTAGTTCTGCTTTGATGTCATTCAAACGATTGCTTAATGCTCTTAATTGCTTAGTTTGGGAGCAACATGAGGAAATATGGTGATTGGCAGTTTTACAGAACCACTCCGCTTTGGATGTAAGCGGAAGGATCTATTCTTTTTAGGGTTCCATATCCGAAGGGTGCCAACCTGACCCTATTACTAAGCGTCCGCTGTCCGTCCGTCCGTCCGTCTGTCTGTCAGCGGGCTGTATCTCGTGAACCGTAACAGGTAGAGAGTTGAAATTTTCACTGAATGTGAATTTATATTGCTGTTATAACAACAAATGTTAGCATTCAAAATAACCACTATGAAAATTAAAAAAAATTTAAAAGTGTTAAAAACACGATGCTACGGAACCCTTCTATGCATTTGACCGATAATGTGGACACACAATATTGTACCATAAACTATAGATAGATAGACAGTTAATAAAATATTGACCTATTTATTCTTCTTCCTTTGCGACCTCTCCCACTGCCAAGGGTCACTGGTAGAGATACCTCATAGAGAAACTTAAATGGTTCCCTATCCAGTGTCCACTTCTGAGCCTTTTTCATTTTATTGTTACTAATTTTTGGTACGAATAAATAAATAAAAAATCTCTCTGTCAAGATATATAGTGTTATGCGAGAGCCTTCGAAGGGGCGCGCCACTATAGGTATCTACAGTAGGCGGCAGAAAGAAATGTAACATCTACCTTTAAAAGGAGATTTAAAGGTCGATTTGTAGAGCATTGTCTCTGTCGTTGAGACTGACAAAACGTCATATAGGTAAGAGTGACAGAGACAACACTCTACAAAAACGAAATGTCATTCTGAAGGCCGATGTACATTACTTTCTGCCACGTACTGCACCTATATTTCCCTGGTCACATGAGCAAGTAGGTAAGCCTGACGACCTGGTATACTGACTTAGGTATACTATTGAACATTGATTTTCAAATCCAAATAGGTTATATTACAAATTTCGATATTGTTCGGAGCCTTATCTCAACAATTTAACCTAAACCGTTGTTGTACTGAACCCGGGAGCAGGCGTTTTGTCACCCGCGATGTAGCGACCCACGCGTGCGCCACTGAGCCCCACTTCGATTCCCCGTTCACTTCCTTGTACAATCCCTTGATACATGCCTACCAATTGGTCGTACCATTTTGTTGTCATTTAGTGCTTTGAACTCGGTAAGTATTTGTGGGAATTTATTGATCCCAATTTGTATTAGGTAATCAACTACTTACCCAAATTATAAATGGCAAATTAGAAAGTGGTGGAAAAATATTAATAATAAGTATTAAACAAGGTGGGATACATAAAATTGTGTCTCATCACTAAACATTAGTTTCGATTACGCGTGCTTGATGGTCACTGATGCTATCAGCGCCAAAATGGCGAAAATGAAGTTGCTCCAAGAATAGCCCCCCAATTCTGTAAGAATGACCATTTCATGACTATCGCAATCGTCAACAAATTCTGCCCTTTGATTTGCAATGAAAAAATGTAAACAGCGAATCAACCAATCAAAGGGCAGAATTTCTTGACGATTGCGATAGCGATGAAATGGTTATTCTTACACAATCGGGGGGCCGGTCAGCAATGTCAGATCCAGCGTACTTGTATAACTATAGGTCAGTGATAGGTAATGGTAGCAAGTTGCAGCCGAAGAATAACACGGCGAGCAGGAAGCAACGGCCGTCATTAGGCCGTCAGCGCCAACTGTTCCAAAAGCACTCGAATCACGGTTTACGCTCATATAATTAGGAGTCCAATGGTTCATAAATACAAATAAATAAAGATCGGTGTTGTGGCAGGCGGCAATTTAGCGATGCGTTCGCCGCAGCTCAAATTATCGGGTGCGAGGGCGACGTCTCACTGACTAATGACTCGGCCTAAGCCGTGATATAAGCGTATTTAATAAAAATCAATTTGAATATTTTATATCAACATATGCCTTACATCCGTTGTCATAATATAACTAATACTGCAGCTTGGGTTTTGTCACAAAAAAGGGACGTGAATTTTTTATGACTAGGTAATGCATTCAAACTAAACATCAATGAACAAGATAACTAAAAGTTGACACCCACACAAATACAGTGTAATTTCAATTTCTGTTTTTCAAATAAACAGAAACTGAATAATCATTGAAAGTATAACAACGTATAGAATGCACCTATGTCTTTGACATCTAATCTCCTGTCCACAATTATAGTTCACTGTGAGAATATTGTGTTATTCATGGAACTAGGAATCTGCTTATGGGTTATCTGTGGTGTTAGGTTATTAGTGAAAAAGTTTTGGACTATTCTAAGCTTGGAAAAATTAGATAATAATGTGATACTAATAAAAATCTAATAATAAGATTGAACTATATTTTCATCTCCACCAGATCATTAGAGTTTCAAGTTTTACATCTGCGCTTTACACTTATACCTACTATGTTTAATGTAAATAAGACCACAAGTTTAAGGGAAACGCTCTCATAACTCCAAGCCTTGCAATTTAAGGCTTTAAATCAAAGGCCTCCGCAGACGTTCTCGGCTACCGATAAATAACTTTGCTCGCGCGAAACGATTTGTGTAACACAAGGATCTTTCCACTACATTTCTTATGAAGTTATTATGCGCTTATAGTTTAACAAACAAATCCCAAGATATCTATTGAGGAAGAGATGTTTAGGTGTACCTACCTAATAATTGCCACTTATTTCTAAAATACGTGGCAATTATAACCCGTAACAAATAAAGTTTTTTGGATGAACAATGCAGCTTAAATCTCCCACCAGACTAGACAACACAAGACCAGATCAGACCAGCCAAGACCAGAGCAAACAAAACGGACCCGTTCTATTCAGAAAAGACAATTTTTCAAACTAAAGTTAACCGGGTAACTTAACCAGTAATTGAACCAGGAAATAGTTTATAGACAAGCAGACCACTCCTCTAAAGACACTGTCAAAGTATAGAAGTAGTAGGATAGAAGGTTGTAGCAATAATTGATTTCGGGGTAGGTTTTATATCAGGGCCTTTTTAACCGAATTCTCCCATGATAAAAAAATCTGCCCTGACTTAAATATTGGACAAAGTCGCGGGCAATATTTCCTTAGCTAATTAGATTACCGTAACTAAAGTTACGTTCTCTTAAAAAATTTGACAACAAGGAAGCGTAGTAAGAGTAGGCTACGTATATGCAGACCCAATTGAGTTGATACACGTCGTAGCGGGCAATCGATTCTCCCCGGTTCACGCGTGAAATCGTCGGCTCTCCAAAACCGATCCGTTTAGCCGGCTCACTCGATTACACAGCACACACTGCCAGTGCCTTCCTATACAGACCATTGAATTATTATGTACTAATTTTGCCCGCGACTTCGTCTGCGTGATATACCTAATTTATAGCATACTACTAGCTGATGCTTGCGACTTTGTTCGCGTGGATTTTCGTTCAATTTCATTTGAAAAGTAGCATATGCCCGTCTCCACCTTAAATGCTATCCATCATTGGTCTGAGAAGCTATCTCTGTAGGTACCAACATGTCAAAGTCGGTTACACGGGTGGCCGTGAAAAGTTAGACGTTACAACACTTTTGCATACATCCGTAACCGCGTGGATTCAGGTTTTTAAAAACCCCGTAGGAACTCTTTGATTTTCCGGAATAAAAAGTAGCCTCTGTCACTCTCCACGTATTTGACTCTATCCATGCAAAAAATTGCGTCGATCTGTTGCTACGGCGCGATTGAAGGGCAAACCAACCAACAAACACACTATATGCGTGGTGTCTGGTAATGATTAGGATGGAATGAATTGTAAATATTGACGAACGATACAAAAATCTTATAGGTAGGTACCTACATAAATAAAGTAGTAAATTTAAACAAAAGAGCCCGTACTTAATTTATTTTAATATCGGTAAAAAATATCCCACGCCCATTTAAACAAAAAAAATGTCAGACTCTATTTTGACACGCAAATAAAACAGGAACCCTGCAGTCTATTTATATGAATTTATAACCAGCCTGAAATGGTGTTCCTGTTATTAATATGGACATTAATACATTCCCAATATCCTGCCCATAAACGTCACAGCCACTGGCGCCTAGGACAGGTAGAGACAATCTCAAAGTGCGTACAGAAAAACATTAGGATCCCGAAAAAAATTAAAATTTATAACACCTCGCTATCCGGCCACCGCGTATAAAAATCCGGAGAATTGTAATTTTTAGGGTTCCGTACCTCAAAAGGAGAATAGAACCCTTATAGAAACACTTCGTTGTCTGTCTGTTTGTCGCGTCTTCGAGACCCGTCAAGGGAATCAAAACCTATAGGATACTTCCTGTTGACGTAGAATCATATTATTTGGCAGGTAGCAATGGCTTATAGCACAAGTAAAGTGAACAATCCGAAAACCTTGAATTTGTGGTGGCATCACAAAAAAGAATACTTATTTCTTGTACGAAGATACGGAACCCTTCGTGTGCGATCCCGACTCACACTTGACTGTTTTTTTTTTCTTTTACGAAATTTAGTGACATGTCAAACCTGTTCGACGTAGCAAATAAAAATGTACGAGGCAGTGGAGAAAAAACGAACTAAAGACTTTGGGTTATTGCTAAAACAAGGGAAGGTTACCATATCAATCAAGGCGTTGACAAAAGTGGAATTTTTTTACCTCGTGCTCGGACCGTGGGATGAAAAAAGGGTCCGTGTTTATGGAAATGCAGTAAGAGAGACACGAAGGCTGCGCGGGCTGGCTCGCTGGAATAGCTTCGCTTCGCCGGTGTCTTAGAAAATATTTATACAATGCAGTGGTTCGTTTGGTCCTCTTTTATCACTGATCTAATTAGGATTTAAAACGATTACTCTATTCCTATCGCAATTGGATAATAAAGAGCTTTAGTAAATGTACTTACCAAAAATATTTTAAACGCCAAATATTTCATAGATCTTTGCATTATTATATAAATCGATGTCCATAAAATAGTATCAGACTATCATCATCGTTAAACCAAGTTTTACGATGACAGTTATTATTAAAAAGTTTCTCAGAGACTAAAGAGATCTCGATAAAATTACACTGAGCGTGCGCCTCGAGCGCCTCTTATAACTAGTGCCTAGAGTTCCGTTTTTTCATTCGGACGTACGGAACCCTAAAAGCCGTTAATATCTATAAACTTAAGCCGCAAATCGAACCCACTCGCAGTCGTAGCTGCAGGTGTATAGTACGAAGCAGCAGGCAGGTCGCAGGTAGGGTAGGGTAGAGTAAGATTGATACAATGCCAGCGCGCCCCCGCTGCGCGGCCGCATGTCACTCACCGAGCCACACCGAGCCCCGCGTCGTGAGAACTGAGAACTACCTTGTACAGACTGTTGTACCCACTATCGAAATATTTGTAACTGATGATCCCCGCGACTTCGTCCGGGTGGATTTAGATTTTTTGAAAATCCCGTGGAAACTCTTTAATTTTCCGGAATAAAAAGTTAGGCTATGTAAGCTAACTCTGTACCAAATTTCATCAAAATCAGTTAAACTGTTGGGCCGTGAAAAGCTAGCAGACTGACAAACAGACACACTTTCGCATTTATAATATTAATACGTAAGTATGGATATTCAAATATAAAAGGATGTAATAGTAATATTAATAACACATATTATGTACCTTTTTAGATATCACACAACTAGAACAGGTATATAGCATGACAAAAAAATAACGGACCTCTTGGGCAACAAACAAGCTTTTAAACTTTAAAATCAAAACACAATGACGCAGAAGGAAGTCAAACTCAAAGTTACATTAATTTCATTGCCTAATCAGAATTTCAACAAACAATGCTGCTTTACGATCTGAATGTGTCTAGAGAAGTCGTTTTATTGTCTTTTAGGAGGACAATTCGAAAAGTTTACGACGCCTGCGGTGACAGTTAATTGTTTTGTATATTTGATATCCAGTGAAATAAAAATCGCTACATGTACATTTGTTAATTTGAATTGTCAACTTGAACAAAAAAAGTTTATTGATGGACTTTAATAATTTATATACTTACCTGACTATTGTTATCCAACCATATCAATGCCTATGTCTTCTTAGCCCGCCGCAGCAGTCCCTGTAAGGGAGGCGGCCTCTGGCAATGATAATTTATTTTTTCACTCTTTGTTTATGTTTCAAAAACTTTTGCTCATGATTTTGATTGCCTTAACTATTGAATATCCCATTTAAATAAGAAACTTCGGCAATGTGCCACAGAAACAAGAGGATAAAAAGGTTGGTAATAATTGAGAACTTAAATGAAAGGAAGGGAACAATTAGGTACGAGGCTGGCTATCCGACTAGGTTGACGAAACTGAGCCAAATCTTGATCCTACCTAATGGATAGGCCAAATTCCAGAAATAGCAGTCCTTAATTTCCATAGTTCTATGATAAGTTCTCAAATGTGTTAAATATACCTACTCGCCTAATTAATAATGAATAAAATTGATGATAAAGATCTTTGGAGATTATGTAGCTCTGCACAAAGTTGAAAATGAGATCCGATTCAGACAATTCTTTCACTGATAGAAAAGTACATTATTCCCGATTGCTATGGGCTATAAATAATATCACGCAGACGAATTTAAGGGAAAAAACTAGTTATAAATAAATAATATATTTAATAACTTGATAGCTTAGTGGTTAGGACGTCCGCCTTCTAATCGGAGGTCGGGGGTTCGATCCCGGGCACGCACCTCTAACTTTTCGGAGTTATGTGCGTTTTAAGTAATTAAATAGCACCACTTTAACGGTGAAGGAAAACCTGCATGCCTGAGAGTTCTCCATAATGTTCTCAAAGCTGTGTGAAGTCCACCAATCCGCACATGGCCAGCGTGGTAGACTATGGCCAAACCCTTCTCGCTCTGCAGTGAGCCGGCGATGGGTTGGATTATGATGATGACGATATTTAATAAGCGTTTAAACGAAAACGTGACAGAGTAAAAGTGCGCGCTAAAACAACGGCTTAACGCAAAGATTAACCCATATTCAAACAGTCATATGAACTCGGCAGTTACCATAATCTTTCAAATCAGTTGACCGCAAGACGTGAACGACCTAGCTACACATGACTGAGTCAAATGAATCACGTTGCATGTATTTCGTTAAATTATACTTAGGTATACCCGAAAGCTTTTTGTTTTAAGCATTTCGCGTCCAATTAGTGAGTGTAAGGGAACTCTTGAAAACGCTGAATATTGGTGAAGTCCACATATAGCAGAGGAATTAGAATGAATGTGTAGCTTTGCTAGACAGAAATCTGAAAGCTCTGTGTCTCGTTCTTTAGTTTAATATCAACTATCCCCAATCCATCGAAAAAAATAAAAAATGCTAAGTAACATTATCATGACCAACCCATCGCCGGCGCACTGGTGGCACTGATCTTCTCTCAGAATGAGAAAGGTTTGACTATGTCTACCACGCTAACCAAGTCTAGGTTGGTAGACTTGTCACACCTTTGAGAACTCTTAGAAAACTCTTAGGCATGCAGGTTTCCTTACGATGTTTTTCTTCACCTAAACAAGTAGCATGTTTCACCAAAAACAGGATTCAAGTGGGTTATTTTTTTTACTCGACTGCACCGAAGGAGCATAAAGTTTTTCGTGTACATTATGTATTTCAAAATAATTCTGCCTCAAAAAAATCATGTGACTGATTTGAATAAAACGGAAGCAACTATAATTTTAATTAATATTGTACCAAGGCCATATTATGATCTTTCATAATCAACACTACACCGTTTGAAATTACCAATTAATCATTTAAAACTGCCTTCGTAATGTGCATTTAATTACCAAAAAGGCATTTTTTGGTAATTTAAACGCATTCCTATTTAAGTTAGTTAGAGTTTCGTGTCTCCAGAGAAAAGGGAACCCTTATAAGATCACTAGCTTATGCTCGCGACTTCGTCCGCGTGGACTACACAAATTTCAAACCCCTAATTCACCCCCTTAGGGGTTGAATTTTCAACAATCCTTTCTTAGCGGATGCCTGCGTCATAATAGCTATCTGCCTGCCAAATTTTAGCCCAATCCGTCCAGTAGTTTGAGCTGTGCGTTGATAGATCAGTCAGTCAGTCAGTCATTTTTTCCTTTTATATATTTAGATTTCGTTGTCTGTCTGTCAAGAACCGTCAATGGAATCAAAACCTATAGAGTCCTTCCCGTTGACCTAGAATTATGAAAATGTCAATAGCACAAGTAAAAGAAAATACTTACCCGAAAACTGTTCACAAAAAAATGTTATTTATTACTAGCTTATGCTCGTGACTTCGTCCGCGTGGACAACACAAATTTCAAACCCCTATTTCACCACCCTACGAGTTGAATTTTCAAAAATCCTTTCTTAGCGGATGCCTACGTCATAATAGCTATCTGCATGCCAAATTTCAGCCCGATCCGTTCAGTAGTTTGAGCTGTGCGTTGATAGATCAGTCAGTCAGTCAGTCACCTTTGCCTTTTATATATTAAGATGTTATTTCTCGTACGATGGTACAGACTCCTTCGTGTGCGAGTGCGACTCGTACTTGATCAGTTTTTCGATTGGTTTGTCCACGCTTTCGCTTGTAACTTGTGTCAGGTGCCGAATCAAGATTTATTCGTCGGCCCTCCGTGATCGATGAGCGGCCAGCGGGCCCGCGCGACACCGGTCACTACCGTACGAACAATAAAAACTATATACATTTAATTAAGTTTTAACTTATATGCCCGATTAACTGATTGGTATCTTACAATCGTACAAAGATACGAATTTAAATTGTTGAAGTAAATTTTTTTCAATAAATTTGTTAATGCTGCTAACCAGTAATTTCGTAAATTAAGTTAGGAATACACATTATGTTAATTTGTCATACATCATCATCAACCGATAGATGTCCACAGCTGGAGATAGGTCTCTTGTAGGGACTTCCACACGCCACGGTCTTGCGCCGCCTGAATCCAGCGGCTCCCTCCGATTCGTCTGATGTCGTCCGTCCACCTAGCGAGGGGTCTTCCAACGCTGCATCTTCGGTGAGAGGTCGCCATTCCAACACCTTGAGACCCCAACATCTATCGGTTGTACGAACTACTTATGTGCCCTGGCCATTGCTACTTCAGCTTCGCAACCCGTTGAGCTATGTCGGTTACTCTAAGTTCTCTAGAGTAGTTAGGAATACACATTACGATTATTACTAGGCAGACCAAGAATATCATATCATAAGAATATCTGATCTCTCAAGTAACGATGCGTCTGCAGAGGCATAAGTCTTACAAGAAATGTGTAGGTACTAGGTAGAAGGAATCTAATTCGCTATTCTATATTCAAATTTCCCGGTATTAAAACCACGCACCTTATTTATTTCGAACATTCTTATTCAGTATGACGTCAGGGCAAAGCACGTAAGGCAGACAGTGTGGGACCGATTTATACATAAGGTTTAAGGTGACTGCACTAGCGACACGTCGCGCGATAAACTGTCACTAAACATATATGTAGGTACGTACAAATTTTTTAAATCAAAAATTTTGCAAATCGGTCCAGAAATCATATCATGTAAGGTTATTTGATTAACACTCTATAGTTTTATCAGGACTCAATTTTATCGGTGCAGTTTAGTTTACTGGCGATAGAGATTGTCTAAGTAAAAAAATAAATGAATGAAATGTTTATTTTCAATTATCTTGTTGAACACACAACATGGATTTGATCTCAAACAATTTGCTTATGGCGTTAGCACATACAGTTTTAAAAAATGTTTCAAGATCAAGAACTCGTTATCCTAGCTAGATTTTTAGATCTGTGTTAAGGATAACCAGCCCTCTCCCTCGGTTTAAATTGACATAATATATCATTATAAGACTTTCCTTTCGGTTCCTGACATATTACGGCATTATATAAACTTGTGCGTTAAGCAACGCGACAAAACAAAAAGTCGCCAGTGAACCCATACACTCAAGTCCATAGAATTCTTATTGTAATATATATTTGGCAGTTGCTAGAGCGGTGAATGCCAAATAGGCAAGTTCTATGACCCGGGTACATTCAGGCGAAGGATGCGGTGATTTAGATGCGTGATTATACCGTGTGTAGTGGTTCGTAATTGAGGCATTTGCAAGCCACCTGGATGTATAAGATTACGTGGAAGATTTAGGTTGTGGTCGGAAGAAATAGATTATTGTAACTGCCTATTGTCGAAAATGGTCGACGAGTGAAGATATCTAGGTACTTACTTAATTTACATATAATTTTATACTTTGCTATAAAAATTTGATTCACCATCTTATCATCACAGTAATGCAGACTCTCAAATCCTCATAAATAATGTGGACAGAATTACTAGTAGGTACCTACAACCAAGATAGGTAAATGCCTCAGAAATGCTAAGTCAAAAGATTAACGTAGTAGCTATAAATTATAGCCATGTAGATCAGCCTTTATTATATTATTATCTGAAACACAGGTGCTCGTCGTTACGCGCAGTATACACTCTTTTGTTTCCATTATAATACGATTTATTGCTCGTGTAAGCACCGAGTGGGAATACTGGGAAGAGGCCCACAGAGCTAAAGTGGCCTAAACTCAAAAATGAAAAATGGTGAAAGTGGATGGACCTTTCAATTAAATTAAAGAGAAATTAAATTTGACAATGATTTGGATTGAAGACTATATTAATTATCCTCTTCATAATATAATAATATCGCATGGCTGATATGATAAGGTAGATTGTTTCTTGCATGTAAACTAATTTAAGATCTACAATATATTGTAACAGACGAAAAATAACCTACAAGATGAAAAGATTAAAAAACTTCGTAAGAAGCAATTCATTATCCCATTTTGTAATTGTAACTTTTATCTTGTTTAACGCGTTAAACATTTAAATAACAGGTGTAGATAACTATTCATACACTTTTTCCCTAAGAGCGGTTTATGATTTATTGACAATTTATTATTTATTATCTGCAAACATGGTAATTTTAAATAACAAAGTGAATTTACGACGGCTTTAAGCGGCATTAAAGATAACGCGATTATAAAATCTATGAAGTGTTAAAAGTAAGTAAAAATGGAAAACCGGTCGATTAAAGCCACGTTAGAGCTTATAATACAGGCTCTATTGACATATCGACTTTTAATCGATTTGAAAAACATTTCGTAGCAAGTAATATCTTTACTGAATTTTCGATCGTGAGAATGGTAGGTAGAGACTTTTTCTAGATACCTTTTATGTTTCTAAAGAACCTACATAACAGGTATTATGTTGAATTACCTATACTAATATATACTTATAATACCTAATATAAATGCTAATAATATAAATGTGTCTGTCTGTCTGACTGTTACCTTTTCACGAATCATCTATTTAATATATTTTGCCGAAGAGACTGGCATAGGCTAGGTACATATACTATTCCCGAAAAATTAAAGAATTCCCATAGGATTTTAAAATCGTAAATCCACGCGGACGATGATTATCTTCAGGATTTCGCCGTATGCTAAATCTATACACAAATTAAAATTGTTTAGAGTAGGTATGTGGTAGAACATACCTATACTGAGGTATGTATTGAAATAATAGGTAACAGGAACAAATCACCCCTGATGTGATGAAAACCTGATTAATCGCATTAAAATCGGTCCAGGTGTTCGGGAGATAGATCAGTCAGCTTTTCCTTTTATAGGTATAAATAAGTAGATGGACAATAAAGAGTTATAAAAATGCTTACCTACCTTAGTAGAATAAGCTCAATACTTGTTTTTCATTATACCTACCTACCAACCTAACAACTGCCTACATTGGCTGCAAACTCTGTGCACGCCACTGCCCAGACAAACTGACCGACCGACAAAGGAATCAAATTTATAACACCCCTCATTTGCGGGCGAAGTTAATAATAACTTAAAATGTAATATGTTTAAGTAATTTTCGCAAGAAAATAGTTTATAAAACAATTTTGAACACACATACGTTCAGAAACCTGAACAATAAAAGTGTATCACACCCATCGCACAACAAACTGCGAAGTAGCATCGCGACTTATATTACAGACTACAGCTTACACCGGCCACCGCAATATTGCCATATTTGCATTCATATTATTTTTATTTTATTATGAACAATAAAGAATTATAAAAATGAATACCTACTTAACTGTCTTTATTTACTTTATAAGTTCATACGCGCTGGTGATTATCACTTATTCAGTATTAAATTATAAATGTTCATTTCATTATTTAATTGAGTATTGAAACAAACTTTTATTAACAATTCTCATTCATATTATCCTGTATCAGTACCTACTTATTAAAAACATGTGCCTAAATGCGAAAGTGTGTCTGTCTGTCTGCTAGTTTTTCACGGCCTATCAGCTTAACCGATTTTAACGAAATTTGGTACAGAGGTAGGTACAGTACGCGGCAGAAAGTAATGTACATCGGCCTTTAGAACGACATTTCGGCTTTGTAGAGCATTGTCTCTGTCACTCATACCTATCTATATGACGTTTTGTCGGTGTCAACGACAGAGACAACGCTCTACAAATCTGCTATCTCCCTCTAAAGGTCGATGTACATTACTTTCAGCCGCGTAATGTAGCTTGCTTCGCTTGGGCGGACATAGGTTATTTTTTGTTCCGGAAAATCAAAGAGTTTCCACGGGATTTTTAAAAACCAAAATCCACGCGGACGATGTTGTGGGCATCATTTATTTACCTAGTAATTTGATCATAAGCTCTTTGCATCGTATTTCTCATGTCTGAGAATCGTACCCCTTTCCATTAGGATATCATGGTAGGGGTTTTCTTAGGGTAATAATGCGGTGGGGTACCCTGGTCCTTCCACATCCATTCGCCATAGTTCAAATTCTGAATAAAATCTCGCTCATTGTAGTTTTATTTAAATCACGGAATATTTAAAATTATTAACAAATTGAATTATCTTTAGAGCCTTAATTGGCAATTATGTGTTTTCATTGTTTATTATTCCAAATTGTTCAACTATTTCATTGTCGCGTTAAGTCTAGCTAATTTGTATTGTCCAAAGATTCCCACTTCAATTCTCATTCGTGTCAAGTGCACTTTAGTAATTAGTCTATTTTATTATTGTTTTAGCTCCTTAATTCTTTGATGTGCTCTAGCGCCGCACCCATAGAGTTGTTGTTCCTAGAGCAGCAATGCCCCTCAAAAGGGAACTAACCCGCCTGCTATAATTTTATAGACATACTATACCTACCTATGCCATTTAATTTGCTTTTCACCTGTCATACTTTTGGCCATTTAGTCAATTGGAATTGGATTTACGTTTATGATTAATGGTCGCTTTTGTGACTTCGCCGAAAGGGTAGCGAAGCTGAAGTGGTAATTGGCAGGGCACATAGTTTGAAGAACCGACAGACGCAATAGTCCCAAGGGTCCCAGTTGCGATCTTGCACCAAAAAGCACAGCGTTGACAGAGTCGTGGAGTCAGACGGCAGAATCAGGTGGCCTATGGGAAGACTCTACAAGAAAGAGTGGGTACCTTAGTAGGTACCCACTCTTTCTTCCTAGTGGCAGCAGTGGACGTCGGCTGACGACGACGCATTTTTGACGTCTGATGTATGAGGATTGCTGCTCTATGGTCTTACTCAATGGCCGCGCGTCAATTACGCTGCTTGATTTCCACAAGGTCATAGTTTTGTAACGACTCCCGCTATTTCTCTAGATTTATGTAGGAAAAATTCGTTTCAAACTTAAATGTAATTAATTAATTAATTAACATAATATAAGGAACCGTATCCAATTATAAAAGTAGAATAGCAATTAAAGATGTGTGTCAAAACATGTAGCCTGTCAAATTGGTTTAAAATTATGAACTAACTGACTGTGAAGAAAAAGAATGGCAAGGAAACACAAAAATAAGGTTTCGAAGATAAAGTTGCAAAGGGCGGAAAACATAGTGCGAAGAACAGATAGACGTTGGGTAATCCTATAAAGTACCTATACTGGAATAGCGGCCTAGCAACGGAAAGCGTACCTTTGGCAGGCTTTTACTAGGACAGAACTGATGACATCAAACGAGTCGCAGGAAGCCGCTGAATCCAAGCGGAGCATAACTGCGACGTGTGGAAATCCCTACAAGAGACATATGTCCAGCAGATAGACGTCTATCAGTGATGACTATGAAGGTTTCGACCTAATACAAACTAGTTAATTTGAAAGTCAATATAAAAATAATATTTAGTAGGTAGGTACGTATAAGAAAAATGTTTACAAAATATATTTCAACTCCATGTTCAGTAGCTCGGCACAAATCTTCCTACCTAAATAAGTAGGTACCTCGTAGTAGTTATATTTAAAAATTTATGAACCAAAGTTTTTCTATCATTTTTAAAGCAAAAAAACGTATTAGCAAATGGAACATTTTTTGTTGATTTTATGAAGACGTTAATGTTATAATTAGCTCAAAGTAAAATATTTATAAAGCGAACAATATGTCTAATTTAAGTTGGACTTAAATACCAACTCTTTCAAATTTAGTGTTAAGATTAAGTTCAATTTTTTCGCCGCCGCCGCTGTCCGAGCGACGCAAGCATTGTCTTGTAATATTCCCACAACGAAATTAAAAGTGAGAATTCAATCCCCAGCAAGCCGCATTAACGGTATCACTGTACAGTACACTGACTTTAAATATTTAAACAACGTCCATATTATTACATCCGGGTTTAAAAACCATAACACGAGCAACCTACTTGGAAATGTTTACGTAGTGAAATTATGCCAAAAATTGTAGCAAAAGTGAACTACACCTACGTGTACCGAGCTTAACGTCGAAACGGGACGCTTCGGAATACGTTACGATGCGATTATATCATAATGTTTGGACATTACGTAATTTAGCGAACAAAAGGCGAATATTTCGAGCTGTTCCTCTAGTTTATGTCGGCGAGAAGGGTATTAAGGTAAATTGTACAATTGTGGGCACGGGCCACTCGTTAGCCGGCGACTCGACGAGCGCGGCCGACGTGACGTCTCAACGGCGATGTCGCATTGTTTCAGTTTTATGCGTGCCCGACCTTAGATTAAACGTTAACTGGAAGATTTATGGCGGTCATAGAGAGGCTAGTTTTGTGGCCGGAGAGGTCTTTCGTCGAAATACTCAGGTTTCTTAAGAGCCCAATTTGTGGGAGCGCTTAATGCGCTGTCGTGCTCGCATGCATGCCCCGCCTTTTTATTGCTGCCCCTAACTGTAAACAACACCCATTCTGGGTTTGGTCTTGGCCAGACTTAAGGTTGTAATGTGACTGACAATATGAGATAAATCCGCTTATTAAAATAAGTTTACTCTTTCGTCCGTAAAGGAGCTCGAGTGGAAAATTCACAATTTGATATTATCTTGAACGTTGTTTGCTCAACAATGACTGATATTTTTACGAAAGATGTTGCTTTGCTTATGAATTCGTCATTTTTTTTTGTATGAATTTATTAATCCTCGTGTGAAACTAATTATAGTTGCAGAGTGCTTACTTGGAAGTAACATGGATCTGATTCTAAATGTAGTAGAGGAAACGACTAGCTCTAACGTTAAAGCGTACAAAAATACACAAAATTGGTCGGATTCTTACACTCACCAGTCTCCGCTTGGGCTTGATGAGGGGCCTGTTCTGGCCATTCATCTTGTAGTAGAGTCCACAGGCGTTGCAGAGGTAGTGGCCGGTGCCGTCGCGTCGCCATAAGGGTGTACTCGTCGCCCCGCAGTTTACGCATTCTCGACCCTCTGTGTACGACAAAATTAGGTTCAAAATTATGGTCTATTATATCTACAGGTTCAATATAGATAAACAAAATAAAATCAAAATCTACAAAGTACAGCTCCAACATAAACAATTTATTTTAATACTCATTTTACTTTGATATTCTTGTAACTCTTTTGAAGTAGTGTTAATTCAAATAGATAAAGTGATTTGTCTTATAAAATAGGGGCAAATAGACGAGTGATTTATTTCATACAATAGCGTAAGGAAAATAACTGAAAACTTAATATATTGATAACATATTATTTGATATTGATATAGATAACGATAAGGAAAACTATTAGTGATTTAGTAGTAGGTAATAAAAGCAAGATAGAGTGTTTAGGTATATCCCAATATCACACATAAAATGACAAAACAAACAAAAAGTGCATAAGTAAGTACTTATTTGAAAATAAAATTAGTAAATAAATAAAATTAGGATTTAGTTGTTTACCTGTCTCCTGGCAGGCTGGGGAAGACGACAGAAAATCACATTCAGAAACATTACCAAATACCAATCGAATATTAACTAATTACTTTAAAGCATGCAAACAACACACAAATCACAAGAGTTCTGTTATCTCTATAAAATACCTGCTAAAATGCAATTACAAAGGAATTTTTTAAATATTCAATTAATAAGGGAAAGCGAGCTAGTTTCGCTCGTAGAAAATATCAAGATTTTTTTACACGCAAGGAAAACGTAGAGAAAGTAACGTGGCTCGTTAATAAAGCGTCATACCATACAATTATTTAATAAAAAACTTGTTAACTTGAGCCGTTGAGACAATACCTACTAACTAAGAACTATTTATCTAAAAAAAAATATCTACTGTTGAAGTAAGTATTCATGATTAGAATTTTATTGTTTAGTCAATCTGACAAAATTATAAATCCTACTCAAGATTCTTCATCGCATAAATATTTTAGTATTTTTTTCTCCCTTATTAGCATAAAAGTAAAAACACAAGCAATAAAGCCAAACATCAAAAATATAGACCTTTTTAACACATCCTGCCTGCCTTAGGGGCTATAAAATCTGGGAAATGCCATAAAAACAATCCCTCTTATGGGAGACCATATCCCTATACCTACCTGTTCTCAAAAATAGTTATTGTGGATGTTAAAAAAAGTAAAAAAAATCTTGCCTTTTTTTTAAATCTTCATAAAAATATAATAGGTATCTAATATAGTGTAAAAATGACTCATGCAATGATGTAAAAGAGACAATAGGTCAAGATTTTATAAAAATAAAGCCAGATAAAAATAATGTACGTAATACTAATAAAAATATACATAAAACCCATTCATAGTTACGAACAAAAGCGAGTTTCTTTGTAAAAAAAAATGTGTGTTGCAAAAAGATTCGAGAGCAATGCACTAAACAGAGCGTAAAGGAGCCATAAGTAATACCTACATGCTAATTTTCACTATGTGTAATTGTATTATACGTACACAAGTTCATAACAATTTCCAACGCAAGCATTTCAACCGTAAAATACATCCGCATAACTATAAAAAAACACTTGTTTAGGACGACTTTTTTGTACTGAAAATAAGTGCTACAGAAGCAATAAAATCAATCATGAACGATTACTTATGAAAGCTGTTGTTTTATACCACATACCTACGAGATTTGCATGCTTTATTTTAAACATGCAGAAGTATTTTGAAATTTTTCCCCAAGATGAGCGGCCCTCTGGGAATTTTATTAATTTTTATTTATCTTTCACTTCAAAAATTAATTCGCTGCACTTTGGATCCTGTTTCATCACCATCACTGTTTGGCTAGGATTGTTAACTTGGTAGTAAATTAGTATTATATGAGTAGAAAATTTAAGTCTTCCAAGCAGAATCAGAATTCTCAAAACTCGATCTCAGAGGATATTCACATGTGAACAGCTTAAGACGCCCCTAATCTTTCTCCAAACTCGATTACCGAAACGATTATTTATCGAAATCGATTTAAAAATCCATTTAGTCATGCATCCTATTCTCCAGTCTCAGAAAGTTTACAGCGACCTTTATTTATACTTTCGATTTTTAAAATAATTAAAGTAGTTGTAATAGTTATATTATTAAAACTCGCTGTCCATTCATTGATCTGTAGTAAAATAATTCAGTGTCAATAACATTACTCATTCGGAAGTGTGTAAAAATAACCTCAAACCGAACAAGTTTATTACCCTAGAGATGATATCAGTAAGGTGTATCGGTAGGTATGTATATCATAATAATATGTATCTAGATCTGATTATCCAAGTCCCCAGGTAGACGCAGCGGCGCACAGAATAAATAATGATTCCCGTGCAGGGAACTAACAAGAAAGGTGAAAGTGCCCGAGCATCCGATAGGAAAAAACTCCTCACAGAATGTTCCCCAGCTTAAGGCAGAATAGCCATTTATCTTTTTTTATGTAAAACCAGATCACAACCAGCAATTAAATCGCCCGGACCTTATCGAAAACTTATTGCGATCGAACCGACAACTCACTTTTTGGGCTAACCCTTTATTTTTTGTACGTCGATAAAGCCTGTAATTTGCTCCGAAGTTTCTAATAAATAAACACCAATAACGATTATTACTAAAAAATAACAGGATATTACAAGTAACGTGGAGTTCTATTTTGGTGTCTCTCGCACGGAGACTGATCAAATTCAATAGTAACATCTCTATTGATATTTGTGAAAGTCGGTGCGGCCCGCGGCGGCGGGCAAGAATTACAGCCTGCTGACCGTTCGAGAGGCCGAAATCACACGTATTATTAAAGATAGCACGATTCTGATTAATTGCTCCACAAAAAACAATTCGAATCCTGTTAAGTCGTAACTTGTGCCGTGCGTTAACTCCTTCGTACTGTGAGAATTATTACTTCATTTCTCTTCTGGTTTTGACTATCGAATGATCTAACGTTCGCCGCTCGCTCGCTGGACGTGATTCAGACGTGAAATAAAGATACCATTTAGTGCGCACGTAACGGTGCCTGTCCGGCTAGAGATAAACCTATCCTGAACGACTGCAGAAGTTTGAGCAAAAAATTCCAGTGTTTGTTCAAAATTAGAATGCGGCGCGCTCTTTATTGCCTGGAGTGACGTGCGGTCGTGACGCGGCAGTGCTACGTGACCGCGATAAAAGATTTTCATCTGCCATATTTACGTAGCCGAGTGGGCGGTTTTTATTTTTCGAGAGTCTCCAAGCGAGCGCACTCCGGGCTCGAGGAGAGTGCGCAGTTTTCACACGCCCTTCGCGCTCTGGGAAAATACATATATGCTCTGCAGGACTGCTGACGCTGCGAATCGGGGATTAAGCTCAGCTAGCGATGCGTTCACAGACGGGCCGTTACTCCTCAATGAAACAGCGCCGTAAAAACTGGAACATAGTCACGTATAGCGCGCTTATGCGGAGCGGAGCGGGGTAATGTAATTCAAATGAAGGACTAATTCCCTCCCGTGTAGCGTGACGCGCTCTCTCGGCGCTTCGGCCCATCAACACGTAACGGCGCGGCTATTTTGCATACAAACCATTAAATTATTGCTTAAAACTTATTCTTTGTTGCGCCACAGAGGCTGTTATTACCGCCTAATTGTATGTCTGTATGCAAATAGATAATTTTATGGAAGCCAATAATCTTGTATTGTTTCATTGGGCGTCGCTACTCTCATACAAACAAGGTCAATGTTATTTCATACAAAGCATATTATTCCATTTACATAGAAAAATGCTTCGTATCAAAACTATTTAAGCCAGGACACTGTTGTACCTAGTAGTTCAACATTTTTGCAAATTCGAAAATAATAGCTAAATACTAACTACTAAGTATAGGTAATCGAGTCGCATAGCTAATATTGTAAAATCTTCCATAGCCACAAATTTTTCCCAAAAGGTTTGTTGAATTGCAAAATTGACCTCTGCACGTCACCGTATAGAGGCATAAATTATTTCGGCATTAAATACCCAAAGATATTTTACATAATTAAGTCTTTGTCCATACCTAGGTAGGTATAAGTTTTTGTAATCAGGCAGAATGACTTTTTAAGCTTGTGTGCTAGTGCACTTGTCCAATTCAAAACTGAGAAGATCTGGACTTAATAGAGTTATTGTAAAAGACATAAGATATCTGAACTAGCTTATGCTCGCGAGTCGCGACTTCGTAACTCGACTACTTAGTGTATACTACCTTATGCTCGTGACTTCATCAGCGTGGACTACACAAATTTTAAACCCCTATTTCACCCCCTTTAGGGTTGAATTTTCCAAAACCCGTTCTTAGCGGATACCTACTTCATAATAGCTAACTGCATGCCAAATTTCAGCCGGATCCGTCCAGTAGTTTGAGCTGTGCGTTGATAGATCAGCCAGTCAGTCAGTCAGTCAGTCACCTTTTCCTTTTATATATTTAGAAATTTTAAATCTGAATATTATGAAAAATACTTTCGCATTTTCTCGGGTTCTGCTAGGTTCGGACTAGTGCACAGTCGCTCTCAAAGGAATAAAGTCATTTTTCACGGCGCTCGCACAGGGCTGGCGCGTATTTGCATGATTATCATACGGCCGGATAATTGCGTTTGACGCCAATGCAGTGGCCGCCGGCAGACGTAATTATCTACATCTGCATGTGATACGACGCGGTCTAAGCGATCTGTATTGTCAGGGATGATTTCTAACTAACTCAGAAACTTTATACTTTTAACAGCTGAACAATAGAACGAGTTGTAATTAGAACAATTGAAGAAATACTAAACAAAAACTAGATAGGTATGTTAAATACTTAAAAACCTAAACCTATCGCAAAACTAACGCATTTGCGTCAAAACGTTATTAAACTAAGACTTGTATGTATCATTGTAGAGAAAGCCAGCGAGGACCAGACATTCGTTATTTTATAAAAGCTGAAACTTTCTCTGCGTATTGTCCCTTACACAGAGAAGAACTGCGACTATGAAGTGTCCGCCTCCGGCAATGCATGACGTAGGTATACTTTTTATATATTTCCGAACAAAATATATAAAAAATACACTTTACACTTCGACGTAAGATTTTTTACACCTTTGTTAGGTACCTGTTACCTCCCAAAGCCACCACGATCCAAACTTCATAGTCGTTGAGCGTTCTTCCGGCTTCCCTATGTTGTGGACAGTACGCAGAGAAACTTTCAGCTTTTATAAAATAACAAAGGCCTGGACCTTGCTGGCTCTTAGTCCATTGTGTTTGACTGACTAAACAATCGCTAACTTTCTTCTCAACAGATCCTAAGTTCCGAATCTGAGGAATAACTAGGTATGATAATATATGTATCCCGTGTAAAACAGGTGGTGGAGCCTTGATGTTTATAAATGCTTTCAAAGTAGGTAAACCATGAAATATATGATTTTGACTTTGAATAAAAGGCACTGCTGCACTGTAAGAAAACTTTATAAGTACTAAAAGTAGTTCGAGATTTTCGACTGAGGTCTGAATAATTACGATGAAAGTGTTCATGGAATTTACCGCCACGGCATTACAAAACGCCAATGGCGCCGATTCTGTTGTCTTTCTCTATGCTAAATTTAGAGTATCTGCATCTTTTTCTTTTTAATATTGCTAAAAGAGGACAGAACATGAATTTTACATTTAAAGGCTAAAATTTAGAGCATGCTACTTTAAACAATAGGCTCGCGATTGGCAGGTCTAGAGGTTTGACAGCTCTAAATTAAATTTAAGACTGTCAAGTTGTGTCTGTTCTTTTCATATAACATTAGTAAGAACAGGATGTGAACACTAATATTTAGTTTTGTTCAGAATCAGTACCTATCTTCTTCTTCTTCTTCACTCTGGGCACACTTAAACGTTTCCGTCTGTTGTGCGTACCTAATCAGTACATTTATGTCGTTATAAATTTCAAATGCTACACGTACATAAATAAAAAACTCATTTAGTAGCCCGCAAGTAGGTAGGTACCTACACGTTAATAATAATGAATTAATCACTGAAGTTCCGCCGAAGTCATATGCAAATTTTTGTATAGTGTTGCAATTGTATCCCACTGTACCGTCGGACCGTGACGAGCCCACTATATTGTTACGTACTATGTTATACATTGTTTTGTGTATACACAGCTTAAAGAGATACTTCATACAGTCGGTCGAGATGTCTATACCGAGCAATCCTACAGTTTTACAGGGGTGCGACGTGGGAAGGGCGGTCGGTAAGTATACGACTGGTAGACGGCAGAACCACTGAGTAGAAAAAAAAGAGCAGAACAAACTTTAGTTATTTTGCTTTGTAGTGGATCATTCGTAAGGGCATAGGCATAAGTATATACCTAAAGTCCGAGACAGGTTGGCATGGCAATCGGGGTATGAGGCGAGGGGACGCCCCGCACATCCGCACATCACCCGCGATCGCCCGCGCCCGGGTTAGCGCGGGACTGTATGGGTGTGCGGGGCGTTCCCTCCTCGACTGCCATCTCGACTATACGTGACTATACTATACTTGCGTACTATAGATGCCCACGACGTGGATTAAATTTTTCATAAAGTGCCATGGGAATTCTTTGAGTATCCGGGATAAAAGAAGCCTACGTTTGTCTCCGGGTTCTAAGCTATCACTGCACCAAAATTCATCAAAATTAGTTGAACGGATGGACAGTCAAAAGCTAGCAGACAGACAGACATACAAACACAGTTTAACATTAATAATATTAATGTGGATTATAGCCGCAAATAAGTATCAAGGGTGCGTCGCTTCACTGTACGTATATTTACACTTTGGTATAATAATATGTATCTACTAATTTAACTCAAAATATTCATTAGAAGCTCGTTTCCAATTATAGAACGGCAAACCTCTTTATTATTTAAGAAACTATCAAAATTGTTTTTCGACATTTAATCCGATTCTGGCTTTTGCCTATCAGATTTTCTGGAAATAATGCTTTCGTATGTTCCTATGTTGCAAAAAATGTAGGTAGGTACCTAAATCATATTAAACTCAATATTTACTTACCTGTTTAAAAAATGCGGTGCACGAATAGAAATCTCATTTTATGCAGATCTTGTAAAGCCATCATGGCACAATATGCATAAAAAGAATTGCATTCAACAAAAATAATAACACTAAGACGCCGTCCCGTCTTCATTCCTCTAAGTCGGCCGTCCGTAGCATACAGGGTACAGTAGTACACCACTGAAATCCTTCCCGATTTATTCAAACTACTTTAAGACTTACAACTTAGAAAATAAGGATTATAATTTCTTGGGTAGTTTTAGATAGTAACATAATCTCTTTATGAAATGTATGATTCTACTAATTGGTTGCGCAACTTTCCGCGAAACATCTTTGCTGCAACAGTACGTGAGTTGCATGGAAATATGGTAGTGTGGACTTTGTGAAAAAGATACAGGGCAATATGAATCATAAGGCCATTTATTAAGGACCGTGCCTTAAAGTGCAATGGACTTTTGAAATAGGTTGGATGTATTTCTGATTTGAGTTATAGTTGAAACAAGGATTGTAGTTTAAATTAAATAGCATTAAAGTGAACGTAGTCGTAGCGTATTGTTTTAGAAAGTTCACAAAACGATTTGAAACTTCGTTAAAGTTTAATGTTATTTCATGTTCTTAACTTTCCTGGACTAGAATATTATGAGAACTAGGTAGAACTTACAGTGCACGTAACGTAAGTAAATAAGATATCAAACATGTAAGATATATCTACCTACGTCATATTATATATTTGACTAAATGATGCTTGCGACTTCGTCCGCGTGGATTTAGGTTTATAAAATCCCGTGGGAACTCTTTAATTTTCTGGGATCAAAAGCAGCCTATGTCCTTCCCTGGGATGTAAGCCATCTCTGTACCAAAGTTCATCAAAATAGGTAAAACGGATGAGCCGAGAAAAGCTAGCAAACAGACAGACTGACACACTTTTGGATTTGGTAAGTGATATTAAAATATCTAGTTTTTAGTTCACTACTGAGCATCCTCACTACCACAGAGCACTACCGATCTCTTCCCAAATGAGAGGCGTTTGGCCATATAGTCTACTACGTTGGCTAAGTGCTGATCGGCATTACTACTTCTTAAACATTTGAAAACATTACGGAGAACTCTCAAGCGTGCAGGTTTCCTCACGATGTTTTCCTTTACCGTTTCTTTCAAGATTAAAACGCACATAACTCTGAAAAGTTAAAGTTAGAGAACCCCAACATCCCAAACTTATAGCAACTAAGATATTATCACGACTCTTAATTTAAACTGCATTTAGTATAGATATAGGTAGTAGCTACTTTAATAAAGTAATTCTAATAAAATTTGCATAACAATTGTTGTTAAATGCGAATATTTAATTTCTTCTAAAATGCTCTACAGCTTCGAGGCCGTATCTGCAACAATGGAATGGGCCACATCCGGCCAACATTATCATAATATTGCTTCCACTAAGTAACCGCGCCAATATAGCGTTTTAATGTCGGCTTAACTCAACAGTTACTTAACTATATCTACCTATGTACCTGCTTATAAATCTACACTGATGTTATATAAAGAAGTATAAAGTTTGTAAGTTTGAATGAAGGGACTAGAGAGCAAACTCCGGAATTAATATCCGATTCTGAAAATTATTTCACTGATAAATAGCTACATTATCTCCGAATATTATAGAATAGATACTTAAAATTTATATCACGCGGACGAAATCGCAGAAAAATATAGTAGCAAAAAACCGTCCAAGTGCGAGTCGAAATTTGGCAGGTAAGTAGGTCTAAGAGCACAAGTAAGTAAAGGAAAAATCCAAAAACCGTGAATTTGTGGTTACCTTCCTTCTTTCCTTTGTACCGTTTTACTTCTTCTGTAGCAAGGAACCCTCGGTGCACGAGTCCGAATCGCACTTGACCGGTTTTTTTATAAAACAAAATAATACCTAACACCAGCAACGTGCACAGATTAACAGTAGTAATAATAAAATTAATTTTAATATTAATTTCGTCCTTTCGATATCAATGGCGACCTTGCAATAGAGATCCTGCTGAATGCCGAACGTGGCAAGGCTTAGCTAAGTTTTCCTTGAACCTAGTATTAGAGGTCGGCTCACGGGCGCGTTTACTTAGAATTCCTTCTCACCTACCTATACAAAACCTACCTATACATCTAACAAATGCAGAAAAATAAACAGTGTGGCTAATTCCGTTGTACACAATCTCTAAACTAAACTAAAATGACACGTCTAAATCTATTGCTATCCCTTTCATAATGTTGCTTGCGGAAACGATGCATTAGATTTAGATCTGTTAATTTAGTTTAGTTTAGAGATTGTGTACAAGAGAATCGGCCCCAATATAATATTAGGTATGATTGTAAATAACTTTTTTTGACTAAGCTTCATAACCTATAAGGATTGACCTAGAATCATCAAAGGCAGGCAGTTAGGTCTTACAGCAGATAAGGAATAAATCTGAAAACCGTGAATTTGTCGATCACACACAAAAATTAAAATGTGTTATCGAACAAATAATTTGTATTTTCAATTTTCAAAGTAAGATAACTATAGAAAGAGTTTTACCTGTATATTCTAAAACAGTTTTGTGTTTATTTTTATGCATAATAGTTTTTGATTTATCGTGCAAAATGTCGAAAAAAATACCCGAGTACGGAACCCTTGGTGCGCGAGTCTGACTCGCACTTGGCCTGTTTTTTTTTATTAAATTTCGAAGTTTTATCATTATCGTGTATTGAAAGCCTTTTTTCAGAGTTACCTATACTTAATTTTCTTAACACGGAAACGATTTTTGATGAAAGATTTCCAATTTTGTAGAATAACGCCATATTTCAATCACGATTAGAAACTACTTATTGCAAAAGCCGAGTAACGGAAGTAGGTACCTACCCTGATACCTAATCGAAAACAAAATGCAATTACTAATAATCGCAAAGAATCTAGGTACCGAACCGAATCATTCTGCCAACTTAATAAAGAACTAAGCACTTCATACTTTTTATTCCTATTCCACGATGTCGATGCAATTGTCGATAAAATAAATCAAGCAATATTCAATAAGAAGTACGATTTCCGCCGATATCAGCACGTACGATTATAATCGCAGCCCGTATTGACAACAGTTCCACTTTTTCTATCGCAATTAGCACACCTTTTTCACTACGGCTCTAATTATCCCCTGAGAATCCATTAACTAGATTAGATGCATCGTGAGATCGGAACATGTAAATCCGAGGTGGAATTTCACAAAATATTGAATAACCATAATTGCTCTCAATTGAATGTTTGCGTTAGCATGTTTTTAGTCCGTAATGAGAGACAATAAACGGCCGCTTTTTGTTCCCTTCCATTGTTAAGCTCAACTATGAGCGTTATAATTACATATTTATGTATAAAATAAAGCGGCTGTAATACAATTACTGTTGAGCAATTCTCGGTAATATGAATATTCGTCATATTGTGTTGGCCATTGCGCAAAACTTTGCGGCCAATTGTTGGGGTAACAATGCAAGCATTACTAGCAAAGGTCAGTAGAACAATATTACGCGAAACCGAGTTTTAATTGTATCTTCAAATTTGCATTATAATAGTATGAATAGGTAACATTCTAACGCCTTGCTCATCATTGCATCATCATCATCATCTTCGTCAACCGATAAACGACCACTGCTGAAAACGTATAAGTCTCTTGTAGCCACGCCACGGTTGCCACGGACGCCACGGTCTTGCACCGCCTGAATCCAGCGGCACCCTGCGACTCGTTTGATGTCGTCTATTCACCTAGAAAGGGGTCTGCCAATGCTGCGCTATCCGGTGTAAGGTCGATACATTCTAGCACCTCGGGATCCCAATGTCTGTCGGTTTTTTGAACTATGTGCTCTGCTCATTGCCACTTCAGCTTCGCAGCCAGTTGATCTATGTCGGTTACTCTAGTTCTCTTACAGAATCATTTATATTGCTTAGGTAAGGTACATCTGTATGAGCTTTTATTTTATTCTCTTGCTAAAAATATCACTCTTTTTATTTGGACTCATCAACAAGCGATGTTGTTTTATTTATTTTTAAATAAGAAGCCGTAATAAATATAAGTACCTACTCATTAAATTATTTTTAATAGAAATTCTATCAGTGGGAAATACAACAATTATTTCATCTCAATTAAGAATTTAAAATTAAAATGTAAACCCACTAATCTGATTAACTTGTGTTCGAGAGTTAAGAGAGACTTTCGTAACTACCGCATTTCGAATACTGGCTTGAAAAGCAACAAATAAATTAGAAATCCGCCAAGTTTTACATAAAAACAATAGCTTTGCCTTTAGGTAATGGGAACTTTGCTATTTATTCAGTCATGTAAGCAGAGGAGATTCATATGTAAAGCAAAACAAAAGTAGAATTTTCCATCTCGTAGATTTGAATAAGAAAAAGCTTTTTAAAAATCTCAGTGGAATTTTGACTTACCTAATAAGTAAGCTGACATTTTATAGAAATGTTATCATATACCCAAACGGTGCCAACGGGACCCCGTTACTAAGCATCCGTCATGTCCGTCTGTCTGTTTGTTAGCGGGCTGTATCTCATGACCCGTAAATGTAGTGGATAGAGAGTCAAATTTTCAGTATGTCCATGTCTATTGCCGCTATTACCGATTTTACATCGGAAAGCGCAGTGCTAATTTATTTGTTCCCTTACTAGACGGACGAACCAAAGAAAAAAACAATCGCAAAAAATCGCTACGAACTGGACACGAGGGACAGAAAACTTTGGGATGTGGGAATCCTATGTCTGACTCATCTGTCAGTTGAAATTAGCGATAGATTATAAAATAGGACAGAGAATTTGGTAATATTTGCCCCATCACAGCACACTGCCTCAGGCATTCCGGTGAGGGCCGGTCTTGTGGCTTTTGGACTTCATGTAACAAAGGATTGCGAACTCAAAGAATTGATACCAGATAAAATGCAACGGTGAATGCATAGATCAATTTCAGGAAATCAAAGAGTTCCCACGGGATTTTTAAAAACCTAAATCACTGGACGAAGTCGCGAGCATCGGCTAATTATAAGTAGGTATATTTCATTAAAACTAGCGCCATGCGTTACAGTGCTGAGTGCGCCATCTGCGCTGATGGTTTGTACTAGGTACTCGTATGTTAGAAACCTCCCCGCAAGTTCTTACAATAACGGTACAAAGTTTCAACTCAATCTGGCGAATAATTTGCGAACGTATAGGTATGTTACTGTATAAACTAACAAATATTTATTTTAAGTATGTATATAATTGTATTTTATTAAAATTATTACATACACTTAATTCTGCGATGCATTTAAATTCCACATAAATATAAAAAGCATCCGGATTTAAAACGGCATAATAATATTATTTCGTTAGTGCATAAAGGTAATTCAAATCTGAATTAATTAACATTAATGCATTTGGAATTTATTATTAGCACAGACAACTAAGGTCTTATAAAGCTAGGTCATAACTTTCCAAAATAAACAATTAATTGCACTCGGTTTAATTCTTGAAGATATTGTAATAACTCTGTCATCACCTTACTTTTGATCTAAATTTGATAAAAGATAATTAAATGTGTTTGTTTAATATAATTTGTTACGGATCTATTCATCTGACCTGTTCGTTTAACTACTTAGTATGATTTTATTATTTTTCGTGTAATTACTAAGTTTTATTAGATTTAAACAAGAGCAACAGAATGCAAATCTTTAACGCTTTGGATGTTACTTGTTGTTTTTTTTACGTAATCCAACCTATCCATCTAACCACTAAGTTTTAATTAGTTTTTTTATTTTAAAAAATGCAAATCTTCAACGAGTTTCTTTTATAATGCAGAAATCTTGCTATAGGTATATCATCCTATTCCTGTAACGTTTTTAGACCAACTATAGATACATACACTTCAGCTCTATTCTTTCACACCTATGTTGTTATTTATCATTATGTAAAGCTTTATTAGTAACCTCCACCAAAATTAGCAGTTAATTATAAGCGTTATTCAGTGACATCACAAGTGGACCATTGTGACAAAAACGTGTACCAACCCCAGTGCAACCACGCTTATCTGAACACATCTGACTGTTATACAATAGAATAGAAATATCGAATTGGTTATAGGTATCGCAGACGAAAGACAAAATAATCGGTCATACTGTATAACATCATCGGTAGAAATAAAATGAAAATCTAATACAGGTAATTAAGGCAAAAAGTTGAGTCTCCTTGTGATCGGCTCGACTGAGCTCATGTTAGAGAAAAAGTCAGGACATACACGGCTTCCATGACTTGTTGAATGCAGTAAACCTTGTTCAAAGCCTTTCGTCTTCTACAAAAAGTCGACCGTCTGTGTTGGACCGTATCCAATCAATAATCGCCAACGATGAGACATCGTACCGTGATTCTAATTATCGCTACTATGACCCACCATTTTGTTACCGGCGCGAGAGCGGCACGGTTATTTGATTTTACTGATTAGGAACTATGGATTTTGAAAGTCGTAGTTAGATCCGATCGAAATCGGAGCGCAGATGAAAATTAATCATTGGCAATATAATAACTTATTTTTTTCCTCTTAATGTCCCTTTTATATCTGTAAACAGACTTCTTTGATACATTTTATTCGCAGACAGTAGACAATTCAAGTTACTCGAAAGACAATTTTATTGCTCGCTGTTTGTGGGAAAGTGTGTTTACGCACCAAATACCTACTAGACCTAGCTAAATTTTCATTGCTTTACAAGGAGGTCAAGAAGACTTTTTGGGAAGTTGACCTATCAGGGGCCGTATGTGATCGGATAAGCGTGAAGTCATTAGTGTAAGTGCGAGCGAGGGCAGTGCATTGTACGGTCCGGACTCACCGGCGCTAGTTCGCGTCTTGTTCGGCCGCGGTTTACTCTGCTGTTGCCCGCTATACCCCTTCCCCTGGTAGTTATAGTAGTCGCCGGAGTTGTATTGCGCGTTGTACTCCCCGGAGGGCTGGCTCTCTTGGGGACACGTGTCTGGCTGCGCACCTTCGCGTTGTTTCGACGGGGGAGCGCCCATCATGGGCTTGACGTCCCCGCACAGCGGGAGCTCCTGCTGCTGCTGCATGAACGCGACGCTCATCGCCGTGGCGTGCGCGACGGCCGCTTGGTAGTCTTGCTGGCCGAGCGCCGCCGCGGCGACGGAGTCGGGCGTAGAGTCTTTTGGTGGCGTGGGGGGAAAGGAGAACAGAGGATGGGGGTGAGGATGCTGCGCGGGGGAGAGGGGCTTGTCGGCGGGCGTGTCTTGCTGGAACCCCCCACCCCAGGCTCCACTGCCTAACGCTTTGGAATCGAGCCAGGGATGCAGCGGCGTGTGGAAGTGCGGCCTGCAAACCTGCCCGCTGCCGCCGCTTAGCGTTCGACCTGCACACAGAGAAAAACTTTTTTAATACAACAGCATGTCAACAGACACGAGTACTTACAGATACCTACCTAATATAGATTAGGGCAAATACCAAACTATTCAAATCAAATATTTTGACAACCACAAATCATGTAATGTATGAACAAATCTTTCAAACAAATGAAAAGGTAAAGTCACCTAATTTCGGCTGTCGAAACTTTACGGGAATTTGAGCGCGACTGACAAAGATCTGCCGATAGACGAGTCATTGTCCGGAGTGGCCGTCATTAGGGCGGACAATTTGGAGGCGTTACGAACCGCCCGTGATACCAAAATTAATATTATTTGGTACCAACAACTCTTTCACACGACATCTCAATTCCCTATTTACATGCCCATGAACATTTAAAGAGCATGCACAAACTATGGATATTGAAGTAGCTTTAAATCTTTTATGTTGAGCAATCAAGAAAAAAATTACCTCATGAACGAATGATTAATTGAAATGAAGTTATTAAAACAGTTAGTCGGTACCTTTGTTTTTTACTTAATTGCAATGGGAAAAATTACCTATTTGCTCTCGCGTGGCAATTCTGGATTGTACAAGTAGGATAAAAAAATTGACGTTTGATGAGATTCGATAACGTTTTATTAGACAATTTTCACTAGGAGCACTTGCTGTAGGTACGAGTACATGTATGAAACATTGATATCGATTTTCATTTTTGGTAAAGCATAAAAGTTCATGGTAAGCTTATACAATTATACATATTCATAATTAATATAACATACAATAATAACATAACATTATTATTATTATTCAAGGAGTGGAGCACCTTAACAAACATCCTCCAAGGAACAAGGAATATAGGATATTCCTTGTTCGACTAAATTTAAAAACGGGGAATGCTCAATGTTTTGTTACAAGTGAACTGTGAATGCTCAGGTTCATCAGCACCTTTAGGTCAAGCATTCGTTATACGAAACGCACGGAGCATTAACATCATTGGGCAGTACCCCGTCTGCGAATGTGCACCCGACCTTAACTTTAATGCGTATTTGATAAACAAATAACGGCCTTTATTCAGAGTTGGTTGCGTCCGAGAACAAAGGCGCGCTTTTCCGAAATATTACAAAAGTCGTGTCAAAACACCGGGGCAATTAAAATAGTGGGCCAGTTGGAAAACTTCGTTAATTAAATACTCTACGGTGGTGTACACGGCGTGATTTGTTATAATATACATGTATAATTAAGCAGGCGGATTTTAAAATGGGCCTTTGTAAAGATGCCGCGTCATCATTTTACGAGCGGTCGAAAAAAACGCTCGCCAAAATGTGGGCTGTTGAAATTCCATTAAGACTTCGTGGTTGGATAATGTGCATTTGTATCAAATATATTCAGCTAAAGACTATTCTAAAACATTCTTTAGGTAAATAAAGAGAAAATAAGGAGCTTTTATTACTCAGACTTATGTCATTCTGTTAGGAATAGTTTTGTTAGGATTACACACTGAAGAAAATGTTATGAAAACCTACTTATTAGCTGATTCCTAAGTCCGTCCAAGTTGCATATTAAGCAGGTAGGGTCAGCAACAAAGCTAGGCTTGCACCCGTCCATTAGTCGCTTGAACCTACTGGTGAGTGCAAACCTAGCTTTGTTGCTGACTGTACCTAAAACTAAGCAAACTCCTATCTAGAAATATTATCTTTGTTCTTAGTCACCCTAGCACAGTCATCATGATCAACCATCGCCAGCCTACTACTGAGCACAGGTTACCTCTCAGAATAAGAAGTAGGCAATATTCCACCACGCTGGCCATAGTATAGTAGGTATATGTTTTTGAATTCGGTATAGGTATGTAATGTTTTTCTGTTGCAATATTTTCCTACCCAGTCACTATGACGTTGTTGAATCACACTTATCATCACACACGGATTTCAAACTTTATTTAGAAAAGTGATTAAAATAAAAACTTTGCGAGTATAACTGGCTCCCCATATGTTAAACTTCTCTTTAAATAACACCCCATTCAATTTAACAATCCACAATTATTATTTAAAAGTGAAAGCAAACATATGTACACGATCGGGGGGTAATGATAATTGTGCGAATGCGACCGCTGATTGGTGCATTTACCCGAGGGGACCATCCCTTGTCTATTGGTGAAACAGGGTAAGAATACCATTGTCGGTACATCCCTGTGGTGCGCTGCGGGAACCTAATAGTTGGTATACTGTAAACTTACATTTATGTAGGATTGAAACCTATACCCAGTTATTTCTGATAGACATGTAGAAAGCGGTTTTAAATAGTTCCCTGCATCTTTGTTACAAAGCTGTTTAGCTTATTAAAATACACACTGTACTTACTACAATCATGTGTACGTACGTGTATGTAATCAACTACATATATCTAAATATATAAAAGGTGACTGACTGACTGACTGATCTATCAACGCACAGCTCAAACTTCTGGAGAGATCGGGCTGAAATTTGACATCATCAACATCTTGCCATAGACATCTACCTACTTCTAAACTAACAAATTATTTAAAAAGCCGGCCAAGTGCGAGTCAGGCTTGCGCAATGAGGGTTCCGTACTACAGTCGTATTTTTTCGACATTTTGCAGGATAATTCAAAAGCATAAAAATAAATAAAAAACTGGTTTAGAATGCACAGGTGAAGACCTTTCATAATATGATACCCCACTTGATATAGTTATCTTACTTAGAAAATTGAAAATACTAATTATTAGTTCATGACCACAATTTTTTTTTGTCTGATGTCATCACAAATTCACGGTTTTCAGATTTTTCCCCAAATATTATCTATAAGATCTACCTACCTGCCAAATTTTATGATTCTAGGTCAACGGGAAGTACCTTGTAGGTTTATTGACAGACAGACAGACAACAAAGTGATCTTATAAGAATTCCGTTTTTCTTTTTGAGTAACCCTAAAAAACATTTAAAATCTTATACCCTTGTAATAAGGACTAGGTAGGTTTGATCGTGTGTAATATTGTTAGACCCGCATCAAGTCGATCCAGGTGGTGATTGTAGCTAAAGATTATCATCAGATGGTTATCAGGAACACCCGTACGCAGCAAAAGTGAGCGAACTGTGGCGCTTGTCGAAATATTAATTAGTTGACGTTGTTTATAAACTACTTATTAGCTGATTCCTAAGTCCGTCTAGCTGCCGTCCTCAGAGTCGCTAATCGTTATTTAAGATTCAGTTAAAACGAGACAGATTTATGTGAAAGATATAGCTCTGTGTCGTTTTAACTATAAACTTAAGTAACGATTAAGCGACTCTGAGTACGGCTGTGAGTACAGCAGCTAGGGTGAGATCTATAGAGCGCACTCTGACTTAGATTAGACTTAAGACAGAGTTAAAACGAGACCGATGTATATTTCCGAATAGTTGAAGATAAATATCTAAGCTGTACATACTAACATAGTTCTTAAGTTTTTAAATATTTGTGTACTTATTTACTAACACCACATGGGCCACGGCCTGAAATAAAGAAAAATTTATTTATTTATTTATTTCTCAACTAAATCTGTCTCGTTTTAAGTTTTTTAACGCAATCTTAAGTCTGAGCAAAGTCAAAGTGCGCTCTATAGATTTTAGCCTTAGTTGCATAGGTACGTACCTAAAACTAAGCAAATTCTTATCTAGAAATATTATCTTTGTTCTTAGTCACACTAGCACAGTCATCATGATCAACCCATCACCAGCCTACTATACTGAGCTTATGTAGGTCACCTCTCAGAATAAGAAGTAGGCAATAATACACCACGCTAGCGTTAAAGCAAGTGATATTTTATTATTTAAAACGCACATAGCTACGAAAATTTACAGGTGCGTGCCCGGGATTGAACCCCCGACCTCCGATTAGAAGGCAGACGTCCTAACCACTAGGCTTTCACAGCTTAATCACATATTTATCTTTAATTGAAACTAAACTGGCATCGATCACACGATACTTTAGTACTCTACAAATTGTTACCAGTTACCAATTTGACGGGGCTGCAAAACGTCGATCGCCATTAAGTACTTACCTACGGCAAGCACGGAATAAAACAATAATCGAGTCCACTACTATGAGTTTTTCTCGATTACTCGCTAACTGCCGATGTTCTGGTAGAAAATTTGTGTGGAATTGTTCATGTAAGTAAATTCAAATTCGAATCGTAGCCCTTCCTGGCTTTGTTGTAGTCGGCTAAGCGCTTATACTAGCCCTACAGTCGCCAGCGTCACATTAGGGCGAGTGCACACACAACGTTGTGACAGCGTCCGCGACACCGGGAGCCACCCCTCGTTCACAATGCCACCAGCGATGGCAAGCCGATAACGCGTATGAATAATTCCTGTTATCGCGCCATCTCGCCACATGCCCTACCTGCCCCCTACCATGATATCGAAATCGGCGAAACTTTACAACACGAACATACATACTATAGGACTACATACCTACGGAAAAAACATACTCCCATACTAGGTAAATAAATGAGAAAGTGTGTCTGTCTGTCTGACTCGGTCGGAAAATGTAGATATAATATATAAAATGAACAGCTGACTGACTGACTGACTGACTGATCTATCAACGCACAGCTCAAACTACTCGACGGATCGGGCTATTATTTTAGGATATTATAAAACATTATTCATAAAGAAAATCGAATTAAGATCAAACGAAAGGTTTGTTTTCAAACTTATTTGAATGCAGTGTTCAACGCTGTAATTATTAAAAATATTAACAGAAAACACATCAAATCCGTAAACTAAACTATAAAAATATTGCTGTCAAATAAAATTACAATAAACTTGGTCCGTCCTACAAGCGACAAAACGCAACCAAAAATAATTCATGAACGAAGCTAACAGTAACGTATCATGGTACGGGGGAATACTACAGCTTTTTATTTATTATGGGGCTGGTAGTTTCGGCCATTGTGCCAGATATGTGTGCTAAAGCCTTGATTGTATGGGGATTTTGTGTGCGGGAGTTATTAAAAAGAGAAAAGGACTCCATCAATACAACGGAAATTGAATTAGGATTCATTTCATACAAAACTCTTTTTTATTTACTTATTTATTTATTTATACTTTACTAGCTGATGCGATCCGCGGCTGTTTAGTTTTTTAAAATCCCGCGGGAATTGTTTGATATTCCGGAATAAAAAGTAGCCTCTCCAGGTCTTTAACTATGTACATCCATGCAAAAACTCGCGTCGTTCCGTTGCTCAGCTGCGGCGTGATTGAAGGACAAACCAACAAACAAATACACTTTCGCATTTATAATATGGGTAGTGATTGCACACAACATAAAGTAAACATACAGGATGAGTGCGTAACCGCCGTAACGGTCAAGTAAGATGCCTAAAATAGAGATTGCCATCTCGACATATCGCGTACTATACATAACCGAAAAGTTATAAGGTGAGTGCCCGGACTCGAACCCCGAACCTGTGCCCGGATTCCCCTAATAGGAGGATGATGTCTTAACCACAGGCTATCGCCACTAAAGTAGTACCTACTTACCTCTATTCACCAATGGATAAATTAATCAAAGGTAGCTCAACTGGGTCTAAAAATCTACATGTTTTGTTCAATTTTTTTTAATGCTAGTCTTATAAAAGGAAAAGGTGACTGACTGACTGACTGATCTATCAACGCACAGCTCAAACTACTGGACGGATCGGGCTGAAATTTGGCATACAGATAGCTATTATGGCGGTAAATGGTAGGCATCCGCTAAAAAAGGATTTTTGAAATAGGGGTCGGAATTTGTGTAGTCCACGCGGACGAAGTCGCGAGCATAAGCTAGTTTAAAATATTTTCGCAAATAATGTTCTTAATGAATGTAAATAGGAAATCAAATCATAAACCAATCATGGCGAGTTCTCACAGCCGGCGAACAAAACACCGGAATTGAACCGCCTGCCCCCATGCACCCCCGGCAGATGCAACTGGAGATCTTATCAACGCGCCACAGGGCACTGCAAGTGTTACTAAAAATGATGCCAACTTTATTTTGTAACGGTTTTTGGTCCTTTCAAAATATTGCTAGTTTATAGCTACATAGTTATAGATAGATAGTTAGCAGTACGCGACCGAAAGTAATGAACATCGACCTTTTTAGAAGGAGATTTGTAGAGCACTGTCTCTGTCGTTGAGACCGTCAAAACATCATATAGGTATATTGACAGAAACAACGCTCTACAAAGCCGAAATGTCATTCTAAAGGCCGTTGTACATTACTTTCGGCCGCGTACTGTACCTACGAGTACGCGGTCCAAAGTAATATACATCGACCTTTAGAAGGAGATAGTAGATTTGTAGAGCACTGTCGCTGTCGTTGAGAACGACAAAACGTCATATAGGTATGAGTGACAGAGACAACACTCTACAAAGCCGGAATGTCATTCTAAAGGCCGATGTACATTACTTTCGGCCGCATACTGTACCTAGTTACTGTTTAGTGTTTAGTTTTAAAATTGTGTAACACAATTTTTTTCTTGATCTACGGTTTTAACTTTTAAGTATTAAGTAATTAACTCTTTTACTAATTTAGATGAGGCAAGTACTTTAAGTAACGAAAAACAAACGAAAATCTTACTACATCATTGTTTTTAATGAGGTTAATGTCTACCAAAATAACTAGGTACTAACTTAATAATCTCGTTTGGTTTCTAAAGGATGGTTAGTGTCGTACCTACCTTTATCTATCTATCTTACATATTAATTTGTTTTTTGAAAAATAAAAATATGATAAAAACATACTTTCACTCTAATGCTACATCTACATGATTTTTTGATGACGATCTACATAAGTATTTACACCTACCTATTAGGCTAAATTCTCTAGGCTCGATCAATGTACCTACTGTTAGGTCTATTGTTGATAGTGTTTTAGATGTATTGCGGAAAGTCTGGACACGGCCTAACACGCTCTGACATTTCTCCGAGAGTCTATGGTTTGGCATAGACTCTAGACTCGATGGGACGCTTGGGATATTATGAATAGTTCATTGTACTTACTTGTATAACAATTTAATAAGCAAACCGTTATTAAAAAGTAAGTTAACAGTATATCAAAGTGGTTTTCATCTTAACACTACCTACTTACTATAAGGACCTTATCTTAGTAAAATTAAAGCCCTTGTATTAATTTCTGCAGTAGGTACTTAGTTACATTATAGGTGGGCACATACGCTAATAATATGTTTGTGAAAAACACATTGATTCTGTTCGACCCCGATTATTACCATCACACAAAAATTTCAAGGCGTGGTTACACCGCCGGCTCCCTCCTTTTATATTCCTTCGCTCACGGCGAAAATTGCCCCATTCTGCTTATTACCTCGTATAAGCGTTTAGCGTTTAACATTATACTCGCTTGCAACTACATTCCGAATGTACATTTACAGGATGTTCGCTGAAGTTACGTCTTATTTCCTACTAACTGATGCCCAGGACTTGTTCACGTGGATTTAGTTTTTCTAAACCTGTGGGAACGCTTTAATTTTCCGGGATAAAAGTAGCCTATGTCCTTCCCTGGGATGTAAGCTAACCTCTGTACCAATCTTCATCAAAATCGATTGAACTGTTGAGCCGTGAAAAGCTAGCAGACAGACAGACAGACAGACACACCTTCACATTTATAATATTAGTATGGACTAACTGATGCCCGAGACTTGTTCGCGTGGATTTAATTTTTTTAAACCCGTGGGAACTCTTTGATTTTTCGTGACAAAAAGTAGCCTATGATATTTTCCGAGTCTTTGACTATACTTAACCATGCAAAAAACCATATTGATCTGTTGCCCCATTGCGATGTGATTGAAAGACAAACTAACAAACAAACACACTTCCGCTTTTATAATAAGGATAGTGATAAAGTACTTATGTTTCACGGCCGTTTGTTAGGCTATCTTTCCACCAGAGATGTGCTAGTTTGCTAAGTTATGGACAGGTATAGGTATGCGTCTAATCCACTACTAGGATCGGTTGGTTTTCCCAGCATCTTTTAGTTTAGCTCTGGTGGAAAGGGGTACAACGAAGCCATTTTTAAGTAGGTATACTATGCAGATGAAGCGAGGAATCCAAGCTAAGGGCACTAGATAAGGATGCGAGCTAGAGATGCGCCAGTGATGTAGCTATGGAAAGTAGGTATATGGAGCACAGTCAATGACGCGTACTTTAGCTCGCATCGTGCACCTTCCTCGAACAGCTATGCCTCGCGCAAAACTCACCTTTTTGTACCTACACCTTACCCGCTCCGCTACACTTCTTAGCTTTGCTGGAAATACACATAGTTCATAACTTAGTTCTAGCATCGCTCATCTCTGGTGGAAAGGCAGCCTAAATTAAAAAAGATCTTATCAATTCATGATATCTACCGCGTGGTCGATATTATTGGTTTGAAATAAATTAATAATAATTAAATAAGACAAACTTTTAATGCAACTTTAACAAACTTTACAATGCTTTAGGAATTTACCAGTAAAGATAAAAATAGAGTCTATCTCATAAAAACTTTGATCCGCATTAAGTAGGTGCTAAACATTTTATCACAGATCTTAATGTAAAGGCTGAATCATCGGTCAGTGGGTTATTGCTATAAGGCTTCCCATAGAAGCGAAGTTATGTAACTCGAGCCGTATGTTCTTATTCTTCTTGCAAACACATCTAAATAATTTCACATAATTTAAAGCAAATGTCAAAAGCAGGATTTGCGTATCGTGAGAAACTTCCCAGTGAGTCTCAAGGCCGTTGTCGTCGCGGAGTCTGCCGCGGACTGCGGTTTATTTGCGAAGTTCGCATACGAAATGCAGAGTGCATGCCGGAGCGTGTGTAGCCAGCTTAAGGCTGCCTTTCCATCAGAGATGTGCTAGACTGCAAAGCAACGGATACGTGTCTAACGCACCAATACGATCGCTTGATTTTCTTTAGATTAGATTTAGCTTAGCATTGGTGGAAAGTGGTTCAACGAAGCTAAGTTTTTACATACTAGTTGAAGCGAGGGATGCGAGCTGGGAATGCGAACTAGGCAGGCGAGCTAGGGATACGAGCTATAGATCACGTAGCTTTGGTGGCAATAGACAGATAGTTTCGTAGCTTAGCTTTAACCTCGCTCACCGATAAGCTACATCGCACATCTCTGGTGGAAAGGCGGCCTTAGGGCCAACACGCATGCCAAGTTATCCCTTCCTGTTATTGTCTTTAGAAGTGTTATCCTTTGTTCCTGCAGCGGATCATTACGTGCTCGATCATCTACGCACTGGTAAGAGCTCTTGGCCCTTATGTCGTGGGTTGTAAACACCACAGTCGGGCGACACGCGTCCGCCGTGAAATGTCCGACGTGTTAGCGAATGATAAATGTAGGCGTCAGTATCGCGCATCGGATCTCGCCGTTCGCACGCCGAATTAATTTTAATTTATTGATCGTCGTATCGACGACGTCGAGTATTTTAGGTGCCTACTAAGACAATCCAGCGTAGCGTGTACTTATTTAAAATTGAATCACTTTTATAATAAGCTTCCAATACAAAAATGAAATTTGGCGTGCAGATAGCTATTATGAGTTATGACGTAGATATCCGCTACGAAAGCATTTTTGAAAATTTAATCCCTAAGGGGCAAAATAGGGATCTGAAATTCTTGTAGTTCATGCAGACTAAGTCGCGGGCATAAGCTCGTTGGACTATAGAATAATGGTGAAAGAATTTTTGAAATAGGATGAGTAGTTTCAGAGACTACCTTTCTATACTATTCTATACTATTCTATAATCAAATTCTACCATTTTACAGAATAGTATTTATTATAGATTTACATCTAGTTTGATTTTATGTATTTATATCTGTGTTGTTAACATAGATATACATAATTTATCCAAAAACTACATGTAACACCAGCTAACCTTGTTAACGATCGGAATCTCGGACCAATTGGAATACATACATATCTACCTACATGAGCTTAACTGTTGAGCATACCTACCTACAAAATAATATCCATAATTTATATTAATTTATTCATCTACGGCGTGGGAATTATGCAAGAAAAGACATCGGTGTTGAAGCTATCATTTTTTTTCTTTTTCGCGCTTCATTTTAACTCAGTCGACCGATACTTAAAAGTTGGTCCGACAAAGGTCAGTAAAAATAGTACTAAAAAGTGCGTCGGACCACATGATATTTAGGTACTAAATTAAATCCAGAAGTCTCACTCAAATAACGGAACTATAAAATATGACCAACTGACTCACTGACTCAACCCGATTTTTTACGATGAATGACTGTTTGCTTGAGATGGCGAAAAGTTTGCCGCTTCTAAAGTTACCTATCAGGTCTCACCATCTAAGGCAAATGTCCCACGGCCGACGAGGAAGCAACTAACTATCGACTAATTTCTCGCTCAAGAAACTTACAATCGTGTATCATTAAAGGAGATAAATATATACTTACCTATTAATTGATAGGTATATTGATATTATTTGCCGGCAAGAACTCTTCTCCAATAGTTTGTGGCACACACACTCCACAGCAACAAATGCTATACCTAACAGAAACATTCGCTCAACACGCTCTCTTGGCGGCCAAAACAATTGCGCTGTTTGCGTGACGAGCGAGTAGCGACAAATCGCCCGTCGCATTTATTATTTATTACATTTTATTAGTTTTTAAGGCTAAGCTTCTTCAGCTACTGAAAAGAAGCTATCAGAGTCACAAAGACCAAATAGGCGCCCTGCAGGGTTAAAATAGTTGTATAGGATTAAGAAAAGGATTATGAATAAAATACAGGAACCAAGAGACAAAAACAAAAACCCCATTAAAATATCCTCGCATTTACATAAACACATTTAGTAAATATAAAACAAAAAGTTACGTATTTCTTTTAGCATTTTAAAATATAAATAAATTACGTCTTTTATTGCATTGCATCCAGGTTGTGAAGTAAATAAAAGAAGTAATTAAATGCTTTAATTTACAATCCCTCAGCGAAGACGTGTTAAACAAACTTACAAAGTAAAAACAATACATTTTTAGGTATAAGGCTTGGAATACACTGTGTCCAACGCGGCTTCTAGAAGTTGTAAAATAAGGAAATGTGTGTGTATGAGATTTACATCTCACGGTGAGATTTTCGAGAATGTTGATAGAATTCGAGCGTTGAAGTACAACAACGGCAGAGTAAAAAATGTACCTAAAGTTACTTGATTTAATTAAAATCAAAAATTCAGTACCTACCAGCTATTTTAATTTTGCAAGGTTTCCAGAACGTCTAAAACGCCGGGCAACTCGCGTTGCCTACGCGTTTTTCTGAAGTTTTTGTGGTTCGCTTACCTTTCAAATCAGATTATGAAAAACTAGAGTAGTTATAGGTGCCTATAGCTGCAGAAGTCGCAACCGGCTGTTGCCGTCGCGTTTAACAGTTGAACATCTATCTATACTAATATTATAAATGCAAAAGTGTTTGTTTTGTGAGATAGTTGAAAGGACGCAGCGTAACATGGACTACTTTTATCCCGGAAAATCAAGGAGTTCCCACGGAATTTTAAAACCCTAAATCCACGCGGATGAAGTCGTGGACATTAGCTAATGCCTCATAGAGTTCCCTGTGTTATAAATTGTACCCGCGCAAGTAGGAGCACACCACGCATTTATTTCAACGTCCGTCACGTACAGTGCAGTCGCATGTCACTGCCGTCGCACTTCTGCTCAAGCTCTTATATTTCAATACTTTTAATAGAAACAAATTTAACATATATGCACGAAACTTTGACGAAACTGCTCTGAAACATGCCAAGTTTTGATTTTATAAAACTTGACATAGATATTGTATGTAAAATGTAAATTTAAACAAATATGACGGCATTTTAAAGTAAAATTAGATATACAAAATATATAATTTTTGAATGTTTGGGATTCGATTTGTTACGGATCATGTAAAAGTAAATGTAGTCTACGCAGATTGAATCAATCACGAAAAATTCACATATGCGGTCCAAAAATTAAAGGCTGTTTTACGCCAGAGCAACACAATGCGACATTGAATAATTTGAAATGCAGCAAGAATCATCGGCAGACACTCGTACGGTAATATTTCAATCCTACAGCACGATGTTGTATCGGCATAAAATAGACTGCCGCATGCTCTTAAGGCTGCTAATTAATATTTTGAAAAAAGTAGCATGCCGCATTATTGCATTATTGCTCCGGCCATACATACATAGGTAGGGTACATAACTCTACTATAGTAGGTATAGTATTCTTTGCTCCGGCGTAAACAGCATTTAAGGTGACATCTTTTGTCTTCACAACAATTTCCAACCTGTATGAGTTTATGCTGTCACTAATCAGAAACTGGAGCAGAGATAAAACGATAATATTGTATGTCAAATCTTTGAAAAGAGCAACCGCCGAGTTTCTTTTCGGTAGGCATTCTGAACCAGTGGTAGATGCATTTGATGCTCCAAAAGTACTCGTAAAAGCTTAATTGAATAATATTTTTTTATAACTTGAATTGAACGTGTGCAAGCGCCTTTAGAAAGCATCGATTGCTACGATTTGCTTTGGTCTATATTTACCTACCTAAATAATAAATACAGATAAAGCTAAAGGATAGATATCTATTACTTAGTCGTGTAAACAGTGGTAATAAAATCAAAACAATCTCTATTATAGTATAGGTAAAGTCACAGGTAGAGTCGCAAATGTCAACATCGTGCAACTACTTGGCAACACTTTTCACGTTAGCAAGCTACTAGGTACAGGTTTGGTGACTTCTAAAGTTTCCAGTACGCATTGGCCCAATGCATTTATGGAGTTCCACTTAAAAGTGTAAACGCTGAAGCAAATAGTGCCAAGATTGTTTGATGTTTGTATGAAGGCACTTACTTTTAAGCGCCGACTCATTATAGAAGAAGTATGCAATGCATAGTGCCAGCGCCTTTGAAACATTTCAGTGCCTATTTACCTTTTATGTCCGTTAAGGAAAAATAGATAGAGGAACCAAATCCCTTGCGCGGTGTTCCCACTTCCCACTAGATTTCAACATGGGGTTATTCAAGGGCCGGCAACGCCTTGACGATTCCCCTGGTGCTGCAAATGTTCATGGGCGGCGGTAATCACTTAACATTAGGTGACCCGACTGCACATTTGCTCGCTATTTCTACTTTTTTTTTAATGGTAGGTATGCCACGTCTTGGCTTTGCCCGTGTGCATTGTGCTTTAGGTTTTATGGTATTGATGCTAAGGTATTTAATTGAAAACGATTATAATTACCACACATGGAGTCAACAAACATTTACATTTATGTTACCCGTCAATACAAAGTGTCCTTCTAATTCTTATAAGTGTTGTCCTAAAAATACTTTACGAGCTCGCGGGCCGCGTCCAGAATGGTAATGGTGTGATGGTGAACGCGGGCGGCCACCTCACGTCGTCCTGATTGGATTATAATACATTTATATTACGATTCTTATTATCATGGTTGGCTACCGGGCGTGTGATAGGCCACTGGGGGAATAATAACTAGTGACGTTTTTTATTGATACGACTACTTTATTTTATCAACTACAATGCGGCTATCGAATGGATTTAATACCTGATTTATCAGTGCGCTGTGCAACAGAAGCCGTGATAATCTAGTCCGCCTAATAATAGTCGGGAGGTCGGGGGTTCGATCCCAGGCACGCACCTCTAACTTTTAGAAATTATGTGTGGTTTAAGCAATTAAATATCACTTGCTTTAACGGTGAAGGGAAACATAGTAAGGAAACCTGCATGCCTGTGAGTTCTCCATATTGTTCTCAAACGTATGTGAAGTCTGCCTAGCCCCTTTTCATTCTGAGAGGAGATCCATTTTCTTTATTTTTCTTTTGTTCATCCAGTTTTTTTTTTCTTTTTCTTTTGTTTTATTCAGTAATTTGGTCTAAAAAAGAGCCAAGGGTTGACAATAATGTGCCTAAGGTTCACTTAGATAATATTTAAAAGAAAATAAGAATTGCTTACGATATCACTCACCATCATAGATAGTCTCAATACATCACCAATCCACTACTGAACACGGGTCTCCTAACAGAATGAGAAGGGTTAGGGCCATCGTCCACCACGCTGACCAAGTAGGTACGGATTTACAGAATTTATCTACCTACATACTTTTGAGAACATTATACAGAAGCGAAGAACCGTTAAAGCAAAATGATATTGAACTGACATAACTCTGAAAGTTAAGTCAGAAGTCACCACGAGATTACTAGGGCTAGAAAGGCAGAGGTACCTACCTTTAATAGGTAGGTATGTGCCTAAAAACAGATTTCCCAATAACGATTTGCGAAGTCCGATCGGAATATCAGACTTAATAATAAGTATGTAAGTATATCGTGTGGGAAAAGCCCACAACTCGTGATGTCGAACGGAAGAACGTTAGATCGATACGAACATGAGTGGTGAGACCCACATAATATCCGGGTTCAATTTTGCTGCTCTAAATTCAGCCTATGGAAACCATTCCGTTCAGATATTTTTAATTAGGCTCTGACGATTCCCAACATGGCCAGTACGAACTACTTTTTAATTAAGTTACAAACTATTCAAATAGATTTTTTATTTGTTGAATGTAAAAAAAGCTGTGTAAGAAGCCAAATTGCAATTTGATGTTATTTAGATTTATAGTCTGTACAAAGTAGACGTATCTAATTGGGTAGCTAATTAATATTATTAATTATGCGTTTATTATGATGTTAGATGAATAATGAAATGAACTTATTTAAAATTCGAAGTATCTAGAGGTACCTACTTACCTAGAATTTCACTAAATGAGATGGTACCTAATCGCATTTACCTAAATTAGCAGTGTCATCATTTGATAATAATTTTACATTATTTTAACAACCGTGATAATAAGAACATATCGCGAATGGGTTGCATATCGGAATTGTGTTATTTCGCATCTCCCACTTTAGCAACAAGAAAAGTAAGTTTGCCTGTGAAAAATCGCTCAAGAGTCAAAAACCGTCGTTGTAATGTGAATGGGGGTGGCCTTATAAAATCAGTCCACACAAGTAAAAAGTTTTTTATCTTCAACCATCTGTTAACCATACGAATTCAATACCAATCGAAAGCAGGAAAAATAAGGTTGCCTGAGAAAAATCGGTCAAGATTCGCGGTTGTAATTTGAAGTGAGTTGTTCGCCTGATGGCAAGCTACCTATGACTGGTCACTCCCCTACCTATTATGCAAGAAACAACATTCGATTTTATGATCTGGAGTACACGTCAATAGCGTTCGAAAGCGACAGGAGCCGTTAAGCTGAGTCGGATTACGCCGAATAGTTGAGTTGATTCGTCGTGGGTGTCTCGCCGTGATTTATAGCATTATAGCCCCGTATCGCGGCTATAAACTTCCTATACTATGTTTGTTTATATGAGATTACACGTGCCGGTTAATAAAGATGAATTGTAGATTTCAGAACAGCGGGTAGCCGATGACGATTTGCGGATTGTCTTCTGGAACAGGTTTGTAAAGCTATGTTCGCGCTCCAACTAAACTTCTTCTAAATATACTTTTAAAAAGAAAAATCCTGACTGACGCATCAACGCTGATCAACGCCCATAGACCTAATTTTGCATAGAGGTTACAAAGGGTGGATTATTCAAAATCCCAACGGGATATGTAGGAGAGGATTAATTTAAAATATTTTCACCGAATGAAGCCGTGGGCGTCTCTAATAAAGCTCCATGTAGTGAAAGTATGCACATTTTTGGATGATAGAGATTTATCACTAATGTAGGTACAACCTACATTTCTAATTGGAATAATTTGGACACATTCCAGATCTCCACGAGCTTTAAAAATATACTTGTTTGCAATTCTACCATCATTCACTGCAGTTTTTCAAAGAGTGGTAGAATCGAAATAGAGTTTGATAAAGTGATCACGTAATGAGATCATTGCCACGATCAAGAGAACTGCGATCTGGCGAGAACTGAACTAGCGATCCCTACGATCGCTAATAGAGATAAGTTAGTACTTCCCTGTCTACTTATCATATATTTTCTCCTTATTTTTACAATTATTTTTGATACGAATACATTAAAAAAACCTACGATTCTCTTCGCTTTAGTTCGCAATCGTGTTTTTTGATTCAGTTCTGTATTAAAAATGTTCTAACAATTTCCTCCGAGTTGTAAAAACGCCGTGGCATTTCTTTGCATACAAGACATGTAATTTTAAGTGCACGCGCCCTGCATAAAGAATGCGCCTTGTTGGTTTGTACCCGGGGTGGGTACATTGTATTTTTATTTTCTTACGAACCCATCACTTCTCATTAAGTGGCGTTTGGAGAATAACTTAACATCACTAATGTCCGGACACGAATTTTATTGTTATTGCATTTTAATAAATTTCATTGTTCGAAGCCTTGTCAATGCCCAATCCTCCTTTCCTTTCCGAGTAAGGAAGGAAGTAGCATTTTTCGGTTTCTTACTTTAGAGGGGTTTTGGGAACATTGAATTGATTCATTAGCTATCACGAATTCTAGAACCTCTTATATCGTGGGAATAATTTCATTATAAACTTAATTTTTAAAATCGTGATGAAATCATACCTATGGACTAAGATTTAAAAAGCCAGACGTGATTTATATGTGCCTACCTATAGATATAGTCTATTCAAAGTTAGGCAGAAATTATTATTTTACCTGATGCGTGTGATTTAGGTAGGTATGGGTAGCTACCTACTATTAGATATCCGTTGCGGAGTTCCGTTCTTCATCTCTGAACTCATCAGATCTTCACTAAATTGAAATGGGGCTAATCTGACGATATTTAGGTACAAATAAGAAAATAATAATTGATATCCTCAAAAAACCTAACACTGCCTAAAAAAACGCGTAGAAGTGTAGAATTTAAAACTGATGAAGTATGTTAAAAACGAGATTTTAATTTAACACGACTTACCTAAGTAGATTGCATCTTACCGTTTAAGGAATGCATGGAAGTGACTTTGAATGCCCCTGGGTGGGAATGTGTAAAAAGTACCTAAGTACTAGGTACAACACTTGTCACTACCTCACTTAGGTATAAAATACTAAAATACATTTAGTGACGTCAACCTTGACAGCTCTTCACTCTTCATACAAAACTGTCGACGTCACAAACTGTATAGTCACATCTCTATGGTCACGAATAAGGCACGATTTGAATGACAGAAGTTACAGTAAGTTACTTGCCTACTTGAAAAAAGGGAATCGAAATGTAGGCTATCAATCAATTCAGCAAAATGCAGACAACTGAACATGCAACCTCGATTTAATACAACCTTTACCTAAGCCAACAATATATACCTAGAACAAGGTAAAGCCCCTGTAAAGACAACCCTCGTAGTTAGTTTTAAGTTTATACGCTATGAATTTACGTATTCGTCGTATTTTGTTTGTCATATCCACCATACCTAATTTCTTTGAGCCATTACGCACTGTCAACAAGTTGCTCGGCCGAAAAAAATCATGAGATCAAAATGAAGTAGTTTGGCTTAGATTTAACGGTTGCCTTTTATATCAGATATCAGCTATTCGTGACAACAATCAGGACTAGAGAACTTTACAACAGAGACCCCACTAAGAAAGGATTTTAAGAAGTTCTACCTGAGCGAAGCCGGGTCAACTAAACGAATGATATGCGCTGTCAGAACTCAGAACTAGGTCATACCTATAAGCTACAAATATGCGTTCAAAAAAATACATTGAGCAATGCAAATAAGCTATTTTTAGAAATGTAAAACTGAACATGCAACAATAACCAAGAAATCTAGTAGCTGTATCAAGACTAAAAATAAAAATAGAAATAGAATTTTAATTTGCTTAAATATCAAACATCAATTCAGCAAAAAGTTATTTATAAAATTCTGAAACTGAACATGCGACCTCGTTTAAGAAAGCTAAAAACAAATAGAAAGACAAACACAAAATTAAAGCATTTGCATTTGCTAAAACTGTCAACACACCAGTCGCTTAATCACCAACTAGCTATCAATTTATTATAGAGTAAGTAGTCCTAGCTCTAGCTGCATAGTTATTAAAAGATTAACTTCTTATGTAAATAAACGTCACCGTATTTAAAAAACCGGCCTAATGCGAGTCATACTCGCACACCTAGGGTTCCGTACTACAGTCGTATATTTTCGACATTTTGCATGATAAATTAAAAAGTATATAATGTATAAAAACAAAATAAAATCCGTTTTAGAATGTTCGTATAAATGATACCTACCCCAATTGTTACATTAATCTTATACTTATTTGAAAGTTGAAAATACTAATTATTTGGTCATGAACACATTACCCTATAGGTTTCTTGACAGGCAGACAGACAGAAAGACAGATAACAAAGTGATCTTATACGGGTTCCGTTTTTTCTTTTGAGGTATGGAACCCTAAAAATTACTCAACAAGATTATGATAATTGAAGTTAATCGCACATGTACAAGCTCGCGCAGAACTCTAAGCATTATACCTACCTACCTGGGTAGTACCTACCCAGTTAAATTAATAATATGATGTCACCTGTAGATAAGGATCGATTGCATCTTATTCGTCAAAGAAAATCACATCACATCGTTTGTACTGAAGTTTGTACTTAATTTTTTTTCCAGAAATTTTATGTCGAGATCGAGTTTTCAGAGATTTCGATTTCGATTTCGAGGTCCTCTGAATATCCACAGCCATATTCCTAACGAAAACTATGTGAAAGGAATCCTTAGTAAATAATTCTTCACCTTCAGAAAGATAAGCTCAAGGTTCATTTTACTCTGAATTTATTGTATCAAAAGTCATGAAACCTTCAAAGGTGAAGTGTAAAATTTGACTAGGGTTGCTAAAAAAACGCGTTTCAATGCGTACGGTGCGTGCTGGTAGATGTACGAACAGTTTCAAAGCTTAAGCTTATTTTAATAAGATCATACCGGTTAATATTGGATAGCGCATTAGAAATCCATATCACACACTTTCCTTGTCTTCGTTCCGAACCCACACGATTATGACGGAGTGAATACATTAGGTTAAACCATAAACATAGGTGTCTACAATTTACATACGGTCTACCTACTTTATATGTAGAATAACTTAACATTACCAAATCAGTCAAGATAAGTATCAAGATGTAATAAAATTTTATGTTAAATACATACATATATATTTTTTAACAACGGAACCTATGTGCCTATAGGTACCTACCTACCTGCATTTTATGCCATTAAACACACAAAATTAGTGTACAAACAAACACTCATTTTCTTTGTGTGTAGCCTACTTTCGGCTTACCTCAAAGAGTTCATGGATCCGTAAAATTAACCACCGCATGTCATCTTATCTTAGTGTTGGTTAAAAGTCTTCTACACGAGCTACTGTAAATTATCTACCGCTTTACCTACTAGATGCATATAATCACCTACAATTATTTATTAACCTAATAAAAAGTAGTGTAGCAAACTTTCAAAGCTTTAGGCTATTTTCTAACTAAGTAGATCATCTTTTTTGGACCATCATGTCTGTTTGTTCCTAAGTATTTTTGTAACTTAAACTAATGCAGAACTAAAGGCAGACCATCAATTGCATACCCTAGCTACTTGACATCTAGATTATTACTTAGCCAAATATTTATTCGATTATTATAATTTCGAGATATATTCAAATTCGCCATGAATGTTTTTTGATGCTTTCTTAATCTAATGACGTCTCCTACCTATATGCTTCTACGAGTTCCATTTCACTTTACCAAATAGTACAAGTACCTAGATAATTGTGAAACTACTATTTCCAATAAAAATCCGATCACTACACAATCGAACGTTTTTTTTTTCAGGTAAACAAAAAGTTCGGCGTTCTGAAAAATAAATAAAAATAAATCAAAGAGGCCGGTATGGCAGCACTGCTTCGTCACGCCATAATAATTAGGCAAATCTAGGCAAATCTAGGCAAATTATAAGTCACCTACACCTGCTACTATGAGTTTTCCTGCTCTTACTACCTAGGTATAGTACCTACGTTACAGGTCGAGATGGCAATCGGGGTATGAGGTGGGGGGATGCCCTGCACACCCGCACGTCACCCGCACCGGGTTAGCGTGGGAGCTGTGCGGATGTGCGGGGCGTTCCCTCCCCGATTGCCATTTTGAACTGTCGCGGACAATACTTTGTCCTTTACTATCTAATGTAGTACAAGTGAGTACAACATCTTCTTTAAAAAAGATTCCGATCAATTCACAAAATAGACAATCGAACTTTTTTTATGTACCTAACCAAAAAGTTCGGCGTGCCTCAGAGAGTTCATGGATCCGAAAAATATCTCACAGCGGCCCCGACCGCAGCGCTGTGCTTCGGATATGTCACGCTATACACTTGTGATTCACTTGATCAAAAAACACCGACTCTTTGCTATGCCGGCGGCGCTCGGCGTACGCAGCCTAGAAAATTTCCACTACATTTACTTCGACAGTTCCGTACGGAATGGACTAGGTAATTGTTAATATCAATTTGATACTCGGCGAATCTGCCTATCCGTTTTCATTTCAACTCTGGTATTCAGATGCGTTTCGACAGTATGACTTTGTGTGGTTGGCTTTCAAACTTTAGTACCTATTGCTTTCTACATAAATAAAAGTCTAAGATATTGCAACATTTTAGAGTTCACAGGTAGGCAAAGCTCAAACTTACAATTTGATTTAGACAATTTTAAAAAGTAACGACAAATTCGTTATGTTTTGGCAAATTCGCGTAGCACACAGAGACTACATGCCACACATGCATATTGGCGCAGGGTTTACGCACCTTTTGATTTGACACATACGAACGTGCTTTAAAAACTGGCGGCCCAATATCACGGTTGATAAAAATTAACAAGAAATATTTCGTTTTGAGATGAGGAGGGCATTCATTAGTTGGATGTTTCAAAATAATATTCAATGTCAACTTCATGCAAACAATAAAATGGATAGATGATTACCATAGCATACAAAGAAGCCGACTCAGCTAGGCAATCAAACTGGTAGCATATTTGAATTATGACAATAGGCATCTGACGTACCTACATCAGCAAAGCAATTCACGACATGAGCAGAATATGAGTCGCGGTAATCATTTCAATAATTAATAACCGTGCGCTCACGACGTCTGCCATTAAACGTGATCCGAGCCTGGCGTTTCATCGAGGAATGAGGTAAATTGTTTTGCGATTTATAGGGTTATAGGATAGTTATAGGATGGTAATGGGAATAGGAAAATTACGTGGCTGGTTAACGTCGGGCCGGGTCTCTCTGACCCCACAATCTTGACAATGGCCGGGCGAGAGACCGAGTGTTCCAGTAATAATGCCTATAATGACGGCGCCGGCCGGCAGCCCGCTTACATAACCGCTCGTGACTTGCGCATTACGGTATCGGGGAAAAATACGAGTACGTGCAGAGACCGAGTGGCAGCACGCGTTTGAAAAGTAACAGTTGTTCGATGTGGGTCCATGCAGCTGACATACCTCTAATTCTAACATTTTAACATATCTAGGCCATTGGTAGCTTATTAAGTCTGCTGTAAGTAAGCATCTAATGACTACCGAGATAGCAACGAAGGTGGAGATTGTAAAAGTAGGGGCAAAGAAAGAAGGAAGCACGCGTTTCAAAAGTTGCAATTTTTCCGATACGGATTCATTCAACTGACACATGTAGGTACCTACCTATCTTTACTTCTTACAGTTTCTTAGTACCATAAACTTTCTTTCAAACCATAAACTTATTTGAATCGTTTGACTGACTCTAAGTAGGCAGGTATACCTATTTTTTTGTTAACGGGAGGGGAAATCTTAAGATACCCGACGTCCTGGGAAAGGCGTCGGGTTATGTAAGATTTTACCCGCTAAAACCCCCTCGGAGGCCACCCTCAGCGCATATGGGAAGCTCCGAGAAGCCCTTGCGCGACGCCCATTGGGCTCGTCCCAGAGAAAATAGCCCCTGTCTCGCACCTCCACCACCAGATATGACAGCGTGTGCACAGCAAGCTCCCATCTTCCCAGGGTCGCATACGAAATGTTAAATTGAGCGGCTGTAGCCCCCACTCCAGCCGCTCGCAACACTGTAGTCTCTTCCCCTGAGACTATAGGATGGATGGATCGGGGCGGTTGTGATCGCCACCCCGGTGTCTACGGGTCTACGTCTCCGCGCAGGACCGACTCGCTTTCAGTGGTCTCTTTTTAATCATTAGGTTTTACATAAAGAGACCACTGCCCTGAAATCTGAAACTGAAACGAAGAAGCATAAGATAATATAGAAAGTAAATAAAAAATCACACGCACCTTTCACTTTCACACATACGCATAGTTGGGCATATCTGGCAATAAATATGTAACAAGTTGCTCCGCTTGTAATGGCTATCAAATAGCTATTCCAGTTACACGTAATTTATTAATGGATGTGGAGGTGCCGTACCTTTTAATAAAATAGATAACACGTGTAAGATGCCATAGCAACCTGTAGACATAGTTAAAGGTTTATGAACTGTTTCTATACTCTTTTACATAGACCTGCCTCTGTTATTTTACCCACATAAAAGGGTAGTAGGCAAATCTTCTATAATATAAAAAAGAATCGCTAAATGTGTTGCTCATTGCAAATCTCGAGAACCGCTGAACCGATTTCGCTAATTATTTTTTTATAATATTCCTTGAAGTACGAAGATGGTTCTTACGGAGAGAAAATTTAAAAAAAATTGAATTGACTGTTAGGTGGAACGAAGTTCGCCAGGGCAGTACTTTATAGATACCAATAGAAGATAGAAGATAGATAGATAGAAGTATAGAAATTCTAAAGTAAACCTACAAACAAGAAAAGAACTATACACCATATTGAATTCTTTTCAAAAATTTATAGCCAGTGTCACTCGGGATGATACCTCATACATCCAAATCTGTTTAGGCATTTAAGTGTTATGATAGAATAAAAAAACTCTCATATTCTCTGATACATAATAGACATAGCTACATTGAACCCTGAAAACATTACATTCCTTTTTTAGGGCAGTCGTGTAAAAATGGTGTTATATTGTTGATGCAATGTTTTGACATCCCTAGTTTCATATTAGGCTGGCCGCACATGTTATCAAGAACCTGATCCGATTCTCCAATTCTCCAGTTTCCCGATCGGATGAGCTCCTCGCACGGACCTCCTTGGCGCAGTGTTAAACGCTGTTGTCTTATTTATTAGTGGGAGGTTCTGTGTTCGATTCCCGGCAGGGGTTTGGAATTTTATAATTTCTAAATTTCTGGTCTGGTGGAAGGCTTTGGCTGTGGCTAGTTACCACCCTACCGGCAAAGCCGTGTCGCCAAGTGATTTAGCGTTCCGGTACGATGCCGTGTAGAAGCCAAAGGGGTGTGGGTTTATTAAAAAAAATTGCCACACCCCTTCCAGGTTGGCCCGATTCCATTTTAAACTGCATCATCACTTACCACCAGGTGAGATTGCAGTCAAGGGTTAACTTGTTTCTGAATAAAAAAAAAACGAATAGATTGTTTGCATTCCACTTCTACTTTTACTCTTTGGAGCTTCTCCATTTCAACGTGATTTTCTTTTTTTCTTTTCTTTTCTCTATTATGGGTCTGTTGTATACTAAGCCAAGTTGACAGAGAGACAGAACAATTGCCATCTAACGATCTGACCTCCAGAATCAGTAGTAGATGAACTAGTAGTAAAAAACTCTTTGTACCATCCCCATTATTAAACAAAGTACAGACACTTCCTTCCAACTTTATCCCATTATACCTAACTAACAGCATAACCCTGTAGGTAGAATAGATGGAATTTGTTAACAATAGGCCAGTTTCCGTCCGCAGTGCCTAACTACAATTTTAAGTTAACATTATATTATTCTGAGGCCAGGCGCGTGCAGGCGAAATCACTATTATCAAACGAGCTTCGGGTGCATTCTCTCAGTTGGCTATCTGTGCAGCTAACTTAAAGTTTGTTTTGAGACCACAGATTATATTACTTGCTTATAGCCCGCGGTTACGTTTTTCGAAGTGTGTAAAAATAAAGCGGTAAAATAGAGGTGAATTTTCATTTTTCTTATTTTATGGACTAACGCTTGGCTGCAATCAGATCTGCTGGAAAGTTAAGCTATTTTCTTAGTGATAGGTTTTTTCACTATACTTTATTTCACAAATTCACATACCTAAGTAATGCAAACACACATACATTGTGACCTAGAATAGTAAGTATAGAGTTACCTAGTAGAAAGATAAAAATATACCGAAATATAATTTCGCGTTATATTTCGATGGGAAGACTATTTTTATCACGACTGTACAATTTCTGCCGTAAAGAATCTGTCGTAAAGCGAATCTGTCTTAAAGCGAATTTCTCCTAAAGCGAACCAGTGGAAATATATGAAAAGTATACATAATAGATAGTATTCTCAGCGAATTAAGATAATGTTAGTTTTCAAATTGACCCCTGCGAGTAGGTAACTAGCCCGGAACCGCGCAAAGTTGTGCAAGTTTAGTATAGATAAGATACGTCACCTATGTAACCCTGCGCTAAGTAGATCATCAATATCAACGACGTGGCATTGACCATTTCAATAGAACAATTTTTTTTCGCGGGCTACGATTTTAAATTATGCTTTGAAGTGACGATTGCCACGATCTGTCAGCATGTGGCAATATTGATTAGAATGTCTGCCACAGACTAAATGAATAATACGAGTATGTCCACTCAGTTGTAATGTTTGATTTATTATAATATGATCGCTGATATCAGAATTAAGTATATCAGCAAATTTCACATTACATTTTTATTTAACACACTAATAATTACGACACTAGTGTCGTATAACTTATACAAAAATGCATTTAAATCTTCACTTTAATAATATTTAGTTAGTATGGATAATGTACCTACGTACATTTTACATTTACCTATACGTACTGTACGATGATATTTCATTTCATGCAAATATTTTAATTTAAATGTACTAGGTCTTACCTAAAAAGAAAAAAAAAATCATGTCCTGTCCTTTTCTTTTAAGTGTAGTGTGAAAAGGAGGGCACTTTGGTCGGTCGGTCAATTATGTCAAGTCTACAAGTTTTGTGCACCACAGAAGTGACACTATTAACGCCTTCGATAAGATGGAGATTGATAAATAATTTAAATACACTGAATAACAAATAAAGCTGTAACATGATATGACTTTTATAAAAACGTGGCGTCCATTTTTTTTACTAAAATAGACTGTGGTATCATCTGATTATGAATTGCTAAATTCGACCAGTTTGCACTGGCTTCCAGTAAGTATCTCCTTAACGCATTTAATTAGATTCAATCAATTTAAATAACATGATTTGTAAGAGCCAATATAATAGAAACTAATGCTTATGTTGGTAGATATGTATAGTGCTCGTATTTGTATTAAGGGGCCATAACTAAACTGTTTTTTAGCAAAAATATAAGGAGCAAGGAAGAATTAACCTAACTGCAGTGTATCGAGAGACAGCTGGCAATAAAGCAAGCTGGCTGCAACGGGGCAAGAAAAAAAATTATGTAGGTATTATATCGTTTAAAAAAACCACTTTTTTATGATTTTGGGAATTATAACTATCCACATAATAAAAAAATTAGAAAATTTAAACCCGTCTGATTAAAACTATACCTAAATCAGGATATATTTTGTAGCAATTTTCGGATTTTTTCTATAGAAGAAATTGCGCCTAATCGTGTTTCTATTTTTGACGAATTTAGATTAAAGATTAAAAACACCTATAACAATATCCTAGATATTGTATTTACATTTTTTACATAGTTTAAAAATGTTGCAAAATTTTCGATATAGAGCCTGAAGTCGATACCGGATTAAGTTATCGGTACCTACCGACCTAAGTTGACGTCAAGAACTTTATAACTTAGTGCTGCATTAACACATACTCTAGACGTTCTTTCGTTAAAAAAATAATACATATTTCACAATTTTATATTGCATAAAATCTTTAAACTAAATTGCGGAAAAGACCGCCATTTTTAAATGTGAAAAAAAACATATTTTTTTACTTTTTAGTCCTTTTTTGGCAGGGCAGTCGTGTTTTTTTTTTTACTTTAGGTTGGTACCGAAATTGATGTAGGTAACCTTGTTTATTACACATCGAATAAAACTAGTGCACTGTGCATTCTATACACAAAAACATCAATTATTAGCATCACAGATTTCTGTGATTAGCGTAATACCTACTCATACAGAAGTACATAATAATATGTTCATACATCAATAATAATAGCAATAGAGAAACTTCGATACAGCGTTATAAGATCGATGGGACCGCGATATCGCGTCGCTCGCGCAACAAAGACTAATGCGGGTAACTTTATACAAAGGTATGAAATGGATAGCTCTATTCTTCACTAACGGCCTGTAATGACTCTACGTAGGGTAACCAGTAGTCAGAACATAAGAGATTATAAATTATGGCGAGCCAGGAAATCATTCATCCTCTAATCTTCGACCTTTCTAATTAAATATTACCATACAATACTCAATAGTACCTATATGACAGGTACAGAAGGCTCACTTCGCAAAGAAGTTTAAATAATAAATAGCGACTCTTGTTACGATTTGATTATGAAGCAGTAAAACACAATTTAGCTCGCACAGCACTGCGAACAAAAATGTAAAGAACGCCTCTCTTTCTGTCGTGTAACTTTTTATGTCTTATATGTATGTATGTCTCTCTCTGTAGAAAGTGAAAAAAAATCCTTGTGGTTGATGATGTGTAATCGATATTAAACCTAAGGGTGGTAACAGGGGTAACACAATTATGTTACCTACATAAAATCGTTTCATTCTCATGAACAAGTTATACCTACATAATAATTGTTGTCGAGCCCGAGGCATTTATATTTTTTCGATGACCTATGAGGCCAACTGGATATTAGTATAATATTTATATCTACATCATTCCAAAAAAATCTGAAATCTATTATGTTAAGTAGGTATATCAATTAGTATCTTATATTATAGTATTAGGTATATCAATTTGTATTTTAGATGTTTGCTCAGCAATATTAATTAGTATAGGTAGATTATGCTCAATGTTTACTGAGCATTATGTCGCGCGACAGATCTTATCGCGACTTTTATCGCATTGGTATGTAAAAAAATAGTCAAGACAACTTTCCCATATAGGAAGTTATGCAATTTACTGCAGATATCTTTGGACATAATGTCACAGTAGCGGCTTGCTGTAAAAGCACCGTTTGACTTTGACAGTGACGTTCCGACAATGTTGTGACAGCCAATGGCGACGTTTTCTTATGCCGACAACGGGTCCGTATTGCCTATTGAAAACAGACTTTGGGTCTACATAATAAAACTTTAACATCGACTGACTGACGAGAAACAACACACAGCTTAAACCTATGGATCTAGCTCAATTCAATTCAAATTCAAAATTAAGTACATGTTTCTAGAAGTTTGCAATTTTGAACACTACTTAATGAAGGATTGTTAGAAATTCCGGTAAAGCAAAGTCGGGTTGGGTCAGCTAGTACCTACCTACCTATTAAAATGAAATATACCTACATAAGTAGTTATTACTGTGTTTTATATATAAAATATGTTTATCGGTTTAATTTTCTGACTCTCTTTTGCACGTGATGCTATATTATGACGTCATAACAAATCCAATATGGCGGACATGAAAAAATACGGCAACAATCAATTCAAATTTTCTGCAGAGGTGTACCTATCTGCCGTGTATAAATAACTGACTGGTGCCGCATCATATTGTATACGCGTGAGTAGGTAACGTAGTTTATTGTCTACCCTCATTTTATCACAGATTAGTAGTTTTTTGTTTTCCTTTAGGTGTATTAATGTTTTTCCAGATATTTTACTTTATTCAGAACTGGTGCCCGGTAATAAGTCCACAGAGTACCTAGCTGGTACCCAGAACACAACAGCGTATAAATCATTTGCTGCACAGGAAATCATTCATCCTCTGTAATGTGCTGCGAAAATAGCCTTCCAGGCGGAACAGACGCGACGCCAACGCCCTCTGCCCTAAATGCTTAACCTAACCTAGAAAACATGGAGTTAAAGGATCCATACACCAAGAATTTTATTGCACAATGTCATTGACCGTGCACTCAGTAGGTAGGTAATGCACTTTTTTAACGACTAGTTAAACAATAGTTTGACAAAATGATAAAATAAAAAATAAAATAAAAATCTTTTTTATTCGTATAAGCTTTTACAAGTACTTACGAATAGTCGGATGCATCTACCACTGGTTCGGAATGCCTTATATATATATAAGGAATATAGGATATATAGGTAAGACTCGCCAGATAAACTTTAACTAACGAATTACCAATACAAAAACTGTACCTACTACTCGTATAGTCTATACCTACTACACTACAACCTGTAAGACAGGCCCGCCCTAAGTAAATTTTGATTGTGCAGGTCAAACCTAGCCCCTAGGTCTATTGCTCAATGTGTATTGCGTTATTCACGAAAATATGAACACAATTGTGTTTAATTCTTGTGTAAACAAATAACAAACACAATAATATTGTAGTGATATTGTTGGTGTATATGGGCGCCCTAATGAAAACATAAATCTTGTTCATACAATTTCTGCAAGGTGTTAAACTTATATACGAAATATTTTAGATTGCTTACGTGTTGTTGCTAGTCGGCTGGTGCTGTTTAATTTATTAAGTTTGTCGCCTTTAATAATATATGACTCTTGACATTTCGCCAAGGTTCCAGAATTCCCGACAAGTCAGAGTTCATGTTGGATTTAAATATGGTAAAGTTCCAAATCAAAGGGAAGTAAGTACCTACTATTATGAAGTAGGGGTACTAGCAGGTTTGTCGCGACTTTGTTCATTTAGGTATATCCCGAAAATTACGAGTAGGTAGTAGGTACATAGGTATACCTACCTACAGGCTACATAACGAGTCTACGGATTACTAGATGATGCCCGGGGCCTCACTGCGTGGATTTAGATTTCTTAATCCCGTGAGAAATCTTTGATTTTCCAGGATAACAAGCCTGTGCTCATCCCCGGGAAGTAATCTCTGTACCTATTAAATTTCAACAAATAAATGAAAAGCTAGCTAGCTAGCTAGGCAGACAGACAGACACACTTTTGCATTTATAATAATATAAATGGATTAGTATGGATTTAAAAACATTATAATATTACTAATATCAATGTCATGTTTGACACATACTTAATATTAATAATATTAAGTTTCTACATGACAAAGTTATTATTTCATCGTATTTCATGGGATACTTAGGTACCTACTCATAACTTCTATTTATTACTTAAATTACACACAATACCTATTAGGTATACCTACTTAACTAAAATTTAAGAGGATTTTCTATGTGATGCAAGTTGCAACGTTTATTTTGACGCGTTTTGGCACATACTTAGTACTTAGGTATACTAAATAATAATAAATTAACACAAAAATAATATAATCTGTAATAGTTCATTGACTTTTCATTTCAATTAGTATTGACTGTTTAAGGAAACCTATAAATTACGTAGGTAATAAAAACGTCGTAAAAGCTGATTCAAAATGTCAATCTCCAAATTAATTAGACATAATCAACAAATAATCCTGGTCTTTACCTACCATGAAATTTTTAAAATACCTCCAACTCAAATCTGTAGTTACCTTGGGGTTGTCGTTAACCACCTTGGTTAACCACACATAGACGTATGACAAATCGTGACATAACCACCGACTCATCCACACTATTGCACGCAAATTTACACATGCAACCCCCAAAATACTTTGACATACGAAATTAAACTTTACGACACAGCATTAAAGTCGAAGGTGTTTAAGACAGATGTTTATTGGATGTGTAGTTTTTTCTTGTTTGAATTCCTGTGGCCGTCTCGACTTCGCTACCTTCATCCATCAAGCTCTGCGTGCATCACCTTCATGGTACCAATCGACCGGAAACAGGGACCGACTCCAAATTGGACCGAGACCCTTGAATAACTGCCAATGTAAATAAAACTATCAATCTTCCAATACAGTCAGCGTAACAAGTGATTACCTATTTACAAAAAATATACCTACGTACCTACTCCTAATTACCAGGGCTCGTGTCTAAAAGCTGCTAAAATATCACTTTTTGATAATAATGTAAAAGTGATAAACTGTTCAAACTGAAAAAAAAGAAACTTTGCACACAAAAGGTAAAAAAATGTAGACGAGAATTAAAATGAAAAGCATGCAATTATTGAAATGGTGGCCTTAGTGTTCAAAAAACCTTTTGTGAAAGGTTTTTGAAAGTAAATAGGTACCTAGTGTCTGTGTGTTTTACATTAGGTAATCCTCACACTGTCTATCCATCTTATCTAATAATTATTATTCCAATTGTCATACATAATATCAAAAAATAACGTCAAAAAAAACCAACAAAAGTTTTATGAAAACCAATTTTTTTTTCATAATTTCTTAAGTTTTTAGCAAAAACAGTTGCATGTACTTAACCAGTTCCATTTTACTTATTTTGCTTGACTATTGATTAATTTTTACTTTTCTCTAACATAGAGCGAACTCGTAGCTTTATTTAAATTTTAAAAACAAAAGTCAATATTTGGATGCAATCAATCAAAGCTAATCACGCGAAAGACATAAAAGCAAAATGAATATATTAAACTAGTCAATAACGTTTGTTGTGCATCGAAGCAGGCCGAGAGCCGTTTTTGTACTAACCCTGTCATGGTTCTCAAACATATTGATCGTTTTTCAACAACTTACACTACCCGGCAGGGAATATTGCACATCGAAATCTAGAAAGAGGCAACGGTTTCACAGAGCGTTCTCTGTCGTTGAGACTAACGAAACATCACATAGGTATGAATGACAGACACATATTTTCAGCCTAATTTTAAGACAGTGAATGAAAATACTATTACCTACTGACCTAAAGTCGTATGTAATTTTCAGCTTTTCAGGTATTTCAAATACTAGTTTTTACAATAATGACTATTTCAAAAAATAAACGGACGTGAAAATGACTTTTACCAGTAGCGTAACTATCTCTATGTTTTCATTTGTTCTGTCGATGTATCGATTCGAGACAGGAAATCGATTTTGGCACCTTTGATTTTGACGCTTAAATTTTATTGTTAGCAATAATGTTTGCGTGTCTCTTTATTTTATTAAATAAGACGTATTTAACGAAATAGAGGATAAGTTAGATAAATACGTATCTACCCTAGACTTTACCTGGTTACAATATGTTTCAATACCTACCAAAAAGAAAAACTGTTCCTTATTAAATAACTTAAAGTAGAAATGACATTATTGTTCACATTTGCCGAATCATTATTTTAGCTTTTATAAATGCTGATAAATTTTATACTCAGTTTGCACTTTGAGGGCCGGTGTACCAACTTAATAATGACCGATTATATAAAAAAAGCCGCTGGGGAGCAGTGTACCCATTTTCTTAAACATTATTGTCGTGACGTCAGCAACTTCTTTAATTAGCTTTTAATAAGATGAGCCGAGGTGCACGTGAAACAAAATGTGAGTTTTTTTTATATAGGTAGGTTTCTACTTAAGTAGGTAGGCTGAGATGAAGAATAATACGAACTTCGAATTAAGTTAAAAGATTTTTTATTGAATGCTAAAGAAAACCAAGTGTAGGCACTTGCTAGACGGATAAATGAATTTTATAACACTCCTTGGCTTAAAAGTTTGCAGTTTACTACGGAATCCTAATAAAAGTAACAAAAAAAAACACGACTACACTGCCTGAATAAAACAGTAAACAGTATTTGTATTGCTTATAAGTACCTATTCCATTTTTTGTTTCGAGAATGGGTAAACTAAATTGTTTTAATCTACCGAGCGTGTTCGAGGCTACTATAAAACTTTAGTAAGGTCAAATCAGTCAGCATAAAAAGTTTACTAATTAGGTCAACTCGTCCCGTGTTTAGAGGCGATATCGATCGATGGGGGCAAATTTGCTGTGGCCTGCGCACACTGACGTCTTAAGTAGCACTGTTTTTCTGCCATACTTATACGTCAGTTTTTTATCTTAAATCTCTCAGATAAGTTAATGAATATTCGTGGAAATAGAGGTAAAATTCGTTAAGTGTCATATTGGGGCAATACTAATTATAGTTCTTGCAATTCACGACGGCGAGTGGACTTTACTTGTGGTTACGTCGGATACACGGGAATTGCGTAAGTGTGCGTGCGTGAGGTACCTCCGACTTTAACAAAAGCATAAGCCACTCGCCTTCGTGAATTGTAATGACTTTTACACCCACGATATCTCTCGGATAACTACCCTAGGATCGGATATGAAACCCTTAGAGGGTGTCATATGTATCTCATGATATTCTTGTAAGTGGATGCAGTGAATTTTATAGTTTCAAATAGACTACATATTCATCACTTACGACCAGATAAGATTGCAGTCAAGGGCTAACTTGTCATGGATTAAAATACGTACTTAGATAATTGTTGGTAAATTCTGCCACCAAAACAATATTGCAGTTAAAGCGCTATACGCCATAAACATGGCATTTACAAGACAAGTCGCTGATGTTTTAAAGTAAATCCAGTCTGCATTTTTACACAAGTTTGGTAGAGGCAATAAAATTAAACGCCCCAATCCCATTATTTCTTTGCGTTCGAGGAACTTTTTTAATTATTATTGCAAGTCCTTTAAGGCATGAAACACTTTAGCTTCCAGAATCTGTGGTGAGAGTGCCGTGAGACACTAATGTCGCGACGTTCCAGAACCGTCTGCATGTTTGCACGTGTTTTGTAAGAGCAATAAAATTAAACGCTCCATTCCACTATTTGTTCGCGTTCGGGCGGGATCGATTTTTCTAATTGTAAGCAACAACTAGGTATACGTTTACATACCTATAGGTAGCACTGAACTAAACTAGTTTCTCATTTACGTCACACGAAACGTGACATGCGAGCTTTTAGCCATTAGGTAAACTAAGCACAGCACTTAGGTACTTATACCTAGTGCTTCAAGAGCTGGTTAAGAAATTTTGTCTTCACAAAATATTCTATCTAAAATTATCTCTTTTCGTAACACTCTTGGCACAGTGGTAGCCGTAGTGTATCTTTGTGGTAATCGTAATACTCCATGCACCTATGCTAGCCTATAGATATTTCTACGTTTCCCTAGGTACTCAATTAAGGTATGAGTTCTAGTTGCGGCAGAAAAAAAGGGTCTCTATCTTGAACAAGCACAGTGACCCTCACTATGAACTGTTTGTTGGTATACCTATACGAGTGCGGTGCGATTGCTTTGTTAGTCAATCTTTCGCTTTTCTGGCTGTAGGAAAGAACAGTAGGTACCTACCTATACGCATACACATCCTCTTCACTGTCGTTGAAATCTCTTTTTACCCGACGCCTAGGTATACTACAGTTCAGGACAGTTAGGGGACAAAATGTCAAGGCTTCTGGCCACTGGCAGGCGTCAAAATTTTAGTACATTTAACGCAGGTAGCCCTAAAGTAGCCCTATTTTTCTTTGATTTTACTTCACCATAGCCTAATAGGTATTTGACATTTCATCAATTCAGGATCAGACTAAGAGTTCCCTGACTCTAGTTTACTCTGCCCTTTAGAATAGTTATTTTCATTTAAGACTGCCTATACTGACTGTACCTATTAGAAACAATCAGTTATATATAAGTAGAGGAAGTTGGTACCACCTTTTAAAATTTTCCCACCAGCTCTGTTGGTTTTGTAAGTGCAGTGACTGATTTTATGATGGTCTAAAATAAACGTATGATTTAGTATTAGATCTTTATCGAGTATTTAAATTATAATTTATGGACTTTATTAGCACAACAAGAATTCCGAATGACTTTCAAATAAGTCAGCTGCGTCGGTAATTTGCAACGTAATAATGCCAGTAATTTAAGAGCAGAATTTCATACCTATGTATTTTAAAGTATTCTCTGCAATGTTTGCTAAAAACTAAATTTTTAATCCCTGACTAAAAATTAGCTACTGCTTATAGTAGGTACTACATGGTAATAAAAAAATAAACAAGATAACATATTATTATTGTTATAGGTATGTCTATGACAATTAAAAACTAATAGACTGTGATTGTACCTAAATAGTTATTTATCAAACATGTAATGTAGGTAGTTTACACGCTAATTTGGAAGACTGAACCCAAATGTAACACGAAAAGTCCGAGCACTGAGTAGCGGCAAAGGCCAAGGGTGTTTAACCTACATGACTCAACATTTACATATAACTTAGTATGGCTTAATTCTTAAAGCCTGATCACAAGCAACGCGTGATGGCAGCGACTCCAAAACGGCCACTAGAAGTTGTAATAAAAACGCTTACGACGGGGTAGAGCCTTGTTAGCAACTTAAACTCAACTTTATGTGCTTTGAAATAGGTTGAAATTGATATAAGTACTGAAACAAAACGCGAAGAAGACTCAAAGGAGCCCGGGTGTGCCGCCGCCGTTATGCCGAAGTAACAAACCTTCAGTGTGCATTATTTATTATCAAAGAAAACGTAGCACCTTGGCTCCACTCCACACTAAAAAGTTGCATATGTGTGCGATTCCACAGAAGTGAAGAAGAGCGGAGCGAAGAAGAGACGTTTTCGGCCAGACCAATCAGTTTAAGAGGAAATCACGTCAACTATCAAATATAACTTGATCGCTCTATCCCTGCACGTCTCATATCCACTCCAGACGTGGCACACCCTAATATTTATTTTATCTTCATAGCTATGTGCTGCGAAAGTAGACCTTGTAGTTTTGTGATGTGCAATCGACATTAAACCTGGGTGGTGCTGCTGACGCGTCGCCACAATCACGCGTTCAGTGTAACGCCCTGCTGTGCCGCCATCACTCGTTGCCGCCGTCACGCGTTTTGTCTGACAACGTTTTTATAAAAAACACAAAGCGGCCGCTTGTTAAATGTATTGTGACGGCCAATAAACGCCAGCTCTAATGAATAACGGTTCTTGACTTAATTAATCTTGAAACTTCTGAAGTTCGACTATGGCTTTCGATATTTCCCTACTCTGAGTATTGTCCACAAAGTACGGTTTATTTGATTCTTGATAAATAAATTGTTTGTGCCTACTTAATAGTTCAACCAGCGATTGCCGTTGGAAACAAAAAGGCCTGGAATTAAGGCAAGTGCCTTGTCAAGTACCTAAGGCCCATGAAATAAAGAGGGTGACGGGGTGAGGGGAAAGTAGCTGAATACTGGCTGACGAACATTGGACGGTCATAGGTTAAATGTGACAATGATGATGATGATGTGAGAGAGTTACACAAATTCAGTCAGAAAATAAGGCGTCTCGTGGTAAGTAGATTTATTTTTAGCATAATATTGACGTTCGGGATTCAGCATGTTTTAAAAATATTCCTGTGCCCAATGTTGCAACCAGAATATTTTATTGGAAACTCTTGTTTTGTGAACAATAGGTTCTACATTTTATGCTAACTGCGAGGAATTGGTGAGTTGCCAGATATTTTATCTCGATTTTAAATGATAAAATAAACATTCATTGGTACTGATTCTGAGCACACCTAAATTTTAGAGCATTCACATCCTCTTCTTACTATAATATGAACAGGACAGACAGCTTGACAGTTTTAAATTTAATTTAGAGCCAATTGTTTAAATTTGTAGCGTGCACTAAAATTTAGAGTCTTTAAATGTTAAATTCATGTTTCGTCTTTTTTAGCAATAATAAAAAGAAAAAATGCAGATACTCTAAATTTAGTTTAGAGAAAGACAACAGAATCGGCGCCACTTTCAAACTACAGTTTTGAGTTAAACTAACTAAACATAAAGGTTTGTAATGAGATTCTCAAGTTGCATTTAACTAGGTATTCTTAATATAGCATACCTACATACCTACCTAACTTTTCGATTTTTTGCTCAAGTCAGATAATTGAATCTAACAGCAAAAAGCGTGAAGGTATGTGTTAATTAATTTAAAGGTTCTTGCACATGAAGAGTTTCAAAGCAATTGAAGACTTAAATAACTGCGAGTGATTAAGCTTCTTAAGAAATACTTACCCATCTACTTAGGTATCTAGTCATTTAGGATTGTGCAAACCTGGGTACCTTCAAGGCAAGAGTGAATAGGCATCTTCTAGGCAAGCGCGCTCCATCTTAGGCTGCATCATCACTTGCAATAGCTCACACACGACAGGATATCTACTCAGGATTTTTGATTAGGCAGGATATTTGGCAACACAAATAGTATAAATACAGTAGCCAACAAGAAATATTGTGCATCAACATTTAGAATGAGATAGCGGTTTCGTAGAGCGTTGTCTCTGTCGTTGAGACCGACGAAACGTCACATAGCTAGGTATGAGTGACGGAGACAACGCTCTACAAAGCCGAAAGTAATGTAGGTACATCGACCTTTAGAAGGAGATAGCAGATTTGTAGAGCGTTGCCTCTGTCGTTGAGACTGACAAAACGTCATATAAGTATGAGTGACAGAGACAACGCTCTGCAAAGCCGAAATGTCATTCTAAAGGCCGACGTATACCTACCTTTCTTGTTGGTTCTTCTCGGTAGGAAAGGCATTCCGAACCAGTGGTAGATGCATCCGACTATTCGAAAGTACCTACTTACTTGTAAAAGTTTATTCGAATAAAAAAGATTTTTATTTTTATTTTATTTTATTTTACCTATCACTTTCTGCCGCATCATGTTATGATCAACCCATCACCGGCTCACTACAGAGCACGCGGGTCTCGGGTAGTCGTACTTATATTGTGTCGCCGTTACACAGATAACCGTGTGTAAGAGCCTTAACAGTTTTTCTCTACTAACATTTCGTAACTCAAGAAAATAAAAACTAAAAGTTGCTGATTATCGAAATCTGTTTTGCTTAAAAATAATTTGTGCAGTTTAAAACCTGCTTACTTAGATAATTTTATTTTTATTTTGATGCTAGCTTATTCCCACGACTTCGTCCGCGTAGACTACACTAATTTCAAACCCCTATTTTAACCCCTTGGGAGTTGAATTTTCAAAAATCCTTTCTTAGCGGATGTCTACGTCATCATAGTAGGTACCTATAGTTCGAGCTGTGCGTTGATAGATCATTCAGTCAGCCAGCTTTTCCTTTTATAATATATTGAAAATGAATGAAAATGAAAATGAAATCGTGAAAAGATCTGCCTAATAGGTAGAGTACGCGACAGGTCGAGATGGCAATCAGGGAGGGAACGCGCCGCACACCCGCACAGTCCCCGCGCTAACCCGGTGCGGACGTGTATTGTAAATTACGTAATAATATATTAATACGTGTAGTGTATTCGAAAATAAACAAGATTAACGGATAACAAAATTACCTAGGTACCTACTTACCTACCGTCAACCTTTTGGTTTTTCAGTCCACTCCTCTACCTGTTGAGCTATTGAGGCTCAATTTCAACACTGTCTATAATCCATGTTGTCCAATGAAACAAGAAAGTCACACATATTGACTGGAATTCGCGAGTGAATTCGGGCTTGTCTGGAAAGTTTGCGCCAATATGTACCTACCTATTCCATTTCCGAGCAACGCGCCGCCTTTGCTGCACACTTGAAAGCTTTTGCTTTAAACTTGAAAGCACAAATTTTATGGCACCCGATATCTAAATACTAATAAGTATGAGATAGGCAGTGACTTGCAGTTCATAGAGGCATAAAAGCACTGTTTACCTGAGTTGAAATAGCTTCATGAGCTCATATTTTTTCACCGTAGCAATCAGTAGGTATATAGGTAACCTAAGGAATGCATACTCCAGCACCTAAACCTGGGCACGCCACTGGCCTCAGATAGGTAGCACCTATGTCTTTGTAAAATTGTTGACTCACCTTACATTACATAGGTAGGTACTTAGATAAAATTCATTTTCAGGGTTCCGTATTTTAAAATATTTTGCAACCTAGGTATTAGGTACAAACCCGCATCGTCATTATGAGTTAACCTACGCCGGCTCACTACTGAGCATGGGTCTCTTCTTAGGATGGGAAGGGATTGGCCATAGTCTACCACGCTGGCCTTGGGGATTGGCAAACTTTATAGGTACATAAGTATACCTATCTAGACTTTTAAGAACAATATTAAAAACTCACAGGCGTGGAGGTTTCCTCGCGATGTTTTCCTTCACCGTTAAATCATACCTATTTGATTGCTTAAAAGTAAGGTAGAGGTGCGTGTTCGGGATCAAACCCTGTACTTACCGCCGGCTGAAGGCCGACATATTAACCCCCTAGGCTACCAGCTATTTTTTTACAAGACTCCTTTTTTCTTAATCAGGATTTTTACTAGTAGGTAAATAGGTGGATAGGTAGGTATCTGTTCCTACATTTTTAGTAAGACGTTTGAACCTGCTGGGATAACGTTTAGAAATATGTCACCTGTGTTTACTTACAAACTAAGTGTCTACTTAAACACATGCCTTGTGTTTTTACCAGTGTAATCTTCTTGAACTATAAAGTTAACATGCCTGGTGCATAGCTATTATCACTTGGCCTGTGCAGTCGCCTGCATAGCTCAGCATGGCAGTCAACAGAATATAAATAATTCACTCCGTCTGCGTTAAAGCAATTATAATGTAACATGTCATCTCGCCGGTTGAAATAAAGGTAATTTACTTACAGTTTTCGCAACAACTGGCCGCTAATGTGGCCAGGAATAGGGGGAAATAATTAATGTTTCATAGCATCATTATTTTGTGGCAAACACGCGTGTGTGCGTGCGGGGAGGAGATGTCGCGGCGCAGGCGCAGGCCCCGCCCCCCGCGGCTAATTGCGCCAATCTGCGGGGCGCGTCTCACGCACACACGCATTTTTACAGACCAACACAATCACACCGAGGCACACACTTCGACATTTGATAAGTAAGACGTACAGCGCATTAGGGAAATGCACGCACAGCTTTTTTGCGGCACTCATTCATCGTTAAATTACAAAAGAAATTAATGTAGCCACCGCGTAATGAGCGGTTAGAAACCTATCATTATCTTCTCTTACATATAATAAAACAGAAGAGGGAGCCTTCTGCACTCTGATTAAAAAAAATCGAAAATCTTCACAGAATCACTACTTACATATACCTAATAGCTATACCTATTTGAAAAACGGAGGCAATACAACTGACATTTTTTTATGTTTTTTTCTATTTTCAAGATCACAACCCCTAGCATCTCCTACCTACTTAACTATTTGTTTGTCCACCTCCTATCTATTACCTACTTAGTTAGATAATCATAAAAGACAATAAGACATTTTAAACTCAATCTTTTCTTATTATTTCTAATTCAAAAGTACCTACCTATAATCGCTACAGATCTACCGGGCATGGTCCGATTTACCGTTTCGGAATATTGTTCCTATCGAAATTGTTGTAGAGCAAGCAAGTCAATGGTTTCAAAAACTCTAGGGTATATCTAACCTATAGGTACCTACCTACCTACCCAGTATTAGGTAATACACGCTCTTGGAAATATTTTTCCCATACTCGCCAGACAAAATAAAAGGAGTGAGGGAAACAATAAGACTAATGGGTCCGCGAAGTTGTAGGTAGGTACTTACCTATGATGGGTGAAGTGTAGGTACGAGACGAGACACCGACGGACGGACGGTAGAGCACATTTGAGCAAAAGGAATGTTTACTCAATTTAATTGGTATAGTGATGAGGCCGCCACTTTCATATTCATTTACTTCACCAGACTGAGTAATTGGAAAAATCTAGCCTGTTAAGGGATTGTACGCAAAAAGACAAAGATTCCCAGCCAGTTGGCAGATGGATGGCTAGGGTGACTATACCATTAGTTTCTCTCCGGAATAATCTCCGTATAAAATAAAAGGAAGAGGTGACTGACTGACTGACTGATCTATCAACGCACAGCTCAAACTACTGGACGGATCGGGCTGAAATTTGGCATGCAAATAGCTATTATGACGTAGGCATCCGCTAAAAAAGGATTTTTGAAAATTCAACCCCTGAGGGGTGAAATAGGGGTTTGAAATTTGTGAAGTCCACGCGGACGAAGTTGCGAGCATAAGCTAGTCTCCGTATAAAATGCCCTCATGGAATCCGTCCAGATGACATTCGTTTTTACTCCCCGTAAATAAATAGACCGACGTAACCGATACACCTAGCTCAAAGGATTGCGAAGCTGACGTGGCAATTGAAACATAGTCAAAGAAGTCTTGCTAGAATAACGACCTCGTAACGAAATGCATAGGGTTGGCAGACCCCCCCCCCCCAATACACCAAACGACAGAAGCTATCAAACGAGTCGCATGTTCCTACTTATTTATTCCTTTTTAAGATACGGTAAAAAAAAACTCTAGTAGGTACATATAAACATACAATATCTACCAACCTATACCTAACTCTGCAGGCTTTTAGACAAATCAGTCAATTACCTACATAGTGTTTGAATATTAGGCCCAAGATGTTTGATTAAGATATTAAGTATGTAGGTAGGTACCTACCTACCTAATTATTCATAACTGACTCTGAAAATTTGTAAAAAAGCGTGCTCCCAAATGGATCTATAAGTACTTACTATTACATATTCTGTGTCTATACTCTATAGAGTAGTAGGTACAGTAGAGTCATACCACCTATAATAATCTAGAAATTAAGCTGTATGCTGGCTTAGCTTATACCTATTTAGGAAATTGAGTAATGTCCTGAATTTAGTAAAACAATTGGTTACCCTACCTATAGCTAGAATATATTGATACACCCAGAACTCATAACGCGAGGAGTCAAAAGAATGTGGTTTGGCATCACATTCTTACATGGTATACATACCTACCTACTACCTACCTACCTATTACAATAAATACTAGGAGATAACCAAGAATCTGTTTCCATTAAATAATAAAGGATTTTGATCTTAAGGACACATAAGATTAAGAATAGCAAAAAAAGAATTCTATTTATATACAAAACTAGCTTATGCTCGCGACTTCGTACATTCATGAATGGGTACATTCAAGTCAGTGCAGGTCGCGTCATCGCAAGAGCAAGTTGCAAGCGCAAGGCGTAAAAATTGAGTACACTTGAGCTCGAATGGGACTTTACAAGTCAGTCTACAGCGATAAGTAGGAGTTTCTTATGCGCGCAGGAAAACAAAGACGAAATCGCAGTCAACAACTTGTTATTAAGTTAGGTACTTGTTGTTATATTAGGTACTTATATTAGGATATCTATGAATACCTTTTCTTTTGGTTTAAAAAGCCATCCGTTTTAGTCCAGGGTGGGTAACTAAGTTACTACTAAGTTCACGGTAAGTATTATGTCTTTACTTGTGTCTTGTAACTGGTGTTACATAGTTACAACTTGCCTTATAAAGTGAAGTGTGTAATTAATAATTGTAAATAGCAAAATAATATTATTTATCGCATAACAAATAAGCTTCTGTTATGAAGTTTAACAGCTAGTTAATTAGTTGTTGGTTCACCTGCTATACTTATCCATCTATAAAATTTATTCATCTTTTATAATACTTAAATGGGTTTTGGCTAGACTGCAATATGCCTTATTTTACAAAAGCCGGCCAAGTGTGAGTCAGGCTCGCGCACCGAGCGTTTCATACTACAGTCGTATTTTTTCAACATTTTTCACCAAAAATCAAAAACTATGATGCCTAAAAATAAATAAAAATCTGTTTTAAAATCCTCAAGTGAAGCCCTTTAATATGATACCCCACTTGATAAGATAGTTATCTTACTTTGAAAATAGAAAACACTAATTATTAGTTCATGACCACAATTTAATTATTTTTTTGTGTGAAGTAACTACGAATTCACGGTTTTAAGATTTTTGCCCTTATGTCTGCTATAAGCCCTACCTACCTGCCAAAATTCATGATTCTTGGTCAACGGGAAGTACCCAGTAGGTTTCTCGACAGACAGACAGCCAGACAACAAAGTGATCCTATAGGTAAGGGTTCCTTTTTTCCTTTTGAAGTACGGAACCCTAAAAATATCAAATTCCATAAGCATGTGATCCTGATAGCCTAGTGGGTAAGACGTCGACTCCATCGACCATTACTTATTCGGGACCCACTTCAACTTTTCGGAGGTAAGTATGTGCGTTTTAGGCAATTAAATGACACTTGCTTAAACGGTGAAGAAAAATATCGTGAGGAAACCTGCTGCTCGATTGCAGTAGAATGAAAGCTACAATGTATCTGCCAATCCGCACTTGGTCAGTGTGGTAGACTAAGGCAGAGACTCTGGCTCTGTAGTGAGCCGGCGATGGGTTGTTCATGATGTTGATGATACAGAGGTAGGTACAGAGCAGTCATGTTTTTTTTGTTTTTCTTTTGTCATCAGATTTTGATTTATCTATTTAAACATCTTTAGGCATGCAGAAGAGAAAAAAGTTTTAGTCGGCCTACATCTAGCATAGGATAGGTAAGCAGAAGCTTAAGAGCGTGAGCAGTGAATTTTTTTTTATTTAAAGAATATTAGCCATGTCAAATGACTAATATTCTCCTTTCCTCTCCAACTAAGCGTCAGGCTTGTGCTAGGAGTAGGTACGACAATAATGCAACGGGCGGGGTTTGAAACTTTGAACCGTCGACCTTTCGATTTGCAGTCCACTCCTTTACCGGTTGAGCTATTGAGGCTCATGAAAATATAATTTTAATAGGTATTAGGGAGCATTAAATTAGCTCAGATAGTATTTCACGTTCCAAGAAGTTCACAGTCTAGTCGGGAATCTCGGTCGGCGTGTGATAAATAATTTTATCCGCGCCATCAATCGCGTCACCAAACAATAAATTATTGGATGAGCGTCAAATCGACTTGCCTGTAGATCGGGTTACAACTCAGCCTACTAAGTAGGAAGAGATATTCCAAATTATAATTGTATGCTCCAGTCATTTATTAATAAATTAGATGATGCCCGTCCCGACTTCGTCCGCGTGGATTTAGTTTTTTAATTCCCGTGGGAACTCTTTGATTTTCTGGGATAAAAAGTAGCCTATGTCCTTCCCCGGGATGCAATCTATTTCTGTACTAAATTTCGTCAAAATCGGTTGAACAGATGAGCCGTGACAGATAGACAGACAGATAGACACACTTTCGCATTCATAATATTAGTATGAATAAGTTTATACCTACCTACGCACATTGAAATCAGCATAGATAAATTTTCCTGCCTCAAAACAAATCTTTCCATTAATTTTTTTTTTGGATTCCATGTTGTTCAGTAGGTACGAGGACCTACGAGTAGGTAGGTATAGTCCGTACAAAATTACTCCTCACGCGCCGTTTTAACTCTATGGGTCAACTGTCATGTCAAAAGTATGGTTCACCAGGCGACGCGCAGGAGTGCCGCTGGGTTTTAATGGGTAGGTATTCCGGTCGCCTCTCGGCCGGCGAGTCCCACATACCTTCCCTCCAGTTGGTTGGCTGGCTGGTTAGCTGGCTGGCTTCCAGGAGGAGGGGATGCGTAAACGCATTTCCCATCGTTAAAAAAAAAGTCCTGGTAGATAAATTAGGACTGTAAACTTTATTAGTGTAGACTTGGAGCTTTTTCTGAAGACGAGGAATGATAATAAGTATTATAACTTAGTATACCTATTGTATTTTTGCATTTTTTAACCTATGTAATACGATGAACGTAATATGCTCAAGAATAAAGAGTATAAAAATAAAGCATTACAGTTTATTAAATAAATAAAGTTAATACAATTATGCGGTGGCCGCGAGGTCGAGCCGCGAGCCGCTCGTAAAATGTTTTAAGTGAAAACGATCCGCGTTGTCATCGCACCGAGTTTATACACACCTCAGTCAACTTAAAAATATGTTTTATTGCCCTTTTTAACAGCCAGAAAGTCGACAGGACAAAGCGCACATACTTAAATAAAACAACAAAACTGCTCGCAAGCGTTAAGTGAAATTCAATAGAGTTTTCAAATGCAAACGGGTTTTTCCAATTTTCAGTGGCGTAAATGAACAACGCGTAAAGAGATGAGGATCAATGTTTTACGTAATTTTATAGTACCCGATCGAGTCGCCCGCTGCCGTCGACAAATGAATTTACCAAATTTAGATATAATCAAAAGCGACAAGGAGCCGCATCGTGACTGTGGACATAACACGATAAGGGACTGGGTTTACAAACAGGCTAAAATTTTTGTTGGTCGAGGACGTACATAAAGTATGGGGCATTACTGCTGTGAACGCGACAAAATCGATTCCGAGTTCCGATTCCACGAAGTGACACAGTTTCTTAAGTGTCACATCACTACCGACACACCGCTTAATAAATTAAAGGGCAAAGGCCGCATGCCAATCTAGCCTTTAAGGACCACGCTATAGACGTGTTTCGTCCGCCTTCGGATGAGTAGTTAATTTATAAAAAAGAGCCACCTGTCTCCACGAAAAACTTTATAGCGACCATAAAATTTAAACCTCAAAAGACAAAAACAAAAAGTATGGAACGATTTTTTCTTTTACGGTCGAGACCCATTTTAGATCGTGTTTACCTAAGCTGTCACCTCACAGAATGGCGATTTTGACTGGTCGAAGCCGGTGAATTAATTGTGGAGGTTTTGGAGATATCGTCTGATGCGCGATAAGATTTGGCGGAGCTGCCGACCGTCCCGCTCCGCAATTTGGTTTTAATACTGACGGTTTCCTCTGCGGAATACGATCGCGCTTAACATATTTAATTGTTACGACTCTTAGTTCTGCTAAGTTTCTCTGACTTAGTTTAAAATAAATTGATGTTATTTATGGCAGTAAAACTACGTTATTTTTTTTGATTTAAAATTAGACAAAAATACAAACCTGCCATGTATTATAGCAACACAATTAAAGTCTGCGAAATGACTCAATTTGCAAAATTGGCACCCGACAAAATGCACTAAAATCTGACCTCATATGCATGATTTATAATATGAAACCGTAGTGTGAAAACAAATTTTTGCTAATAATAACTAGGTATATTCGTCACCGTAACAAATTTTAAAGTTTAGAATCTAAATCTAATCGCAAAGTAATATAATGCTATCAGCATTACCACAGCCTAAAGAGATACTTCATGCAATCTGTCGATGTGGAGACGTCTGGAGAAAGAAATCATGCGGGGTCACAGGGGTGAGACGGGAGAGTAATTTTACCGACCGTCAGAATAAACTTTAATTATTTTTAGTGGTGGATCAATCGTTTCAGTATTTAGGTGATAGGTGAAGCCGGCTTGTTTGCAAATATCAAGGGCGTCGTTCCAGGTCTAGGTCGCACTGGCAAGGCAATGATGTGACTGCGATTAAAACAAACACGTAAATAATTATGGAGGTGGTCGTTCAGGTGATGTGGCTACTCTCATAATGTTTAAACGAGTTTATTTTAGCGGAATCATTTTTGCGTTTCCGTCGCATTTGCATTGCCAGTATAGATACGGCCTTGGCATTACTATTTACTATTTACGCTGTGGCATTACTATGTGAAAATAGGAGAATGAACTTACCATGCGAGCCGACCGCCGGCGAGTAAGGGGCGTGCATCTGCTGGTGGTAGTAGCGGGCGCGACTATGGTGGCTGCCCTCCAGCGGCGAGTGGAAGAAGCCGTCCCCGTTGGCCTCGACGTCGCCGCCGGCCGGGCTGCCGTTCACGCGGCTGTCGTACCAGCGCTGCTGCAACGCCCCGCCCGCCCCCGCGCCCGCTCCGCCCTCGCTCATGTCCATGACCGCCGCTCCGACCTCACAAACCATGCATCGTTTTTTACACACGCACTTTAAGTCCGCACCCCTATCCGCATTTCAAGAGTCAAGCGCCGAGGAGTAGCTCCGCAGTACCGTCGTCCCAGTTATCGAGTGCCGGCCGGGCTCAGTCTTGACGTCATCGAGACGACCTCACGTTCACACGACACTCGACCGATTCATACCCGTATCTGCAAAGACGGATAGCGATTAACAAATTAAAATAAAATCCACTAATATTATTAGGTACGTGCGTGGCGGGCTATTTTCATAACATCAAAGAAAAAATCAGTAAAATAATAAGTCGGTATTATGTCAAAAAAGAGACAATCAATTAAGATAAAAATGGTGCGCTATCGAAAGACGTCCGTGATATCGATACGCTCCCAATTTGATTAACTGATACCAAACAACACTCGATACGGCTGCGATAACGTGTAACCGCGCATTAAGCGTTGTTGGCCAACCGAGTACTGATTTTTATTACTAAGTACTATACTCACTAGATATCTCTACTTTGTATCTAGTTACCAGTAAAAAGCATGGATTTTGACACGCTTTAACCGACTTTAAAAAAAAGGTGTCATGTAGGTATTCCATCCCGTCCATCCGTATGTGTATATGATGTCTACGATTATTTCAAAGACCATTGAACCGCTTTTGATACCTATTATTTTTACAATCACAAGTATACCTAAGTCTCTTTTACTTTGTCTTATCTTAAGAGGAGTTTATTCGTAGTGCACTCTAAACAAACGAAGTTTAGCTCTGATACGAACCAAAGTCTCTATTAATAAGGGATCTATCTGGGATCTGCCTTGTGTACATAACACTCATCATCATCATGATCATCCCATCACCGGCTCACTACAGAGCACGGGTCTCCTCTCAGAGTGAGAAGGGTTTTGGCCATACTTAGTCTACCACGCTAGCCATGTGCGGATTGGTAGACTTCACATACCTTTGAGAACATTATGGAGAACTCTCAGGCATGCCGGTTTCCTCACGATGTTTTCCTTCACCGTTAAAGCAAGTGATATTTAATTAATTAAAATGCACATAACTCCGAAAAGTTAGGAGTGCATGCCCGGGATAGAACCCCCGACCTCCGATTAGAAGGCGGACGTCCTATCAACTAGGCTATCACAGCTTCAGTACATAACATTATTTCCATATTTTTTGTCCATATTCTATTTAAATAAAGGCATATTCTTTGTAAGAGCGTGTCGCGTATAAAATACCTTTAGAGGTAGGCAGATTCTCTGAAATAAGTCGTACTATAGGTGTGCAGAAACGAATCGCGAATTAGTAACTAGGTAGGTATAGTACGCGACAGGTCAAGTTGGTAATCGGGAAGGGAACACCCCGCACACCCGTACAGCCCCTGCGCTTACCTGGTGTAGGTGAGCGCGGGTGACGTGCGGGTGTGCGGGGCGTCCCCCCCACCGCCATTTGTATCTAGTTACCAGGATTTTGACACGCTTTAACCGACTTGAAAAAAAGGTGTCATGTAGGTATTCCATCCCGTCCATCCGTATGTGTATATGATGTACCTACCTACGCGATTATTTCAAAGACCATTGAACCGCTTTTGATACCTTATTTTTACAATCGCAAGTAAGTCTCTTTTACTATGTCCGCGATTATTTCAAAGACCATTGAACCCCTTTTGATACCTATTTTTACAATCGATCGCCATTAATTCAACCTGTCGCGGACCACTACTTATTTTATTCAATTTCTAGAGGATTCATTCGATGAATTTGTTCGCGATGATTTATAGGTATTTTGCTCCTATTGTAATAATATGTTAGAAATACTTAGATAAGAGATAAGTAACATGTTTGCGTTATTAGGGCGTGCACACACTACTATTTCAGTATTTTATTAATAAAAAAACGGAACCCTTATAGGATCGCTCATGTTATCTGTATGTCATAGCCAATTCGGTCCGAATCCACTGGACCAAATAAGTTGAAATTTGTTACAAATACTATGAATTCCTGTGACACAAGTCACAAACACGGGTCGAATTAGAATCAGCCCTTTCACTTGATATGTCACACTCACACGGTGTCTGTAGTAGGTACAGTATGCAAAATTGTGTGAAAAAGTGACGCCATTATCAAAATTTATTTAGGTAAAGTATTTATGTCACATGCCCGAGTGTAAGTTAAATAAATTTATATGTAGGTACCTAACCAATCTTTCAACTTAAGTAGAGTAGGAGTAATTTGGCTGTGATAGACGGATAGACACACATAATATTAGGTACGAGTGATCCCGAAACCGAACACGGAACCCTACAAAACTGCTCATAATACAGGTATAGGTAGGTAGGTACCATATCCGCCTGATAATAATTGTAAAACTAAACGATTACTGGCACTTACGCTCGCCTCTATTAATTTATTTGTCTTTAGATTAGATAAGCCAGAAATCCGATTCGATAACATCTACTTACCTATAGATTGTATCGAAGCTAATGTCCAAATTAATACTGCACGATACGTAATGAACGATTCAAATCACTGCCAATTTAAGTGCTTACTGCAAATCCTTTACAACTTGCAAAATACACTTCATCAAAATATATTTTTTTTCCTATATTATAAAAAATAACCTTTAGTATTTTTTTCTATAGTTATACCTACTCTGCCTTCTGGCTCCTGATTTAACCATTATTAACGCCAGAATCTGGTATTATAAGTAGGCAAATCACAACAGTCAAGGGTATAGGTAGGTAAAACACACATATAATTTCCCGATTGACTTATTTGTTTCCTATTCTGTCTCTAGGTAATAAGTAGGTACGTCTTTCTTTTATAGCCCTGCCCTGTAACCCAACATCAATCCAATCTGCTCCGAAAATACCTACAGGACTATACTATTCTAATTTCTACTATTCTATATACCTTACCTACCTACATACCTATCACTTTGTAAAAATGATTTACTTTATTTTAAAGATTTTATTTAAAGTGAGTTGGGCATTTCAGTTATTCTTGCCATTTTTTTCGCAGCTAGGTAAGACAAACTAAGGTCAAGTAGGTAAGTAGTTATGATTGGAGGCGCGTAGCAAAGTCAAGAAGATACGGTAAGTAAGTAGGTACTTGTTAGATAAAAGTCAAGTGTGTAACGTAACAATATGCAATGATAAAACCAATCTTAAACCATAACAATTATCTACTAGATCTTTGGGTAAGCCCACAGCGTAGAGCCACATGTGTGCGGGACTTTTTTTTAAAAAATCTAGATGATGCCCGCGACTTCGTCTGTGTGGATTTGGGTTTGTAAAAACCCGTGGGAACTCTCTGATATTCCGGGATAAAAAGTGGCCTATGCTCTTCCTCAGGATACCTATAGGGTAACTCTGTACCAAATTTCATCAAAATCGGTAATACTTTTGGGCAGCAAGCAGACAAACAGACAGACACACTGTCGCATTTACTTATAATATTAAAGTATGAATAAATAAAAATTGAAAAACTGACAGCAACCCTTGTCCTTCAATCCCGTCGCAATGGTGCAACGGATTGATGCACTTATAGATAAAGACCTGGAGAGTGACATAGGCTACTTTTCATCCCGGAAAATCAAAGAGTTCCCACGGGATTTTTAAAAACCTACCTAATTCCACGCAGACGAAGTCGCGGGCATCAGCTATAGTCTCTACTTACATTTTTTTAATAAAATATAGCCTATGTCACTCAGTACATATATATAATGTTGCTTTCTACTGGTGAAAGAATTTTAAATCAGTTCAGTAGTTCCAGAGATTACCTACTTCCTACAAACAAACTTACAAACTTTGCATCTTTATAATATTAGTAGGTACCTATATTGTACCTTATTTATTTATTTACAAACAACGTTTTGGTCATTTCGAATAGGTTACCTAGGTACATTTTTGATAAAACATTACTTCGATCGATCACCAAATATTGAAATTAAATCTTGGCTACTGGTATTTGATTAAGATGGGGATTAGATTTATGATTAGATTCTATGATCTAGATTTCCGATCAATGATCCTCAAAAAATACTGCTTATATCATTTATCAATCTAAACGACTAAACATCCTAAACGACGTTCAATCACCTCACATCAATTTTTCTTCTCATTCTGAGAGGAGACCCGTGCTCTGTAGAGAGCCGGCGATGGGTTGATCATGATGATAATGACATCAATTTTTATCCAGTAAAATAAGAAACGAGTACCTATGTCGATTTTGCTTACTTTCCTAATGAAATTAAGCGGTAAATTGTTTTAGGGAGATATGGAATAGAATCTATGAATTAGAGCTAACATTAGTAAAACAACAAGAAAGTGAAAGATAAGTAGGTACCTATTTAAATAAAAACAAATAGTTAACATGAAGATTTAGAACTAGACTCAGTTTAAGTTCCTAGTTCAAACTATGTAGAAATTAATTAATAAATCAGAGTTTAGGTAAGTACCTAAATATTTATTACATTTAATACAGAGCAAATAATTCTGAGAAACCGGCTTTTATATTTACATATTTAATTTTTATTTTAATAAGGAATCTCATGCAAAAACATATTTTGTCATAATAGACCTACCTAGTCGTTCACCATAGCCGAGAAAATAATAGCCTACACTTAATCTCTTTTAAATAGTAGAGTTTCAATACAAAATCTGTTCTGTGAATGTAGCTTTTTTACGCCCAGTTTACTTGAAAAGTTGCACTAGAGTCTGTGAATACAAAACAGATACTCACCAATTCGATAAACCAGCATAGGTACTATGGCATATCACAACCGTTAAAGCCGCTATCTGACCATCGACTGAAAAAATCAGCTCGCAGATAATAAAAAGAAATCACACATTTATCGCAAATTGCGTCTATTTCGTATGATTTCCTCACACACACTACACACACACACACACAAGCGTTCACACACACTGTTGTAATTTTATTATTGTATAATATACCTACATTTATTCCAAATCTATTCTGTTAAAATAGTTTTAATTATAATTTTAAGTAATCTCTTTTGGCCTTCTGTTATAACTAGATTTAAATTTAAATAATAATTATGTATTTACGCTGTTGATTACTTTCAAGTGAGTTACGCAAACAGGATGGTACTTACCAAGAGATGACGGGAGGCGCAAGAAGCACACACAAAGCATTTGTCGCAAGCAGCAAGAGTTGGACGCATCGGGAGCATCGAAGTAATGCTGTTGAGATGACATCAGCAATGGCCAGCACTCATGTTTCGAGCTCGATTCTCGGCAAGGGCAATCGTAGCCTAGAAGGTAACTATTCTCGGCCGAAACCTCCTACTAGGAGAATAGTTACCTTCCTACCTGTAAAGACACACCGCCAAGCGATGTAGCGTTCCGGTACGATGCTGTATTGAAACTTGACACGTATTATGGTTATGCGTTTAAACTATCTCGTAACGAAAAGAGCAGCGTTGGAAGACCCCTCACTAGATGGCCAGACGACATCAAACGAGTCGCAGGGAGCCGCTCGAGCCGCTGGATGGCGGCGGCGCAAGACCGTGACGTGTGGAAGTCCCTACAAGAGACCAGCTATGTCCAGCCGTGGACGTCTATCGGTTAATAATGATGATGATGTTTTACTAAACTGCTATGACCCTTCCAAGTAAGCCCGCTTCAAACTACCTGTTGAATTTTAAAAAACTCGGAATTTTGCTGACTAATTATGAAAGGATTTCTGAAACACCATTCCTATACCTACTGTTACCTAATGATGTGTACCTACCTAATAGGTATGTAAATGTTCCACGTGGAAACCTTGTAGCCTTGTACAGTTCCTTGCACCCATATCGATCACCTAACTGGGTGTTGTGGATCAACTGTACAACCAGTTAACACCGAGTAAATTGAGCTGTTAATGCTTATTTAACAGAGAGCTATAATATTAGAGCAGCTATGTCTCGTAAAATAGGGCGTGGAAAAAACAGTTTTCTTTAAAAAAACATCTTTTGTTCCGAACTGTTTTTTTAAATAAAAAGACATGTTTCAAACATTTGTTTTAAACAATTCCAATCCTGCGTAAAATGGGTTCAAACGGTGTACATTAAAATCAATAGTGCTTTTTGTCATTAGTGGTCTGCGCCTAATTTTATTGGGTTTGTCAACAATATATTGCTATGTTAAAACTTATACCTAATATAATAGTAGGTATCCATCTCTTTCTGTAATAAAATAAAAGTAAAAGAGATAGAGATGATATGCTTAATTTAAAATGTTTATTTAAGTCGCGTTTCCATTATGCAAGTTGCATGTATGTACCTTAAACGGTGGAAATGTAAATCTGCATGTCAGCTACAGGTTGCATGTGAATATGTAGGTATGTAGGTATGTTTTGAACTTGTTAGCAAAACTGTCACTTTCGTGCAATTTTTATGCAAGTGACAAGCGAAACTGACTTAAAACCTCTGCACAACTCTTGCTTGCAAGCGAAACCTTGCATGCGACGTGGAAACTCTGGCAAACAGTTATCTATCTAACTCAAAGTAACTTGCACACAAAATATGTGACGTCATACTTGCAGGTTTAACTTGCATAATGAAAATACGACTTTAGTTTCAATCTTACGTGCTTATAATAAATCGTCAAAAAGTGCCCCTACAATAGTAGGAGCATTTTTTGAAGCAGATGATGAAGTTTGCTACTCCATGGTCCATCTCAATGTTATTCAGTATTTATTTGCAACACTGCAATAACTTATCATAATATACAAGTGTAAACTTATTTATAGCATAATGTATATTAAATTTAACTCCAAATCATTATGTAGATACCTACCTTTATGCTTCATTCGTAATGCCTCTAGGTAGGTAGGATACGTAGTACCTACAAGATCCTTTGAACCGTCAAATAGGATTTATTTGCAAGCTAAATCTTATGTAGCTATATACTATTTAAGTACATATTTTTACCTAAGAACCTATATTAAGATGCTATATAAGTACCTATGTAGTAGGTAAGTCCTACCACTTCAGCCTAGTTTCTAAAAAGAAGAGAAGACACTGATATATTTTATGAAACAAGTTATTTTTTTATCCATTTTATTAAACAATAGTTACAGTACGCGGCCAAAAGTGATCTAGCTGTCTCGGTCGTTGAGACTGACAAAACGTCATATAGGCATGAGTGACAGAGACAATGCTCTACAAAGCTGAAATTTCATTCTAAAGGCCGATGTTCATCACTTTCAGCCGCGTACGTAACTGTAGAGTACCTAAGTACCTACCTATCTAATTTGGGATTCAGAAAACCAAACCAAACTGTTCAAAAGATAGACGTTAGTTTAAGAAACTATAACAACGGTAACTAAAAGTTACCTAATGTAATTTATAGTAAAGCGGCGATAGCCTTGTGGTTAAGACGTCGGCCTCCCAGTCCGTGGGTCTAGGGTTCTCAGACACTCACCTGTAACTTATCTTTGCTTTAATGGTGAAGCAATACATCGTCAGGAAACCTTTATCCTGAGATTTCTCCATAATGTTCTCCAAGGTATAAGATATGTAGTTCAATTTGAATCGAAGTCATAGAAGTTTATGAATACTGTCGTCAATGTCATATCACAAATCACTGTTATAATAAAATAGTAGTTCGAAGTTTGTTATCTGTGATAAGCATAACGACATTGTTACATTTGCTAACCTTGTAGGTATCTACCTATTTGTTGTGTAGTATTTTTCATAATAATTATGCTTATGAAATATTATTTTGTGTAGGTAGACTACTATACCTACTTACTTTAGGCAGCGGCGTGCAGGTCATAGAGGCACAAAGGTGGTGCTTACCCTGATTCGAATAGTTCAATGCTCATTTTTCATCCTGACTGCAAGTAAATAAGAAACTACCTAACTTATACCTACCCTGGAAATAGGCTCTATGCACGCCACTGACTATAGGTAACTACACTTAATCAAAATACTCACAACACGCACGAAACGTTTTGCGTCATCATTCCTCATACACATGGCTAGGGTTTGGAATACTCTTCCACGATCTGTGTTTCCTACCAATTACAACCCGGGTATCTTTAAAACAAGAGTGAATAGCAACTTCTAGGTAAACGCGTCCCATCTTAGGCCAAATCATCACTTTCCATCAGGTGTGATTCTGGTCAAGCGTTTACCTATAATGAATTTTTTTTAAAGTACCTATCTACAACGAAGCTAATTTTTTATAGATTAAACTAGCTAATGCTCGCGACTTCGTCCACGTAAACCACAAACCCCTTTTTTACCCTCTTAGGGGTTAAATTTTCAATTTGGCTTGGATTTAGGTTTTAAAAGTCCCGTGACTTTTAAAACCGTCCTTCCGTCTATAATTTTTCGGTATTTACCTCTGTCCTTCCCCGGGATTAAAGCTATATTTGTACCAAATTTCGTCCAGATAGGTTGAGCGGAAGGGCCGTGAAAGGCTAGCAGACACACAGACATACTTTCGCATTTACAACATTAAGTAGTAGGTAGGTATATAGATATTAGTATGGATATAGAATATAGATACATTATATTAAGTAAGTAAATTATAAAATGTATATATAACTACCTAATGAATTTTTACGACTAGGTAGCCACATAACAGTTTCTATACACGAACAACCGTCGTATTTCAGAAAACACCAATAACCACACCATCAATCGAGCATTATCAAACAAGTTATAACAAACATGATGTTACACCCGGACGGTTATCAGTACTTATTAAGATTAGACTAACTCCCAATTAAGATAATTGATTCCTCCGCCGCCGGTTAGGCCCAAAAAAACATGTCCGACACAATCTCTACCTTTTATCGGATGTGATGCCATACGTCCCTAACTTTACAAAAGGTCTCTTAAAAATACTCAATGTATTTCGTACTTACTTAAATGTTTTAATAACTCAAGATCATTATTTTAATTGTCAATTATCAATTTCCTATCTACTCTTACATTTTAACTATTTTATTTTTGTAAAAAAAGAAGATAACTACCTAGGTAGGTATCTTTGAGAAAATCTATCGCAAAAAAAATAAGTTAAATATTGAAATATAATTAATGAATCTATGTAATTAATTTTATCGATACAAAACAAACATTTAAGTAGCTAAAAATAATAAAGGTATTTTAATGCTAACATCTCGAAACAAAGATTATAAAGCTTTCTAAAACTATAATGCGTCTAAAAGATAAGTTACAACTTGTTTTTTAATTTGGTTATAAGGTTCCGTATAGTAAGTAATATTATGGTTTTTTTATTATCTAATTAAAACATTATTATCAATATTTTCTTGAAAGAATTAATGTAGAAAAAAATTAAAGTAGTAGGTATCTATCTAGGTAGGTACCTAATAGTACGAAATATAAGTACCTGGTATTTATTCTAATAGGTAGGTATATAGTTCAAAAGATCAAGCGGGGAACTCAAATAAGGTACTTGCACCCAATAAGGACCACTTTTATTAAAATGCTTGTAATTATTTAATTTATCTAAATATATAAAAGGAAAAGGTGACTGACGGACTGACTGATTGATCTATCAACGCACAGCTCAAACTACTGGACGGATTGGGCTGAAATTGGGCATACCTACAGATAGCTATTACGACGTAGGCATCCGCTAAGAAGGGATTTTTGAAAATTCAATCCCAATTCAAAAAAAATTGAAATTTATGTGAGGCGCGGACGAAGTCGCGAGCATAAGCTAGTTGATCTATAAAATTGTAACCAGTGTACTAAAGAGTTAAATTTTGTAAAGATCTTATAGGTACATGGTGGAAAAAGTAATCCGCTTTCTTTGTTTACCTACTGTTAAAAAAGCAATTTTAAAAAGTTATGTTTGCCAAATTAGGCACCCGACTTCCTAATAAGGACCACAATAAAATTGATTGAATTTTCATTATTTTATAAGATTATTACTTTTCATGTAAAGTAGTTATTATATAGGTAATGACTAAGTAATATCACATTGCAAGCAAATACATACAAATAGTGCAGAAACTTAGATGTGGGCCTTACCTACCTAAGTATTTTATTTTATTTTATTTTTTAATAGATATAGCGAGCAAACGAGCAGGCGGGTCACCTGATGTTATGTATTTTATTTTTTCAGTATATAATAACACTTTCTTTAGCTAGTACCTATTTACTTGTCGGATATGTAGCTATGTTTTAGGCCAGGTCTAAGGGCCGGCTCTTAATACGAGCCCCTATGGTGATCCTTATTAGGATAACGACATCGTGGCAAAGAATCACATTTTGTAGCAAAAACCGTAAGTAAAACAATGTACTTAGTTCCCTTTGCGTTCTACTTTTCAATAACTGAAATCTAATTTTCTATTTAAAAAAACACACTTTTTTCACTAATTAAGGCGTAGGTACCTGTTTTATAAACACTATGTTCTAACCGTTACATGACACAAATTACTTAGTGGTTTCTATCAAGATGGTGGCGCCCAAGCGAGATGGCATGGTTGCATTTTGTCTATGAGTGGTACAGCACATTGCAATATGACAAGTGAGAGTTTTTTACAGTGGCCGGCCCTTATTGGGTGCAAGTGTTTTATTTAAGTTATATTATATTGCACCTACCTGCTTAGTTTTGCGGTGCCAAATAAAAGGAATTGTTTTTAAGATTTATAGATTGATCATTTAAACAAAATTAGTTATTCATTTTTGTCTCTTTCCAAACTACGAAACCCTCGGTGAGCAAGACTGACTCGTACTTGGCCGGTTATATCTTTTATTTGTTTGTAACGTTCATTTGTTAGGATATTACAACTAGGTCTTGAATACAAGAAAGTAGGAAAGTTTTAAAAGATTATAAGAATAAAATATAACAATCACCAAATGGTGGTTTTTATATAAACTACCGAACTCTAAGCCGTTTCCAACTAATCTTGGAGCAGAGTGGCCCACTCATACCCGACGTTAAATTGATAGGGTTTGATCGATGCACTCCAAAACGACAAGATGCAATAAATTATTGAAACTCCTTTATACCTACGTTTAAAACTAAATCGATTGCTTATCTAACAGTTTAAATATTCATTAAAGGATATTAATTACTTGTAACTTCATAAACAATAAAACAATTTGATCCCAGTTGATTTTCATGCGCCCATTAAGTATACCTATTATATCCAGATCTGAACGATTTTAATATAAAATCGTTTATTAAAATAATCTCCTTTTATTTTGTACTAAGTAGCTACACTATTGGTATGTAGGTACTTACGTAAATAAATTTTTATTTCAAAGATATTACAAAACTCCAGAAAGGCAAGGCTCATACAATTGTACCTATTTTAAAAACTGAAGACAAATTCGTACGCTCGTGAGTCTCATATATATCTATATCTACCTAGGTAGGCACGCGTAGTGGCAATAGACTACATAGATATGGCGGTGGGACTTAAGCACCTTTTGATTTGACACCTCAAGTATATGAACTACAAAAAAACCGGCCAAGTGCGAGTCAGGCTCGCGCAATGAGGGTTTCGTACTGCAGTCGTATTTTTTGCGACATTTTGCACGATAATTCAAAAACTATGATGCATAAAAATAAATAAAAATCTATTTTAGAATGTACAGGTGAAGACCTTTCATATTATACCCCACTTGATATAGTCACTCGCTTCGAAAGTTGAAAATACTAATTATTAGTTCATGACCACAATTTAATTTTTTTTGTGTGATCTAACTCTAAATTCACGGTTTTCAGATTTTTCCCCAAATGTCAGCTATAAGATCTACCTACCTGCCAAATTTCATGATTCTAGGTCAACGGGAAGTAAGTACCTACCCTGTACGTTTCTTGACAGACAGACTGACAGACAGACAACAAAGTGATCCTATAAGGGTTCCGTTTTTCCTTTTGAGGTACGGAACCCTAAAAAGGCATGCCGTTACCGGGTTGCTTAGTTTAAAGATTGTGTTAAACGAGGTAGGTAAGTACTCCTAATAAAGTCCTATAAAATAGTAGGTCACAAAGTAGGTCTCTACTCTCTACCTACCTACTATTTATAAGCAGTAACAAATAACCACATTTTAATATACAATAATAGCAATTATGTATGTAGCTACAAGATGTTAACGCTTATCTATCATCAATTTTGCAAAGATATTACCTATATGTAAACCTTTATATTATGTAAAGATAAAATTCATGAATTTATTCATTAGATGTCATACAAGCCATAGATGTTTATCTTCATAGGTGTCAATTATTATGGTTCTATTGAATTCATCAATTTGTGTCTAATCCAATAATCATATGTTATCAGTTCGTCCTTGACAGGTTATAGCAACAGACTTGCACCTGCTTCATGGTTGTAATCATGATGAAAATATTATATATTGTATCACCAAGGAATAGGTACTTAACTGTTTTCTTTTTGCATATAAATTATGTCTATCATAATATTATCGGAATCTAAAGTTAACTAAAAATTAATTTAATTCAGTACTTATAAGTATTATTAGTAAGTAGTAGGTAAGGTATGCACCTAAGTATATTATTTTCTACTTTATGTATTTTATTTGCCACAAATTCTTATTAGGTATATTAATATCTGATTGTTAAACACAATTATTAAAATCTGATCGTCTGCTTTTTACAAGTACATAGCTATAGATATGTCAATTTTTTATTTTTTACTGATGGACAAACAGGATATAGCTCCTTCATGTGTATGTCCGGCGGAAATGTGTACATACGTAACGCACACAAATACAGCTTATCGAAGGTTAATCGATGGCAGCGTTTGCGCATCTCGGACCGCATTCAAATTTCGAACGACTGTCATGGCAACCGAACGCAACGTCCGAAAACTGAATGATACGAATACTGTGTTTTTGACATTGATTTGTTGATACCTACTTTTATTTAACTGTAACACGGCTTTGAGCTCCTGGTAGCCTTATGTTATGAGACCAAAAAAGCCTTATGCAAAATGCCTACTTACTTGACTAAAAGATTTATGTAATAGGTACAGTACGCGACCGAAAATAATGTAGGTACATACATCGGCCTTTAGAATGAAATTTTGGCTTTGTAGAGCGTTGTCTCTGTCACTCGTACATATGTGACGTATTGTCGGTCTAAATGACAGGGACAACGCTTTATAAATCTATCTTCTTCTAAATGTCAATGTACATTACTTTCTGCCGCGTACTGTATATCCTTCCCTCAACGGTAATTAATACAGCAATAAAAATTAAAACCTTTCCTTTTTTCTTCATTTTTAAGGTTGCCAACTGGAACCTATTACTAAGCCTCAACTGCCCGTCCGTTTGTCTGTCTGTCAGCGGGCTGAATGTAAATACCTACCTACTTAGGTAGAAAGTCGAAATTTTCACAGAATGTGTAGGTATTTCATTTCTATTGCCGCTATAACAAAAAAAATGTAAAATTTAAAAATGGCTGTTATGTAATTTAAAAAATGGTTATTTCTTGTACGCAATTGTACGGTACGAAACATGTGCGAGTCCGACTCTCATTTGACTGGTTTTTTAACAATTCTCTAATTGTAAAATATAAAGCTATACACTACAGGTACCTACTACACTACCTACATACCTATACTTACCTACCTACTAACTAAAAGATAACTAAGAAATAATTAAAATTTTAGTACGCTCAAAATAAAAACTAGGAACTTTTCCTGATGAATTTTCTTACAGCAATAATAAGTATGAGATCATACCGATTCTGAACGCAAAAGTTACGAAAATACCTGCATGAATTTTCCAAGCGACGGACAATAATTTTATGCAGGTAGGTACTTAATAAAATAAATTAGACAAAATAATTAGAATTTAATAATTTTAAACCAAATATCACTTGTAGCTACTTGATTATGTTTGATGTGTGGTTTAGTCAAATCAGTTTTTAACTGTTACTATGTGATTGACTTTTAAAATAATTATTATTAGGTACCTAACTTACTTTGCTAACGAATTTTCTGACAAGCAATTATGGGGTAATATTGAATTTAATAAAATACATACTTAAAATAAATTATCACAGGTCCCCGTTGAAGTCTTTTGTATGGAAATTTTGTAAAATCAGCTTTGACCTGCTATGACTAGTTTTTAAATAATTAGTACCTACCTAATTTAGATACTTAGGTACTTTTACTAGCAAATTTTCTCACAAGCAATACCCGTGGTCATACTCATTCTGTACGCTGATGCTATGAAAATAGATGAATTTTCCACGCGACAAAGTATTAGGTATATTTTTGAGTAAAATAAATAAAATAAATTGGGCAAAATAATATACCTAAGTAATAATGTCTACTAGAGTAAGTTTTTTTAATAATTGAAAAACATACTTACAGGTATTCGTTTAAGTCTAATGTTACCTTACTGAAATTCAATAATTTTAGATGCTATTTACAAGCGTGATTTAAAAAAAATAGTTTTCCTTAAGAACTTTCTCACAACAATACCTACTATGAGGACTGAGGTTAAACTCATTCTGAACGCAAAATTTATGAAAATACTTAGGATTAATTTTCTAAGTACCTAACGAACAGTATTTACCTACCTACAAAATAAATACAATAAATTGTGAAAAATAATTTTATTAAAATTTATTAAGTTTCAAGTAGGTACAGGTGCTCGTTGAAGTCTAATGTTTGGAGATTTAATAAAATCAGCTTTTAACTGCTACTAATTAGATAGGTAGGTACCTACTTGATTGACTTCCAAAACTTTAAGCAATGACATCTCTTTATAGCTTCACCATCTAATCTACCTATAGTACGCGACAGGTCGAAATTATAGTCGGGGAGGGAACGCCCTGCACACCCACACAGCCCCCGCGTTAACCCGGTGCGGGTGAGCGTGGGTGTGCGGGGCGTCCCCCCGCCTCATACCCCCATTGGTATCTCAACCTGTCGCAGACTATAGGTAGGTAAATACCTATGCAAGTATAGTTATAATATAGGTACCTAAGCATGAGTCGCGTGCACAGGGTATGCATTTTCGGTAATAACGAGTAAATACCTACTAAGTAAGTACCTATAGATACATTTCAAATAAGAAGACACTCGTCCTTCGGCAATATCACTCCGTAACTCGACCAGCAACTAGTATTACTTATCTATCGTTTGATTTAAATTGACTGATTTTATTATTGAGAAAATACCTACATAAAAATATTAAATATATTCAAAATGTCAGGGTAAGCAGTGCCTTTTTGCATTGATGAAGTGTACGCCACTGCTAAGCATAGCCTATATAATTATAGTACCTGTACTGTACCTGTTATTATGTAGGTACCTACACATGTAGGTAACATTTCAAGAAACTAATCAAATAAAAGTAAAACATGAAAAAAATGTAAATATATAACTAATTCATCATTAAATAATAAAACACGTATTAATTAAGATTTAGTTTGCTAATTGGCAATTCAGTGCTATAAAATTGGATTTTAAACAAATCACTACAGAATTTTAAATGTCCACTATGTTACGGTACCTACCTACCTACCTACCTACCAATTTCGGTGGGAATCAAAAAGGTAGTAAAACTTATTGTTTAATTAGTTCCTTATCTAGAAAACTTGTCTTAATTCAATATGTCTAGGATTACATTATAAAATAATAATTGGTTATTTATGTAACGGATTTATGTAACATTTTACAGAAATACCTAATTTTATGACTATAAAATTTATTCAACAGATTATATTATTGGATCAGATACCAACTAGTTTACAATCTTAATGACATGCAAACCATTCAAATCTGAGAAATAATTTATCGATCAAAAACTACCTACGCATACTACAGAATAAAGAAATATACAAGTTCACTATGATAAGGATGATCTTGAAAAAATTACGTACTGCACAATCACATCATTGTTACTGAAATACTCTGATTTCAATTCAAAATCATACCTACTACCTATTACAGTTGGAAGATATTTTAATTTACAAAAAATATGTACCTACTAGGTACCTACTTAGGTAGTTATATCAGTAAGGAATATCCAATTAAATTAGTGAATTTTTAAAAAAATATGTTGATTTATATAAAATATACCTACTAAGTATATAAGTACCTATATACCTACCTACCTACTTACCCAAAAGTAAAACATAATTATACATAACTACATAAAAATTCTAACCTATGGCTTAGCAATTTATAAGTAGTAGGTATAGATATAGGTATATATACCTATCTTTACCACACGACCTATTTTATAATTTTTATGATAGTATTTTACCTACACTTTGGGTTATAGGTACCTACGGGTATTGTTAATCATATTTATATACCTAATACATACATAATTATAATATATATCCTATATACGTATATTATATTCATAACAATATATTATATCATATTTGTTAGATAGGTTTATTATTACAAATTGATACTATAGGTATATATAAATAGATTTAAAAGAATAATATTATGCAATGTTATTGTTTATTTAGTTACTTTTCGAGTAAACTATTCAAAACATTCTGATATGATTTTTATCAGTTAGCAAAAAGACGATTCGATATGTCGTATTCAGATCCCGACGGATAATTTTGTAGAGCTCTTGTATGACTCTACGTTTCTAACTTCATATAACTACCATATTGGTTATTTTTGATTGTATCTTAATATTATCCATCATTTCTTCTCGATTTTACTCTATATTTATTAATTTTTATATATTATTAATAATTATTTTAGACCTTATAATTATTATTACCCTACTCTTACTTTACTTGGAAAGGATGAAAAATTTAACAGAAATATTGGCAAGTTTTTGTTAAGGCTTTAAGAAATACCTATGTCCTATATATTTCCATTGCTTATGATTGTTTCTGTTCTCTAACTCACATAGAGTTAAAAATATATATAGATACCAGCTGGCTCTACATTTGTATAGCTTTGATGGGTGCTGTTTTATTTACTCCAGTTTTTCTAATAAAAGACTAACATACAATTAATTTGGGAAAATGAAGGTACCTTGAATGTCCTCGTCAGATGAATATCACAGTTATATCGTTCACTATCACTTTTATTCACTGAATAATCATAACACACTGAAATCATATGCTCCATTCCGTCAAGTCCATTTTAGTAACGCAACAGCACAGGTCACAATGCATAAATATTTTGCTTTTTTGATCAGGAGATATTAGGTAGGTTAGTGAGATGTAGATGTTTAGATAATGGTGTTTTGAATGAGAGTAGTTTGATAGTTCATTGCGCAGGCGCGGCGCGGCGTTATAAAGCGACCGCACGTGAAGCGGCGTCGTTGGGACGCAACCCGACACTAAACCCGTCGTATGACTTTTTGTACAAACGCGCGCAATCGGCCGTCCTCGGTTGCACTCGGCTCCGCCGATTGCCGCTCGGATATTTCTGCAATGCCATTGGTGGAAATCTACGTCGGGCGGCCAACGAGGGCGTGACTATACTACGTGATGGGAGTGTTCTCTTTTTAAATTTTCTTTTTCTCTTTTTGGGCGGGCGTACAGTGGTGTGCGTCAGTCGACGCTCTCGCGCCGCGAGTGATGGATGGCAGGAGAGGAACAATGGAGGCGATTTTTATTATATGTTGTTATGAATAACGCTAGGCCGTCGCGTCGGCTCAGCAATACCTATTTGAGATTAATTGCCAATAATTCACTGAATATTGTTATAAGCTATAGAAATCTCGTTTTAAGTATATAACTTTAGAGTAGGTAGGCCTACTCTTGCCTTATAAGACGAACAACTTTCTTACTGAAGCTAAGTACCTAGGTGTTCAGGATTGTTCGTTCTCTAAGTTTAATGTTTTTTTTTTTTTATAGATTTATAAATATTGAAGTAACCTACCTAATAGCTACACACACAACACAATATAATAAACACAACACAACACAATGTAATAGGTACACAGCAGTGGCGTGCAGGTCATAGAGGCATAAATGCACTGCTTACCCCAGTTGTAATGGCTCAATGCATATTTTTCATTATGACCTGCCAGTAAATAGGTTCCTACCTAACTAATGCTTACCCTGGCTTCAAACACTGTGCATGCCACTGGTACACAGTGGCATAGAGCATAGAGCTATATCAAAAATAAATGAGCCTTTTAAATAAATTAAATGAAAACGGTGCAAATGGACATGAAATTTTACAGACATTGTAAGGCATTGTCTTCAATATGTGTCAATAAATATAAAAAGATTTATTAACTAGGTAGTTAATAAATCAATGGGTGAAAGAAAGAAAATAGAAATCGGTTCTGTAGTTCCAGAGATTCCCCCCTACAAACAAACTTTACGACATTACCTCTTTATAATATTATAGTATAGATTTCTAGCTTAACTTAATATGTGATCTAAGTTACTTATTAGGTAGGTAGGAAGAGTCAGGATGCCGATTATGAGACACCATTTTTGTTATTGGCCATAAAAATATATAATTGGACTAATGACTATGAAAATTGCAATATTCGATAGGGCATTTAATGAGGTTTATCTATAAAAGACCATTTTGTACTGAGTATGATGCTTTTTTTATTATAACAGATAATGTCAGAAAATTCAGAAATTACGTCTCCGGTAAAAAGTCTCATTTAATTGGTTTGAGTATAGATTTAGAGGAAAAGGAAAAAATAAATTCAAATTTAACTTTTATCGGCGATGTTAATTACGTACATAGGTATTTCATAGATATAATCTTTCACAGACTCAACTTAATCACAGTGATTTTTAAATGGCATTAAACAGTATCAAAAATCAACTTATTACGATAAAATTAAAAGTATCTATTAAATCTCAAATTTAAAAAATACAAAGAACACAAAAATTGACCAATATTAACTTCTCTACAATACCCATGACTCCACTCTGACCAGCCTTGACATCTAGCCTATCTTTCTCCTATCCTGTCTTCTGTAAATCTTCCGCTACAGTAAGTATGGCTATTCATAGTCACATAATTCATAATCACTGCTGCTGTCTACAAGATCATGTAAGATCTAGAAAATCTAAAAAAGCTATTTTTGAATAGTCATATTTTTATATACTATCCTAATATAAGATATCTCATTTAAGGAGCCCCCACGTGTCTCATGTTAGGAAAACATCTACATTCAACAAAATGGCTGCTTATTATTTTTTGGCAAAGAAAATGTAACAAAACTGCAACTGCCTGTTAAAATTAATCTTATAATTTGATACAATGACTATAAATTGAAATCATTTAGTGCAGTTATCAAGTTGTGACATGCCTTGTAAACATTTGATGTCCAAACTCTAGTTTTGTGGTTCCGTAAAAACCCACGTGTACACAACTTAACTTCGCCTCAGACTGGAAAGCAGTAAGACACGTTTCGATCTGTTGCCGCGCGGCTTCTAACGACAGTAAAGCCAAATAGCGGCGGTGATTAGTTACGCCAAAACCTCACTATCTCATATTTGGCAACCATCTCATATTCGGCATCCTGACCCTACTATTCGGAACAAAATCACTTAGTAGGTAAGTGAAAAAATCGAAACTGGTAAATTTTGAGTCAAATTTGCATACGTATTATATTATATCAAAATACGTATCTACCTATATAAAAAACTGACATAAATTTAACTTTTTTAGGAATCTATTAATAAGTCAATACTCTTAAAAATCGGTCCAGTAGTTTTAAGAATGTCACAAAATCACGTTAAATTTAAAATTAATTATAATTTTAATTACAATTCATTTTTAATTTTAACAATAAGTAATTAATTTTTATTTTTAACTACTTACTTATTTAATATTAGTTTATTTTTAATTTTAATAATTCACGTTATTAATTTGCCAGTAGGTATGCTGTAATCTTTACTTGTCCATTTCGAAACATTTTCGTCCGGCTTATTGTAACGTTTCGAAACAGACGTTTCAAACATGCTGCCGCTTCACAATCAATTTAAAATTATTCGAATTTTACACGAAAAATCCTTTCATGCCGTATTTTATTAGGTAGGTACATAGAATACATTCTTAGGCATGAATTAAAAATAATTTACCTAACATTGTTCAGGCCGTAAAAGTAGGTACACAAAATGACGTTTCCAACCAGACAAACACCAACCTTAAATTTGTTACACGAAATTTGACCGTCCAATAATATTGCTTTCTGGCACTTGTTTCAAGTTATCCGATGTTTCTAGTAATAGTCTGAGGTTGGGGTTAGGAGACTTAGGTATAAATAAACAGCATCTCAGTATCTCAGCATACGAAACCAGAGCGAAGAGATATTTTCCGTTACCAACGACACCTCACACCCACACTCCAAGCGGGCAACCAGTCTGAATAACATTTAACCCCTTTTCAAATGTAAAAGCATTACGGAATGAAAAAACAGCACTTATGTACCCCGCGACGCAGATAAACCATCTCCCGTACAAAGCGTACAAAGATACAATACCTCTGAAAGGGTTCAAGAACGCACTTTTAAATTAACCCCAGACAGCACAACAAGGACTGAACGATCTCTCCAGTCACGTCCCAGTTTCAACCTTCGCGCACTCCACTAGAGATCAAAACACGTCATACTCCCTCGCGTTTGAAAAGCGGCATAAAATATTAGTCGACGCAGTACCTCTGTTTAAAATAGGGCCGTTTATATTTTTCCTTTTCATGTTATTGTCTCTGGCTGGCAGCGCTTGCAACCGTCACGTTCCAATTTTGAAAAGTGTCGGAACAAAATGGTTGGCGCTTTGTGCTGCTCCCTCGCTCGGCTGCGTTGAATTCGCTAATTTAGCAGATGCTAGCTTTGGCTTTGATGTCCCGACCATGTATGATGTTCAGACGTCTAACTACGTTTTATAAAGGTATTTTCCATGTTGTTTGCTCCGTAAAGGAAAAACAGACGAGCGGCTCGCTCGGATCGTGATTCGTAATTATTCATACGGCATACCGACGTCAAAAGTATCATCTTAGCTATAGGTGAGCAGTCATAGATACAAGTTAAAGTACAACCTTCGATCAAAGCAGGCTGGTAACCAAATTGGAACATCACTGTACCGTGTTTACAACTCGACAAAAAAAAATGTATAACAAAGGAGCCGAATTTAAATTCCAATCGAACTTTGACACATGTCTGCCACCATAAACAATGAAAATTCAAATCATCGTTCAGTTCGACAGCCGACCTAATGCGATTGTGGCTTGCGCTCGTAGTCTATGGCTCTTCATCTATAAATGGGAGCCTTTTCTTTCGCTTTTTCTTCACAAAATCTGAGTCGAGATGGACCGATAAGCTATCTCGTGTGAGATGGTCTCAATATCCACAGATGGCCTTGCTCTCGAGTAATCTCTGTGCTTGGCGTAGATATTTTTGTCATTTTTTGCTGTGGTTTCTTTGGAAACGCTTTGTAGTCTAATAAGGACATTATTTTGACGGGATCACGCCGTTGTAATAATGTAAACACTGATTGAGTACAGATAAGTAAGACAATCAGTATGCTATGAATTGAGGTTTTTGTTGTGGTATGAATTCGTCCCATATACCTATTCAGTGCTCAGTGTGGATCTATTTTGCTTAGAAAATTTATCTTACAGCTGCTTGTTGAAATCATTGCTTCCTTTATTTAGAAGAAATGAATGAAAAACCTACCTACTTTCTATTAGGTAGTTACAGGTATCATCCATGGAGCTGTGAATCAGCTTAGCTTATTATCTGTTAGGTCTATGCTGTTACAATAAATAGGTAGGTAGGTACAATGACCTCTGGTCTCTGCTGGATTGGACTGTAATGTACTATTACATACTAAGTATTACATCTTGTTAGGTAGGTATGTGATATCTCCCAAAGCCACCATGATCCAAACTTCATAGTCGCTAATCGTTCCGCGCTGTATTGGGAACAATACGCATAAAACTTTCAGCTTTTATAAAATAATGATAGTGTGGGCTGTGGCCCTTCCGGACTCTAAGTCCAATAGATACATACTTAAGTGTATCTACTTACCTATCAATTCAAAAGTGCTCGGTTATAAATTTTAGACTTATAAAATTATATATTGTATTTACAGGATTTTGATCTGCTTATAGGGTTCAATAAAATTGAACAAATATAGCTATGGTTAGGTTATCGAAAAAAATATTCATTAAGCATCCGTAAAGTTGTCACGCAGCCATGAAAAAAAAAAGTCCAGTTTAGGAGACAATCGCCGTACCTATACCTTATCTGTGCAAGTTAGCAAACAAAACATCGGAGCCGGCAATAAGCATAAAACAAAATCGTTTCGACCCCACACACGCCGTCGCCGGAACACTTGGAAAAATCCCTATGGATTTTCCGCGCGGGAGTGAGGCGACCGCTGCGGGGGACGGGGGAAGGAACGTAAAAGAGAAAAGCTGCGAGTTTTTATCTCGGCGCCATAAATTTTATTCGTAGCGTGATTTAGTGCGCAGATTGCCCCCCTCGCCCCGCGCCCCCGCGCCTACGCCTCGCCCGGGTAAGGCTGCTAGTCATTGTCAAAATTATTGCACCCCTATCTACTGAAGCTTTAAATATATGTCCTCGACACGTTCCTGTGCCTACAACCCGTTCCAAACCTGAACACGCTTTCATGTAAATTTTATAAGTCGTACACCACCGAGAATCGTGCACTTAAACTCGTCACTTCGATAAGGATCTCCGAATAAGAACCTCTAGTAGGACAAACGAGAGTTGCCATCCAAGTTTTAATTACTCGACTGAGACATTCCGAGCTCTCGCTCATTGTACCCGCGGCCTGTTTATTCCAGTAGATAGTTACGCAAACTGCTTTACTTACTTGTTAACGGCGTTGAAACTTCCACATGATCTAGTTCCAATACTTTTACTTACACAACATAAGGCTCGGCCCGACTGAACGAGGATTAGTGCAATATCGGGCCAGTGGCGCCATCCGACTCTGAAAGGCTCCAACAATACTCGCTGCTGCGTTAATCCTTCATTATTTTAGCTTTAGAGTAAATCTCGAGTTATTTGTCAATAGCGCGCCACAAAGGCACCCAAATACCCTTACTATGGCTGAAAAACATAATAGGTACACGCCTCATAATAGTGGAACAATTGAGAAACTTGTTAAAATCATAATGCGCTTTTGTTGGCCCCTTGACAGTTACTTTGTGAGTTTTTTCGCAAGCTAGGCTTCGGTCTCGTATTGCGGTGCGCTTGCAAATGACATGTTTCTTTTTCCGAGTTCTGGCGAATCCTCGATCGCTATCGGCAGCGCGTATTTTATGTAAACACGACAAATTTTGTGGCATGGATGCGGAATGGGACCCGCAGATGCGCCGGCGTTATTTTTATTGTCTATGTAGGTTCGAAGGTTCGCATTTGATCCGGGACGCTCTCTCCACACTGTGTCTTATCTCAGATCGGGTTTTATGAAACCCTAAATTTACGACTGTGGTCGAGGGGTGGGAGCCGGTATAAGCTCTCAACGCGCGACGCTTCGCTGCTAGGAACACTTTTGTCACCTACAATTCATGGCAAGGCACGTTCGGCAAAAATTCTGCGTGTCAAATTGCTGTAAGCGTTCGATCGATGCCAAGATCGGAGATAGATCAGCATTGATGTCGCACCTATAAAACTGTGGATCTTTGATAATATTCGAATTTTGAATATTGAAGCACGATAACCAACTATCGAAATATTTAACTCCGATTTGTTTTTATTGAAAATTTCAAACTGAATAAATAACGGTGTTTGTACTTTTGATGTCAAAGCTTTATAGCTAAAACTTGTTTTTTAATATTTTATATAAGACTTTTAAATTATGCCAAACTCTTGTAACTCCTTAATTGGGAAGCGTAGACCCAACCGGGTTAGTCCAGATACAGGCAGATCCTCTATAAATTACGAGAATAAATCCCGGGAAAGAAAAATTGCCCTCTAGAGCACATAATTCTTTCCTTGTCACAATCCCTCCTTATCTACGGCCAATACCGGATTACAATGCGATTTTTATTTCATGCCGTAAGTATTTACCTACTGTTGTATTTCTATGTGTTTTATCTTAGCTGCCTTTGCACGTATGTACGTTTGATACTTGGCCGGTGGAAAGCTTATCTTGTATGACATAAACAAGTTCTTTTTTTGTACAGTTCAGTCGTAAATAGGTAAGACTTTAGTAAATTTACATAGATAAATAAGTGCTTGTTCTTCATACAATAATTCATAATGATTTATATTGTGTACATTACTTACATGAGTACCTACGTACTTATGTAGTTACCTATATCAGTGCCCTTTATACCTAATATATTTTTAAGAGTAGGTACATATTTGATATTATAAGAAAAATTAATTGTTGCTTCTTATAAGCTAGATACTCATTACACCTACTTGTGCGATTTATTAAGTAGACAGGTTGACCCCAGGAAGCCCACTTATTAAAGCAGTACCTAGATAGTTAATAGGAGAGAAAATAAAAGGATCTAAATCAGCTCTACATTTTCAACAAATTCATAATAAATATACCTAATACTTATCTAAATCAAAACTATTATGCCAAAAAAAAACTGATTTAGAATGTACAAATAAAGCTCTTTCATATGATACCCCACTTGGTATAGTAAGTAATTTTACTTTGAAAGTTGAACATAGCAATAGGTTCATGAACAAATACCTAATTTGTTCGTGAACACATTTTAATTTTTTTCTTATAATGTAATTATTGTATTTTCCCCCTTATGTCTGCTATAAGACCTACCTACCAGCCAAATTTCATGATTCTAGGTCAACGGGAAGTAGGTACCCTGTAGGTTTCTTGACAGACAGACAGACAGACAACAAAGTGATTCTATAAGGGTTCCGTTTTTCCTTTTGAGGTACAAAACCCTAAAAATGGTTGTTTGTGTACTGCCTACACTATCTGCTCTACGCCCGCGCCACATCAAAGTAATGTGGTCATAATGCTAAAAATAAGATGATGACCATCATCCCCCACACCGATTTACCTAAACCAAAATGTGTCTTTGTATTAACAAAAATGTACACACAAATTGATCAATCACTATATTATATCACGATAACTAATATTTTATACTTTTAACAATATGTTCTAATGGACAGTGACAAATGCATCCCTTTGTTGCAAATATTGAGATGTCACTGTTACGTGGGGTAGCCAATCTTCACTTTTTTTCAGTATATTTCCTAGTTTTTAACTTTATAGACTTGCGCTTGACTGCAATCATACCTACTTCACGCGTAATAAACATAGGCATTTTGCTGAAAAACCAGTAGGTAGGTATAACTATATTATATTCTTTGGACAGTGACAAATGCAGCCCTTTGTTGCAAATATTGAGATGTCACTGTTACGTGGGGTAGCCAATCTTCACTTTTTTTCAGTACATTTCCTAGTTTTTAACTTTATAGACTTGCGCTTGACTGCAATCATACCTACTTCACGCGTAATAAACATAGGTATTTTGCTGAAAAACCAGTAGGTACTTATAACTAATATATTATACTTTTAACAATAGGTATGTTCTAATGGACAGTGACAAATGCAGCCCTTTGTTGCAAATATTGAGATGTCACTGTTACGTACTTGGGGTAGCCAATCTTCACGTTTTTTTTTTCAGTTTTTTTCCTAGTTTTTTAACTTTACAGACTTGCGCTTGACTGCAATCATATTTCACGCGTAATCAACATAGGTACTTTGCTGAAAAATCAGTAGGTATTACAGAATGCAAAATGGTCGTTTTATGAAGCCATGCTGCAAATGGAAAAAATTACTTTGCAGCCTTAAGCAGTATGCGACAGTCTATTTATTCTCTGTCTTGGTATTCTTGTTGAGAAATGGCGTAGAATTGGAATTCCTACCTACGTCACGACAGCCTGCCGACTATTCTCGCTACATTTTAAATTATTGTATAATATATATACATGTACATATATGTATATAATAAAATATATAAATTATAATTTATTACATTTTAAATTATTATACCTACCATCTGGCCCTGCGGTATGCCGCAATGTTGCACTATACTTAGTAGGTATGTACCTAATTAGGCTTATTTTTTTAGTTAGCTAGAATTAAATGCTAAACAGAAAACTCAGAAATAACTTTGGTACCAGATCCTAATTATATCGGTATGGCATAATATGATTGCAAATTTAACACTTGAAAAGAGCAACCACTGAGTTTCTTGCTGGTTCTTCACGGTAGAAACGACACTCCGAACCAGTGGTAGGTTCCTAACCAAGATAAGCGCGTATAAAATCAAAGTTTTTAAGTTGCTTCGAATATTTCTCTTCACCGAAATTTACCTATCTAAGCTGTTTTTTTAACTGAAGGTATACTTAATCAGAAAGAAAGAAAAACGTTTATATCTTAAATCCTTCTTAAATAATTATTATGTAGTGCTAGCTTTCTACAGTCCGAGTCCTGTTTCTCAAATTTTAAAGACGGGACCCCTACAATTGCAAAGCGACAATCCTACAAATTCACAAAAATATCCCAAAAGTATTCTGGGAGAAATATTTTGACAGCATAATGAATAGGCAGGTATCGGCCGTGACAGGCTAATGGTACTTTAATAGATATCTAAGGTATCGTGACTAAGTATAGATTGGCATTTTCGAAATACGTCGAATTTTTTCGAAAGCAGCCTGATTTTACTTTCACTTCGATGAGTAAGGTACCTACAGCGGTAATCTAAATATATAAAAGGAAAAAAAAGGTGACTGACTGACTGACTGACTGACTGACTGACTGACTGACTGACTGATCTATCAACGCATAGCTCAAACTACTGGACGTATCGGGCTGAAATTTGGCATGCAGATAGCTATTATGACGTAGGCATCCGCTAAGAAAGGATTTTTGAAAATTCAAACCCCAAGGGGGTGAAATAGGGGTTTGAAATTTGTGTAGTCCACGCGGACAAAGTCGCGAGCATAAGCTAGTAATATATTGAACTCCAAACAGCACACTCATTTTAAAGTCGTAAGCTCTGGAAAATCTCTGCCCCTACCTATACAGGTCTATAAAACTTGTATAACCATAATCAAAACCATAACTGTCCATGGGTAAGTATCCAAATATTTTGCAAATAAAAATGAATTCTCAATGATTGCTTTTTGATTTACGAGTAGGTACCTACGTACACGAATCACTGTGCGCCTATTTATTATGACTATTATCTAGTTTTTCCATTAATTGCGCAACAAATGCGGTGACATAGCATTGTATGGGATTTATTGGCTCCTATTGTTGGCTAGGGGCTACACCTCAGACTAACGAATATAGTATAGAAGGAGCATACACTTACTCTGTACGGGATTATTAAATAGTGTACCTACATACAATCTAAAATACAAAATCTAAGACCTGAATAGGTAGATATACCTACACTTGAAACACAATCGCGGAAGAATAGTTAACATACCTATCAAAATTAAATTAATAATTTGGGAAATCTAAGAACATTTAGGGCCTGTTTCACAACCGTCAGATAAACTTCATCTAATAAATATATTGGATGTTACGACAGTTTTTTGTACTGGGCATCTGTCAAAATGCCAAATTATTCATTAGATAAAGTTTATCTGGCGGTTGTGAAACCAGGTCTTACCTTAAACTTGTAAAATAATAAGCCTTTCATAGCCAAGATGCAAAAGGTTGAATTGTAGCCAGCGATATTACAATGTCTGTGCATTAAACGAATGGATCGATTACCTACAAGTACCTACGTTGCAGCTAAGAGTCATTTCTATTATACATATATACGATTGTAATATACCTAAGTATAATACTAGGTATACCTACCTATTCAATGTTCTGAGGGCATGAGGGCAAGAAAGATCTGGAAGCACAATCATCAAGCTGGGCAGGAAGCTGTGTGTCACGTAGATACACAACATTTGTATTGCGAATCGGCTTCCTTTGTATCGAAGGAGCCCATTTGTTCATCTGAACAGTGAGCGTATTTCAGTTTCCCTTAGTCCAATTCCTATCTGTGTTTTATCTTTAGTCTGTGACTGAAAGTTGCAACGCAGCGTGCAGTAACGGCGCTATTTATTTACTTTGTTATGGAGATTATTTATTTATCTGTCCTAAGGATACATTGTTGACCACTCTTTGTAAGCTTTGGTGGCTTTCAAAAGCTTCCATTGCTACTTGTATCTAACAATTTACAAACACGTTGTAGGTAGGTAGGTATGTGTGAATTGAGTCAACAATGAAATATTTATTTTGATAGATATTTCTTTGGTGCATTGGTGAGCGTTTAAGTGGGAAGCCCTGCGGGGTGATTTTCTAACTCAGTGATCTTAAGATCACTAACTAGTAAATGATAGCTATCAAACTCATTTCTATACCTAGTTGAAATGGCAATCGGGGTATGAGGCGTGGGGACACCCCGTACGTCCGCACGTCACCCGCACTCGCCCGCATCGAGCTAGCGCGGGGCTGTGCGGACTAGATTTCCGGAATGGTGTATTTACGAATTTGTAGGTAACTACTAGGTATGTAACTAATGCTAATTAACTGATGCTATAAAACTAACTAACTGATGCCCGCGACGTGGATTTAGGTTTTAAAAATCCCGTGAGAAGTCTTTGATTTTCTGGAATAAAAAGTAGCCTCCTATCAATCTCCAAGTTTTATCAAACTATGCAATGCCAGCCATGCAAAAAATCACCTCTTTTGTTTACCACACCATTTTGTAGGAATGTCTACCTTGGTAGACATTCCTACAAAATGGTGGCATGAATTATTTTGTGTGCACTCCACTCCACAAATGCTTGATTTAAATAATTTGTGTGTTGTTACGTAAATATTTCCGTATGACTAGATTCACAACAGAAAGTAATTTGAGTTGTAAAAAAACAAATTCCTTTCATCTGGCGCTTAGTTTGATGCCTTTGTCTACACCAGACACAAAGATATGCCCCGTTTGCCACAGATTATAACAAAGAAAGGAAAGGCTACTAGATTTTTTCTCTATTGTTTGACCAAGACTTACAATGGAATTTTTAATCCGAGGGCGATGGGCGAAACACAAAAGATAGATTCGATATTTAATACAAAGATCTACATAACATGGAATACAATTATTTTTATCACATGTACCTAGGTAAGTATGTGAAACACCTAACATAAGTTCATTTATTACTGTAGGCAACCTATCTTGTCTAACAGATTTTCAGGTAAGACATAGGTAGGTAATATTAAAGGTGATTTAGAAAATTAATTTCAAATGACTCAAAATCAATTCAATCCGAATAAAGCTAGTAGCAACCATTTTGAGTTACTTAGGTAGTTGTTAGATAACTGTACCTGATTAATTATACAAAATAACAAGTACTTAATAATTTCAAAAATCAAGTCATCATAACCATCGTCATATCCACTAAGTAGGTACTGAGCACAGGCTTTCCCTAGTGAGCGCCACCATAGCTAGTCCTTAGTCTTCCTCATTCAGCCGGCCTTCCTAGGCCTAGTAGACCTAGTATCTATAGGTAGGTACCTAGGTAGGTACTTGCCGTACAGTTACAAGTTTCTAATAGGTAGGTATAGATAGGCAAGTATAGAGCTATCATAGAACCACTTGATAGAAAAACCCCAGTTAGACTCACAGAATAAATTAATTGCACAAGCGACTACCTACGCATTTTCTGCTCAAACTATTCTCTGCTCAAACAAACAATAGCAAAGCCAATAAATCAATATGGATTCGAAACAGTGTATCTCAAATATGACGGACAGTGCCACACAGAGCGTTCCCAACAACATCCCTATCGCACAACAACCTAAAAGAAATTAAAGTGTCCGTCTGTTTCAATTGTGTCCCCTTAGCGCTAAAATTGTGATTAAGTATCATACCTATCAAGTACTACCACGTACGTCGTACAATCGCAGTTGTTGCTGATTTTCTTGTTATCTTGCTGCAACTATGCCTTTTACTGCCGAAATTAATAATCAGATCTGATGAAAAGTTACTTTGTAATTTGACAAAAATTCTATTAGGTAAGTATATTTTTGACAAATAACAAAGTGATCAATAAGCTGTCGATAGCTTACCGATAGATTGATCATTAATTAATTTCGGCTGTTAGCCAATAGTGAGAGAGAGTCAGCCAATCGAGGTGATCGAGATCTAAGCTTCCTGCTGGTCGATTGCTGTATCAGTTATTGCTACAATGTCGTTGATGTGATTGGCTAGATTTTGTGAAATTCTTGCTGCAACATGCATTTCAGACAATAATGAGAGAAAGTCGCTCAAACAGAGCTGCGAAACGAATCTTCGGAACGGTAATATGTAGGTGTAGTACGCGACACGTTGAAATGGCAATCGGGGAGGGAACGCCCCGCACACGGGTGACGTAAGGGTATGCGGGGCGTCCCTCCACCTCATACCCCAAATGTCATCTCAAGATTCTCAACCTGGGCGCGGACTTACCTAAGTATTTTGTCGGAATTTTCTCTAGCAGGTGGAGGATAACGCAAGGGCGATCTAGGCTCCTTTTTGTCAAAACAAAGGATTCCTATGGGATTTTTTGAAAATTTCAATCCATGTGGACAAGGATGCGCGCTAAAACTAGTCCCAAATATGATGACGGACAGAGCCATACAGACCCTCAGGGCGCACCGTGAAACATCCCCATCGCACGCTCTATTAGCTGCATTAGCATTGGACACGGCCGCCTTGTTACCAAACACGAAGCCCAGAAAAGCGAAAACAGACATATTTATTGCAATACGAGATAATTTAACGATGTGAACGCGATCCGGCCGCGGTAATTCGGTCAAAGTTTAATTCGTTGACAAAGATTACGAGACTTTCTAATCGCCTGGGCGTGAGTTTGAGTGCGTAATTTCAATTTTATGTTCGGCTAAATTGTGGGAGGAACGCGCACCGCTCGTGCCTGACGCGATTATTTCGCAGTAAACTTAATGAAGAAAAGTCGTAATTTTTTTATGTACCAAAACATAAAAGAGCACTGCCTCTGCTTAGAAGGATAGCTATGCTTTTCACACAATAACACTTACGTATTTTTTCACGCTTCTTTTTATCAGTTTTCATTGTCAGTCATATCCACTCAAAATAAGGTAGCCAAAGTTTGTTATCATTATCGTCAACTGGTAGACATCCACTGCTGTAGGGACTTCTACATGGCACGTGATATACTTACCTATGTGGGTCACAATCAGTACCATTATTATAAATGCGAAAGTGTGTTTGTTTGTTGTTTTATTGGTTTGTTGGTCTGTTGGTTTGTTGGTTTTTCCTTCAATCACGGCGCAACGGTGCAACGGATTGACGTGATTTTTTGCATGGGTATAGATAAAGACCTGGAGAGTGACAAAGGCTACTTTTTATCCCGGAAAATCAAAGAGTTCCCACGGGATTTTTAAAAACCTAATTTCACGCGGACAAAGTCGCGGGCATCCAGCTAGTAGTAAAATAAAGAACGAGCAATCTGAATAATGTCTACGTAACAAATCAATCAAAACAGATCGACGCACGACTTTAATTCTTGGATTAGCACTTAAATAAGTTTCATACCTAGTACCTACTTACCTACTTAGTAAAAAAATTACGCGTTGAAGTCATGTTGAAATATTACGATGTAAACAAACCTCCCATATTAAACAGAAATAAAACGCATATTTAGCCAAAAGGCGAGGGTTGATTAGCGACGGCTAATCACAGATTTGATACGGCCGCGTTACAGATACGTAGATAAAAACTGAATGTAACCACCCCTACAGTATGAGTATTAGCTATTAGCTACAATAAATTAGATAACCGAAAAGTTAATTTATTAGTGTACACCCAATTTATCTGAGCCTTTTATTTCTATGTTATACAGATTAAGGTCACGGTTATAAATAGATAGTTGAATTATCTTTACGGCTCATTTTCATTGATCGATACACCGCATTCGGGATAACAGCCAGCGAAATTATTATACGATCAAAAACTAAGTCGATAGGTGTCCACCTACAGTATGCGGGTCAGCCCGTAGGCTGCGTATAGCAACCAAAATAATGAAAAAGTTGGTTGAGTGTGAGTCCGACTGACACACGAAGGGTTGCTTACCATCTTACAAAAAAATAACGCTTTTTTTCGAGGCGGCTATTTCGAAATCGTGATTAGGTATTTGTTGTTATTACGGCAATAGAAATACACATTCTGTGAAAATTTCAACTCTCTGCTTATTATGGTTCACGAGATAGAACCCGCTGACAAACAGATGTACGGGCGGACGAACGAATGGACAGCGGAGGTTTAGTAATAGCACAGGTAATAGAGTCCCATTGGCACCCTTCGGGTACGGAATCCTAAAAATTGGATAGGTATGTGCGACATGAACTCGCGTGGAGACGATTCCGTACTATAAATATGTAAGTTTGTTTGTTCACACAATATTAAAAGATTTACCATGTTATTTTGAGACCATAGACTTGTTAAGTATTATAGGTTTATAAGTAAAGAATATAGATATCCACGTTTTTAAATTAAGTAGGTAGGTACACTGTCTTTTTATTTTGGCTCAAAATAAAAAATAAGTAGGATCTATTGCAATATTATTATGTAAACTTATCATTAAAAATTTTATACACCCGTCTAATATTTCAGAATGTGATTTTAAAATATCCGGTCAAATATGATTAAGTTGTAACAGTTGCTGATTTTGATGAATATTCATGAGCAAAATTAATTTTGTGATTAAATTAATAAATATGACGTGTGTGTACCTACCTATGTGCACATTAAAGTCAAAATAAAACCTACTTTACGATTTAAGTACAGGTATTAAAGTATTACAAACTTACTCAATGATTTCATAAGTCCTATAGGTAATTAGGTAGGTATTGTGACTTACCTATTCGTAGATTGTACCTAATATAAATAAACAAATTATTGATCGAAAAACATAGATACAAGTAGGTACATCTGCATATTTAGGTAAATGTACAATACGTTCTTAGAATATTTTTATCCTTACAATTTAATTGTTCTTACAATTATTTACTTATTATAACCAATTGTAGGTTTTTTATGGCACTATTTCATTTACAAATTATGAAATTTAAATTATTAATACTTCAATTTAATTTAGAAATCCAAAAAAACGTTATTTCATAGTTTTAAGTTTTCACTTCTGTCGGCAGTCCTCACTTAGTTCCATTTTTTTCTTTATATAATTAAGTAGGTACAATGAAAGAGAGATGCCAAAGTGTAAAAATTGATCACTACTAGAGAGATATTTCCAAGAGTCTTAGTACCTAAGTAAAATAAAATCTTTTATAAACTGAGTAATTTTCCTTCATACAAATCCGTCGTAAGTGTGCGCATACCTCCTCTATTATAATATTATTATTTACGAGCGACTCCCGCGTCGGCTTGGCAAAGAAACTTTAAATTTAATTAGATAGCGTCATCGAAGAGATGGGATGTATTCGGAAGTCGATCCTTATCTCGATCACCTTGCGAGCAAGGATGCTGTGATTTAGTAACCGAAATCGTTCCCAAAACCTTGTTACCTAATTAACTAGATAAACAACTCGTCGGCTTTTGTAAGATGTCGTATCTTAGGTTAGTATAAATAAGTACGTACAAAATTATTCTTTAAGAATGTTTAAAGCATCGATATACATGAACAAAAATTTTCACGGTTTTGGAACCAAATTAATCAGCGTCTTAGATACTAATGATTAATGAACGACCCGTTTGAAATCCAGAAGTTGCATTGGTGCTAAAGCACCACTGAGTCTGTGCCATTTTGTTTGTTCACTGGCCCTGTCCATACGAGGTAATAGGTATATAAGTCAATGGCTTAAAAATAAAATTTGAAGACTAAGTATAGATAGGTAGGGGAGGTGTGCCCAAAGTGGACATATCGGGCAAAGCGGTCACTCGTAAGTTTTCGGTTATTTGAAATAACTATTATGATATTTATTACGATGAGCCAGTGAACTTTTCTTGAAGGCTTACCTGGCGATGGTTTGTTCGTCTACCACCAAAATTACGTTTGCCCTTTACCATGCTTTTAATAATTATATTGAATAATTTATTTTATTAGGTATATTGAGCATTAGATATACCAACAACATAAAACCATTAAAAATAGCTTTTACGTTGCACATACTTTTTGCTAGCTATGTAAATACAATACCCTACCATGATTTTTAAAAGCAAAACTCACGTAAGTAGAATTTCTACCTCCAAAGTATCCTTAAAACGCAGTCTCCTCCGGACAGATCGGATAAACTAGCTCAAATAATATGTTAATGGCATGTGACACGGAATACAAAATTAACTATCCCGTATTCAAGCCGCGCAGGTAAATGCATCAAAATTAATTAAGGTGGGCACAGACCGCCCGCGCGCTACCGTCCCGGCGGGGCGTCCCGTGACGACTTCATGCGGATTCCGGGAACCCGGGACGAGGTGATCTAGCCAGACCTATCCTTGTACGAGGCTATGGGTTGTACGTGCTTTCACTTAGTGAATGTGAACTATATTATGAGGTTTACGAATGTAAACAAAGATAGGTACGTCTTGTTACTTACGTAACTTGAAAAAATTTGGATTGACGCGTGTTTGAATTTTTTATACTTACTACCAGTTAGTACTATTATATTATTCTGTGCTACTAGTGAGTACTGAGTAGGTATATGTGTGAGTTATGATATACGTAAAAATATTATGGTATAGGAAATATCTAAAAGCTATTGCCAGCTTACTACTGAGCGCAGGTCTCCTCTCAGAATTAGAAGAATTTAGGGGGTTTAGGACATAGTTTGCCACGCTGGCCCAGTGCGGATTGGCAGACTTCACACACTTTTGAGAACTAACAAAAGTGCTAAGTATTTTTATCAGTAAGTAGGTATATCACTGAGGCTTTTGGCCTGCAGATCATTATTAAAAAATCTAAGCATTCCTATAATATAGCATAATATGAGCACAATCTCGCTGTATCATCACTTGCCAGCAGATGCTTGCAGCTTTTAGCACAAAAGCGCGGCGCTCAGTTCGATACCTTATTATATCTACTCGACTCGTACATCAACAGTCCAACGCCGATGAATGACGGTCCATTAGATCTACCAACATGAAGTAAATATAAAGTTTACGTTCCGCTCTGGAAACCAAACTCCGCCATAGATTACGGCGCCAAAATATTTTTATTGACCATAAAATTTTCAGAACAAAACAACAAATCATTGGGACAATTGTCTAAAAAACATCAAAAGCGAGGAAGACGCAATGCGTAGCGCCACTACTAAATAAGGCATTTTATACACGAAGTAACCTAAGTATCTGATACATGGCGGTTTATATCTAGATCACTATCGCTATCCTAATATTAGGTATATAAGTACGAGTATTAGCCTCGGAATGAGTATCGCTTTGCCATCACGAAATGTAAGATTATTTTCAATCTGCAACATTTTTTTCGATTATATACATAAGTTACCAATTGGGTATTTTCCTACTTTTGAATTTGATAAATATTAGGTACTAGCTCATGCCCACGACTTCGTCCGCGTGGACTACACAAATTTTAAACCCCTATTTTACCCCCTCAGCGGTTGAATTTTCAAAAATCCTTTCTTAGCGGGTGCCTACGCCATAATAGCTATCTGCATGCCAAATTTTAGCCCGATCTGTCCAGTAGTTTGAGCTGTGCGTTGATAGATCAGTCAGTCAGTCAGTCAGTCACCTTTTCCTTTTATATATTTAGATTACTTTATAATAAACTAGGAAAAAAATAATGACTTAACCATTGGCTATGAAGCTGAAGTTGCCTAGTTTATGAACAGCCTAACGCCGCAGCGGGCGTAAACACGGCGTACCTGTGCGAAGATGGTAACAAAGCTCTTCTCTATGAGTTATCGTTGCAGCCCCTAAAGATATTTCATCGATTTTATTGTGGCACCAATGTCAACTCCGTCTCGACGTAGCCTATAAAAGCGACAGTTTTTTGCGTAATCTCCTCGCAAGCCGAATTGTGGGTTTATTTAATATACCTACCTTCTACTCGTAAACTGAATACATAGATAAATAAGTAGGATCCTTTTTCATTTATTTATGACTAGCTTATGCTCGCGACTTCGTCCGCGTGGACTAGACAAATTTCAAACCCCTTTTCACCCCCTTAGGGGTTGTATTTTCAAAAATCCTTTCTTAGCGGATGCCTACGTCATAAAAGCTATTTGCATGCCAAAGTTCTGCATCAGTAGTTTGAGCTATGCGTTGATAGATCAGTCAGTCAGTCAGTCACCTTTTCCTTTTATATATTTAGAGATATGGGGAAAACCAACATTTGATTCTAGGTAAGTACTCTTTTATAACATTCGATGATATTTACAAACCTCACTTTCATTACTCGAAAGAGAACGCATTCAACGGCTTCGGGGTGTGGGCGATCTTAAACGCATGCCATAAGATCCGCAAAATGGAAACCATCTTAATTGGTCCATCATTAGGAGTGCACGCCACTATTCTTGCATTGTAAATTACTCTGTTTGTTACGCCTCCTGCGGGAAGTCCAAGCATGCTGTAAAACAATGGAATTATATAAAATACCTAAGTCATGAAAACATTAGGAGTTGGATACGCTATTGTAAACGTGCTAGACTGTAGGTATCCGTAGGTAAGTACCTATGTTCAGCAATCATGCATAATGTAGAACCAGCATGATAAAGAACATTCCTAATGATGACCAGAAGACCTCATATTTTTTTCCAAATCAATCCTTGATTAGGTATAATTGAATTGACATCATTCTGGTACTGATTACCTAGTTCTTACTTTTAAGACAACATTGAACTCCACCATGAAACTCCTAGAATTTTGTAAATGTTTCGTTAATTTTAATTATAAAGAACGAACAGTTAATAAATAGATACTAAATAAATTACTCATTCGATTCCCTCGTAAATGAAACCCGAGAACAATAATTGTAACATACGTGAACGTGAAATCCTATTACACAGTACCAAAGCCTTAGAGGCTTCAATAAAATCAGTTAACCCGTGCTCACCTGGCCTCGACTCTCCCACGAAGAAAAAAAACTTTTATAAAGAAATAAATTATTACATTATGGCTTTTTGAAAGAGTCCACTGCTGCTGAGAAATGACAATATTATTAAAAAGTACCTACGCATCTTTGTCACACTATCTTTTTGTATTCAATATATTGTCGTCATAATAAATGCTGGCCTTTATGGATAGGGTATTGTGCTCTCCACCTTTGTAGACATTATTAAATATATTTTAAAGTGTTTTATTAATGGTGGGCGTCGTAAGAGCACGGTTTGATTTATTTTTTCGACGCGTGTTCTCAACGTTCGCGTGATGTCCTTCAATCATTTTAAATTAATGGAATTACTTGTTCAAATTGAAAATCTGTAACATTAATTGTGTGAAACATCAAAACATAGCCTCAGTTGTTATTTAGAGGAATATTAATAGTTATATTTACTTCATTTATTTTTATCAAAGAAGTACATAATTAAACTATTAATAAACTTAAATCTAAAAAAAAAAACAACATTAAATTAAAACTAAAATAAATTAAATTAAATCTAAAACCTCGTCGAGACCACCGCAGCGAGGCATTGTACCCAAGATGCTGGCAGCATTACCCCTTTGGATGGCCAAACTAATTCTTTGACCAAGGTAGCTGCCAGCTCTCGGGTCCCCGGTTGACTCGATAACTCTTTTCGCAATTTCTTCAAAAAGAGCTCGAGCCCCCGGGCCCCACGGCCCCAAGGTCTCCACACCAAAAGGCACGAATACGAAGCTCCCATCGAGGTTTTCATATTTGCGCCTCTTGGCCTGTTCGGCGCTGATGGCCGCTGCACCCGCCATAGAGGAGGTCGCCTGAATGTGGGATGCAGCTAAAGTGTCTACACAAGTTGCATCCCAAACAAGCGACCAATCCAAATATAGTTATATTTGGATTGGGGAAAATATTTAGAATCACATATAGGGATAAGAACTACCTACCTACTCTTGCTATAGATTTGTTCCATTCGACATATCTACGTACAGCATACAGCTGCCTATTATAGGTATTTATAATATTTATTTACATAGTTTTAAAATTTTCGCGAACTATTTATTACAGGTGTCATCATCAAAGTTAACCACTGTATTAATGCAGGAAATAAAAATTCTGTGATAAAAATTACAAAACAAAAAGATTTAATTTTGACGATGACTGCCAACATAAATAATTATTATTTCTACGGCTTACAATCACCTCAAACATGAAATGATACAATTATTACTTTTTACCGTGAACAATAATATCTGAAGGGATTAAAAGACTCATAAAACGTCTAAACTCTTTCAACCTGTCACAAAGGTGTAAGTATAAAATACGCGAAAAATCGTGATATCAAATTCGTTGTTTTGAAACATGACGCGCGGGTCCCACTCGGTAGGTGTTATAAAATCAGTTTATTATATTCGAGTTCAATTTCTATAGATTCTATACCTTACGCAAGTGCCCACAAACATTTTTTGCTTCGACATGATTTTTTTGTTGTAAAGCCACATATTCATGCATAGCTTTTTCCACGACTCTGCTTGTAATAATAATAATATAATATCGACTTTGTTTCAGTTAGCCTCTAGTATTTCGTAAATACCTCTTGCATATTTTAGATGTAATTATTTTGCGAATGTTAAAAAACTTACCTATAATATTATTACTTAGGTATCCCTAATTCCCTACACAATAAGAAATATAGTACGGGATAATTTTCTACCTAGTGGCTTTGTGTGTCTAATAAAAATTCTTGTCATTTTAGTATGGAAAAAGTCCACAAAAATGGGTAGCTACGTACTGAATTGGGAACCCCTTCGGTTTCAATTTGTTTAAAATTACTTATATCGATCGGAAAACACGTAAGTATTCCTACTTTCCTACCAGAAGCAAACCCACACTAAAAGTCTTGGTATTCTGTTTATGTCTTATAAGAAATAGTTATAAGTTCTTATAAAATTAAAATCCCATAGGAATACGTGCTACCAGAGTAACATTACGATAAAGTATAGTAATCAATTGGTTCCCGGTGGCACGCGGTGGCAAAGCACGTCGCCTTCATTTGTTAAACGCCACGAGGTCCCATTTTATTATTTATTGCCTTACGCTACTTGCCTCACTTCTATTCACTGAAGAAATTGCTGCTAATCTTGTATTACAAGCATATTATGTATTGTAACTAAGTATAGTACGCGTCAGGTGGAGATGGCAATCGGGATGGCGACGCCCTACACACCCGCACAGCCCCCGCGCTAACCCAGTGCGGGATATCGCGGGTGACGTGCGGGTGCGCGGGGCATCCCCGGCCTCCAAGTAAAGAATATCGTTGAACACGAGGACCGAACTCCTCTACCCTGATGCTGTAAGGAATTGCATTCCTAAATCATGGTTGATTTAAAAACTGACCTACTAAGTCGGTTAGAAAAAAGGAACGACTAAACCGATGCGATGCCGCTTGCTTCCAAGTTCTACTAACATTCCTATTTGCAATGGGCTTTGAAATCGGTATGTTATTTGCCAGCGGGACAGGAGTGGAGAAGGAGGGTAAGTAGAGACTTGGAGAGGCGCGAGGGGTGCAACGGATCGACTACGCGAATATTTTGCACGAATATCTTATCTATACTCTATCGGTAGTTAAAGACCTTGAGACTGGAGAGTGGAGGCTACTTTTATCCCGGAAAATCAAAGAGTTCCCATGGGATTTTTAAAAAACTAAACCACGCGAACGAAGTCGCGGGCATCAGCTAGTGATTGAATAAATACCTACCAGGTTACCGGTTCAAACCCCACCCGTTGCACTATTGTCGTACCTACACGTAAGCACAAGCTTAACGCTTAGTTGGAGAGGAAAGGGGAATATTAGTCATTATTGGCTAGTATTCTCTCTAAAGAAAAAAATCCATAAGTTACTTATATCATTATTTATTTAGGTAGATACTTTTATTTTGGTAGATACTTAATAAGGGCGTCCACGCACTCCTTATGGTTACTTCCAATTTTGTTAGTCGTCTATCTCTTCTAATCTAATTAGTATTTAGGAACATTATTTCTAATAAGATACCTACTTACAAGTTAATACCTGTTAAGCGTTTCTATAGATACATTTTGTTTGCTACGATGCCGTAGCTTTACCTATAACACTACTGTTTAGATGATGCTCGCGACTACGTCCGCGTGGAATTAGGTTTTTAAAAATCCCGTGGGATCTCTGATTTTCCGAGAAAAAAAGCATATGTCGGAATGCAAACTATCTCTGTACCAAATTTGTGAAAAGCTAGCAGACAGTCAAACAGACACACTTTCGCATTTATAACATAAGTATGGGTAGTAAGTATGGAAGTATGGATTAGTTAGGTATTTCAAATAGGTTTAGAGTTCAGCCGTCCAACTTCCAAATCTTTATAATACTTATACCTAAGTATATTGTGTTAACTCGTTGACGCTCAAGCTACTCGATAAAACAATATCTACAAAACAGGAACATCATCAAGTGGTAATCAACATGTTAATTTTGGACCACCGTGCACCGTGCAAACACTTGTAACAATTCGCGTCAAAGTGCACGCGCTCGCAGCTGCGTGCTGTGTACGTACTCTAGCTGCAGGGCTCTGTTTAGCTCTATTATACTCTGTGGCTCTTCATAGGGTGCTATCGAGGATGTATCGAGGGCTGACGAGAGGGTAAACTGAGGCACGTGCTGACGCCCGGTGGGCTGACCACCGTGCTATCGGATACGTTCTGTTTAATCGAAGGTGCAATGCACTTTGAACTTATATGCGTTGAGGACTAAGGTATAGTCGACAAGACGAGATAGCAAACGGAGAGGGAACGCTCCGCACACCCGCACATGCGCTAACCCGATGCAGGTGACTGCGGGTGGCCTGTGGATGTGCGGGGCGTCGCGTCCCCCTGCTTCATCTCCCGATTGCCATCTCGACCTGTCGCGTGCTTTTAGGTAAATCCGTCAATTAGTATGGAGTAGGTATTGACGGCAGGCAAACCTTGGGCCGTCATTAATCTGCCTTGGGCAAAGCAAATATTATCATGCATAAGTAATTGACAACTTCATGTAATTTTGGAACTTTGGCACATTAGTAGTAAATAATGACCTCTACTAATATACCTACTCGTAAGTAGATACCTACGCTGAATTTGTTATTGCCATCCTGTTTTTTTATTTGTTTTTGACTATCGCAATTTTGGCGCTGATAGCATGCAGTGAGCATGTGAGGACACTCGGAATGTCCGGAAGTCAGAACTAAATGTTAGGAAATTTTAAAATTAAAAAGTCCACGATATGCATTTTAAGGTAGTTTCGAGTATTGGAGTACGATTTTAATCTTGGGTTTGAAATGCGTGAAATTTAGGGTTTCCCTGAAAAATGTGCACGGACAGTGCGGTCGATACGGAACCCCCCCCCGTCCCGCAGGTGCGACGAGATAATCCAAGATGGCCGCCGAGATAGGACGTGACGTCACGGCCCTCCCCCGCCCCAGGCGCATCCTCGAGGCTTCGCCACCCTCCTAAGATCCTTTCAGAAATCTGCCGAATACCGTTTGCAGAAAAAACAAGACGCAGAGCTTAAATTATTTTCTTTATAACCATAATATTATCATAACCTGGCTCTGTTAGATTGATTTTATTTTGTTAAATAAATAATGACCTACTTTTAATTAATATTATATTAAGTAGGTGTATAATTCTCTACCTAATATATTACTATTCATCATGATTATAATGATCAACCCATCGCCCTTGCCGGCTCACTTCAGAGCACGAGTCTCCTCTCAGAGGGGATTTTGGCCATACGTACTTACGCTGGCCGAGTGCAGACAGGCAGACTTCACACACCTTTGAGAACGTTAGGAGACCTATGATTAGGAGGCGGACATCCTAACCACTAGGCTATCACAGTTTTCTTAGGTATGAGTAAGTACTTAGGTGCTCCTTTTGAACGAGATCACCACCCATTTAGAAAGTGTGTTGGAGGAGTGACAGGCTACTTTTTATCTTGGAACTTAAAAATCCACGCGGACGAAGTCGCGGGTGTTATATTACGATAAAATTGGATACATAATTAATATGCTAAAATTCATCTAATCATAAACTTGGGAGTCTGAAGTAAATGTTTGTTATGATGTTTAAAACAGAATCGTTATTCCGTTTCCGGATACAATGTCAATGTTCCTAGTTTCTTACTGTCATCATACAATACAATAGTGTAAAACTATTATTGTTTATTCTTGTTTAATTTGGTATCTAGGAATATGAAAATATGAAAAATAATATTATATAAATTATCAATACATGTCACTAATTATTCATTGTAAATTAAATATTGTCACTGTACTAAGAGTGACATTATACTAAGCTATTGTCAACATACAGTTGGCAATAGCTATTATGTGAAATAATAATGTTGTGTAAACTGACAATTTAAGTCGCTTATTATTATTGTAAATTATTAATACGTAGACCATCAATGTCACTGATTTTATTATTGTAAATTGGGTGTGTCAACATACCTTTTGTCAACAAACCTAAAATAAATAATGATTAATATTAAGATCATGTGATAGTCGATATCCGCCTTGTTTGCGATGGCAGTGTTATAAAAGTACCCTACCTCGACAGAGAGGGGACAGTCTTGTATCGACAGCCCAGAGCAAACACAGCGGACCTTACTGAAGTTAAGTATTCTTATATTTTATTATAATGTAATGTAATCGTTTGCCTTTTATAGGTTACCTGTTGTAACTGTGTACCAAATAATATGTACCTACTACTTTACTCAACGTTCTAATGTTTTAAAAGATGTGTGTTATGGAGTTTCTTTGCCCTTTCTTCTCCATGACTAAACACCTTAGCGAAATGGGTGGTAGATTCATTTTAATATAAATAGATCAATGCTGAACAATACAATTCAATTATTATTGGACTTGGTTGGTTTTACTTCTGTATTTATCACCTACCCTCTTGTGCTATTTATTTTATACATTGAGATAAAAGTAAACACTAGGTTGTTAGCTTCTAATTATTATAGAAGCCTGTTTAGATGATTAGGATTCTTACTTTGAAATAATACAGCAGATGCTTTGCTTGATTTTTAATTACTTAGTATTTGGCCTTACCTGACAAATAATTGATAAATGATAACTTTCATTAGTAATCATTGGATTTAATTTATCATCACTATTAAAGCCCACTGTGTTAACTTCTCTTTTTATCTAAATCTCACATCAGAAGTGGGATACGATATGGCTTTGCCTGATCATAATACTAATACTTTTCAAATGCTTTCAGCAATCGTGGATGCGGATTCTCCTCGAAGCGATAGGCTGCCGCCTGTCGTCGGCGGCACTTGGTATTGGTGTCCGATGATCCCAAAGCGAGAGGCAACTCGGTTGTCAGCGGCACTTGGTGCTGGTGTGGCACCGCCGGTTGATCAAGCTAAGTACAATTTTGTGCGTTGTGTGTGAAGAAAAGTGTAAATTTAAAACCACGATTTTGTGGTATTGTTTCTTTGAAAAAGTTTTTGTGAGGGTAATCATAAAAGATTTTAATTAGTTAGATAAACCACGTGTTGTGGTATAATTTATTTAGATAAGAATAAGTCTAGTTGGAGGTCAGATTAGCCGAACGGTTTTTGATAAAGTATATGTAAATGTGAAATCATTTAGAAAGTTATGATATACCGAAACAATAATACTAATCAAATCAGTAGGTTTGCTTTTGAGAAATTGCATCGTACTTACAACTCGAAACTTGAAGAAATTACCTTATTTTGATTTATGTAACTTAAACATAAACTATATTTATTTATTTATTTTGCTTCTTAAAATAACTCAACCATTTTTCTTCTCTTAAAACAACACAAAAGAGATGGTCCATTCAAGTAACTTTTATTATTTAGCTAAATTACTTTTTTAGCAACGTAAGGCAGATTACCTGCTCAAGTTTTTTCTGTTTAGTAATGCTATCAGAACATTTTAATTTTATAAATACCTACGTTACGTGTTATCAATTTATTCTTGTTTTGAGTTGGTTTGATGTACATACACTACACTTGTTTATAAGACATAATCAACAAAAACATATTCTCTTCTACTCTAATTTTGGTCTGACGTCTAGCTATTCTAGTTTTTATGACAGTAACATTGACATTGAATCATTGAATATCGTTTTGTGAATGAAGCAATCTTATATTTTTTTATGTCGGTACTTTTGTTGCCGCTGTTCATTTAAGTTCACTGGCTGCATTTTTCTATTTTCCTATGTACTTCGGGAACGAAGTACTTATCAAGATGGCCGAATTGTAATAAAACATACTAATAATTTATGCTAAATGACAGAAGCAGAACAGAGAAAAAAAAAAAAGAAAAAAAAAGAAAAAAAAAATTTTTTTTTTGGCATATGATACAAAATGTTAAGACTCCCAATGGGACAAAATGTTAAGACTCACTATGTGACAAATGTTAAGACTCCCAATGGGACAAAATGTTAAGACTCACTATGTGACAAAATGTTAAGACTCCCAATGGGACAAAATGTTAAGACTCACTATGTGACAAATGTTAAGACTCCCAATGGGACAAAATGTTAAGACTCACTATGTGACAAAATGTTAAGACTCACTATGTGACAAAATGTTAAGACTCCCAATGGGACAAAATGTTAAGACTCACTATGTGACAAAATGTTAAGACTCCCAATGGGACAAAATGTTAAGACTCACTATGTGACAAAATGTTAAGACTCCCAATGGGACAAAATGTTAAGACTCACTATGTGACAAATGTTAAGACTCCCAATGGGACAAAATGTTAAGACTCACTATGTGATAAAATGTTAAGACTCACTATGTGACAAAATGTTAAGACTCCCAATGGGACAAAATGTTAAGACTCACTATGTGACAAAATGTTAAGACTCCCAATGGGACAAAATGTTAAGACTCACTATGTGACAAAATGTTAAGACTCCCAATGGGACAAAATGTTAAGACTCACTATGTGACAAATGTTAAGACTCACTATGTGACAAATGTTAAGACTCCCAATGGGACAAAATGTTAAGACTCACTATGTGACAAAATGTTAAGACTCCCAATGTGACAAAATGTTAAGACTCCCAATGGGACAAAATGTTAAGACTCACTATGTGACAAATGTTAAGACTCCCAATGGGACAAAATGTTAAGACTCACTATGTGACAAAATGTTAAGACTCCCAATGGGACAATTTTTTTTTCTTTTCTTTCTGTTTTTACCTATGTACTTCGGGAGCGAAGTACTTGTCAGTATGGCCGTGTTATATTACGATAAAATTGGATACATAATTAATATGCTAAAATTCATCTAATCATAAACTTGGGAGTCTGAAGTAAATGTTTGTTGTGATGTTTAAAACAGAATCGTTATTCCGTTTCCGGATACAATGTCAATGTTCCTAGTTTCTTACTGTCATCATACAATACAATAGTGTAAAACTATTATTGTTTATTCTTGTTTAATTTGGTATCTAGGAATATGAAAATATGAAAAATAATATTATATAAATTATCAATACATGTCACTAATTATTCATTGTAAATTAAATATTGTCACTGTACTAAGAGTGACATTATACTAAGCTATTGTCAACATACAGTTGGCAATAGCTATTATGTGAAATAATAATGTTGTGTAAACTGACAATTTAAGTCGCTTATTATTATTGTAAATTATTAATACGTAGACCATCAATGTCACTGATTTTATTATTGTAAATTGGGTGTGTCAACATACCTTTTGTCAACAAACCTAAAATAAATAATGATTAATATTAAGATCATGTGATAGTCGATATCCGCCTTGTTTGCGATGGCAGTGTTATAAAAGTACCCTACCTCGACAGAGAGGGGACAGTCTTGTATCGACAGCCCAGAGCAAACACAGCGGACCTTACTGAAGTTAAGTATTCTTATATTTTATTATAATGTAATGTAATCGTTTGCCTTTTATAGGTTACCTGTTGTAACTGTGTACCAAATAATATGTACCTACTACTTTACTCAACGTTCTAATGTTTTAAAAGATGTGTGTTATGGAGTTTCTTTGCCCTTTCTTCTCCATGACTAAACACCTTAGCGAAATGGGTGGTAGATTCATTTTAATATAAATAGATCAATGCTGAACAATACAATTCAATTATTATTGGACTTGGTTGGTTTTACTTCTGTATTTATCACCTACCCTCTTGTGCTATTTATTTTATACATTGAGATAAAAGTAAACACTAGGTTGTTAGCTTCTAATTATTATAGAAGCCTGTTTAGATGATTAGGATTCTTACTTTGAAATAATACAGCAGATGCTTTGCTTGATTTTTAATTACTTAGTATTTGGCCTTACCTGACAAATAATTGATAAATGATAACTTTCATTAGTAATCATTGGATTTAATTTATCATCACTATTAAAGCCCACTGTGTTAACTTCTCTTTTTATCTAAATCTCACACGGGCATCAGTTTGTGATAAATATTGCGATAGAAATTTATGTAGATACTGGCATAAGTAAACTTTTTATTAACTAAGGACTTTTAGCTTTTTAGGAAAAAAACTGTTTTGGGCATTACTTAATCGTTTATTTTCTAAGCTGTAGGAATGGGAAGCACTTGTTTGGGTAAGTGTTTAGCGTCGACATGGAAACCGTCTGGGCCGCCTCTGTACTTGGTAACGTAGATCTTGCCGTCATCACCGATGAAGCTGTACTGACCCTCGATTTCTAACACGTACCCACCATTTTTAGTTGGCACTAACTGCCCGCGCTCTGATACGACTGTGTCTGTAAATAAAAAGAAAATTTGTTACAACGTACCTCTTTAATTTAATTCAAAGGCGGCAGAGACGTGGGGTACCTGGGCTTCGGGAAACCAGGGAGCAAAACTTTGGTTGGCTCCTTGATACCCGGGGACTAATACTCTATCGGTTTGTATTTTTTTAATGTTATTTTATTCTTTCCTTGGCTGAATAAAGGATATTTATTTATTTATTTATTATATGACTGTGCCCGTGCCACCCGTGTAACTTTAAAACATATTTTTTCGTAAATCTGGCAAACCATCGACACAGATATTATTAATTTTTAAAACGTGTTCACAAGATTTTATCGAGTTTGATTGTTTAAAATTCAAATGATGGCCAAACTACTCATGTGAAACTACTATGGAGAGCGCTGGGGAGCGCGAGAGTTCTCCCCACACATTTTTTTAATAAGTTCGAAAAGTAGGTAAGTACTTACTTTCAGCAGTAATATACCGTAGAGCGTATTGGCCGAATTCATCGTGCTTCTCCTCGTGTCGGATTGCTGGTAATAACCTCAAAGATTTGTCGTTGTTTGCGTGTTTCGGTGGCGCGCTCAATACCACCGCCACTAGAGAAGCAAATACCACAAACTGTAACAAAGAAATCTAACATACTAACACACTATAATACACTAACAATACTAACATCATAAACTAGCTGACGCCCCCGCGACATCTTTCGCCTGGATTTAGTTATTTAAAAATGCCGTGGGAACTCTATGATTTTCTGGGCTAAAAAATGGCCAATGTCACTATCTAGGTCCTAGAGAGTGACATCGGCTAGAGTCTAGGACCTAGGTCTTCAACCATGCAAAAAATCAAGTCGATCTGTTGCCTCGTTGCGACGTGATTGAAGGACCAATCAAGAAACAAACACACTTTCGCATTTATATAATAGAAAATATGGGTAGTGGTGCGGATGTGTGTCTCTCTGTCTGTTACCATTTCACGACTCCCCTGCTGAATCACTCAACTTAACGTTTGGCACAGTAAATATAACTTGCATCTTTGAGACGAACATGAAATAGGTACCTACTCAATAAGAAGATGGAATAATCAAAAAGAGGTATTTTTGCCAAAAGAATATTATAAATCAGTACATAAGTTATCGTTCACGAGAAATTATGTCTGTTTGTTTGTAGGTAGGTACCTACTAGGTAGACCAACTATTCAAACGATTTCAACAGCTATATTTGGCACAAAGCTTAAGCACTACCTAGATATGAACATAGCTTACCTACTGCTTAGGTATTTGTATCTTGGGATAAAATAGGCTTTCTACGGAATTGAAAAACAACCTATATCTAAGTATGTGTACGAAGTCACAGACCAAAGTTAGTATAAACTAAACCTTTGGATTCATTAAAATATGTAATGTTAAACTTACCGATTTCATGTTGCCCTCTCCTATGATACTGTGGCTAGTGATAAATCAAACAGTAGCGTCAGCGTTTAAATAGATGCCAAAGTAAGTAATACAACTTATAGTCCAATTTACAAACAAGTAGATCAAGTAGCCATCATTATGACTTGTGTGCAATTAAAATTCTACAGAAAAGTCTATAAGTGCATTTTTGTCAATAAAACATTACACATCGTACCAACTTAATGGGCTCGTTAATTAATTAAATTTCACATACTTACTAGCGCATTTTATAAATAGGTAGAATTAGTTAACATTCTTTTGTACAAAAACAAGACTCCATGAATAAATTACATAAGAAACACTATAATTAAAAATAAAAAGTATACTTTATACTTTTGAATTAGATCGTAAATTATTCTTTCATTCGTCTCGAGCTCAACCACCTGTTTCGCGTACTTATTGCACGATAAAAAAGAATAAGTGCCTATTTAAGTACTTATATAACTAACTAGGTGATGCCCGCGACTTCGTACGCATGGATTTAGGTTTTTTTAAATCCCGTGGGAACTCTTTGATTTTTGGCATAAAAAGTAGCTTATATCACTCTCCAGGTCTTTAACTATTACCCATGCAAAAAATCAAGTCGATCCGTTACTCTATTGCGACGTGATTGAAAGACAAATCAACAAACCAACAAACAAACACACTTTCGCATTTATAATATTTGTAGTGATAATATGGGTAGTGATTCTTGAAATATATTTTTTGCGGACGGTATACGAGGGTGGTGCTATGTGCTGTGAGCTATGTAAGAGGTTATCTGCGACGTGGGAGCCTATCTAAATCTGTATAATCGCACCCGCCAAATAATTATTATTACATGAACCGACGTGCACCGTGTACCTACTTAGGTATACCTAAGTAACTAAACTAGGATTTCAATATCAATAATGTTATTGTTTCCATTTGATTCTAGATAATAAGCTTTCAAGTAGACCCTCTGTATCTAATGCATTTTGCAATATAGTGCCAGGGTTGATACTTTGCGAGGATTTACTTAACTAGGTATGTACCTATTCTATTTATTCTCTAGGTTACGACTTTGCTTGAGAGTTGAGTGAGCTGTTTCACTCGGAGTCTTTATGGACATTCATTCTCTTCTATGAAGAAAAACATCGTGAGGAAACCTGCATGGCTATGAGAGTTCTCCATAATATTTTCAAACATATTGTGTGAAGTCCGCCAACCTGCACTGACGTACCCAGCGTGGTGGACTACTTATGGTCTTAACCTTTCTCATTCTGCAAGAACATCCGTTCTCGTTAGTGTTGTCCTCACAGTGCTTTCCAAAATGATATTTGAACTGCTTAAAATGCATAAGTAATAACTCAAAAGTTAGAGGTGTGTGCCTGGGATCGAACCCCAGACCTCCGAAATAAGAGACGGACAATTAAACCACTAGGCTATCATGGCTTAGTTGTACCACATATTAACTAATTCTACTTTAAATAGTATTGAAATAAATTGAATTGAAATAGGTAGGGTATGCTTTATTGTAGGTACACCATCATAAAAAGAAACAAAAGTAAAACATTACATAACTAAAATAGCAGTACAATTTGGCGGCCTTATATAGTATATAGTCTATCTACCTTGTACCTATCTACTACTTAGTATTTGGCTGCACCTTATTTGGTTGCACTTGATCGTATAGCACGTATTTTCTCAAAAGGAACTAAACTGTAAACCTTTCGAGCACGCCAACTTTACTCAAAGAACAATCATTAGGGAATCACTTAATCCTCCACTGCAAAAATCGCTTAAACGCTTAATCCGAACAATCCTTGTGAACAAAAGGACCTCGAGTGACTGTAAGGGAGCTCTCTAGAGGTGATGACTTCACGCTGGCCTGCCTTATCATCGTCATCGGCAAACAGCTCTCCCGTTTCTATACGCCTTTACAAGCTTTGAGCGAGTAAGTACCTATGTCCTATACTCCTATACCTACAAGTTGGTTAGTATATCTACAAGCTTTCTGTACCTACATAGGGACTGCTCAGGTGCTTTTTAGGGTTCCGTACCCAAAGGATAAAAACAGAGCCCTATTAATGTCACTCTGCTGTCTGTCTGTCTGTCCGCGTGTCACATGTCCCTAGCTCGCAGACGAAAATATGTACTTATACAAATTACAAACCTGGGATTTCGGTATTTTAGAATATTTTAGAATAATAAATAATTTTAGAATATTAGAATTCTGAATATTAGAAATTCAATTAAATTATTTTTCAGGAGGTTCTAGAATGCTTGACTTAATTTATAATACTTAGATACTACATATATTCCGAAGTAAATACAAAAAAAAATACATTTTATACTTTGTAGTAAGATTTTTTACACCTTTTTTACCTGTTATCTGCCAATGCCACCTGCATGATCCAAACTTCATAAGTACCTCGCTCGCTGATGGTTCCTCCCTGTATTGGGGCAATACAAAGAGAAACTTTCAGCTTTTATAAAATAACGAAGGTCTAGCCCTCGCGGGCTCTTATAGTCCAAAAGAAAACCTCAAGATCTCGAATGTCGTGACAAATTATACGTACCGTTCATACAAATCCTATATGAATATCGAAGATGACAGGACAATAAAAGTTCGTTAATATTACCATATAACTCAATAGATATAGATACAGTATCTAACATAGTATGAGACTGTGATGTACGTATGTAGGTATGTAGCAAGTAATTAGGCGACGTGCGGCGGGAGGAAACGGAAGCTCGCCGGAGATGAAGGCGCGATACAATATCCGGTTAGACGCCATTTCCGCCGCCAGACGCTCGTGTGTGCATGCCTTTAAATATAGTGCTTTTATTTTCATGTTTATTGGAAATAGGTATGTTTTCCAGGTTTACAGGTGCTTACTTAATTTAATTTTTAGATAATTTATTAATTTCTAAAAATTGTAATATTTATTCTAACATTTAAAAAACTAAATAGGTAAATCTCGCGACATCGGACGTGTGGATTAGGTAGGTATATGAACCCCGTGGGAACTTTCTTTTTTTCTGGGATAAAAAGTAGCCCATGTCCGTCTCCGGGATACAAGCTTGAAGATACCTTCAGTAGGTAGGTACTTCCTGCCTACAAAATTACGTTAAAATAGTAAAAAGGAACGAACAGGCAGTCAGGCATACCTACATACTGTCGCATTTATAATTTAGCTGTGATATTTAAGCTTATTTAAGGATTAAGTACGTACTAGGTACATACCTAGACCTACCTACCTATATGGTTTTATCATACTTAATACTTATTGAAAATTAACGGTTATCATTTATAAAAGTTATACCTACTAGTGTTATGATCAGAATGCTATCTAGACTTTCTATATTATATTCAATCCGTATGTACCTATGTACCCACTTAATGTTCGCGATGAACCGAACTCACTTTCATTTTTAAAGCTTTTTTTTAAATTTCGATTCAAGCATTCTGAAAATCTGGAGCTCGTTATATGGATATCTATTCCGTTACTGCTTCAATAACAATCTTCTTCTATTTACTTATAAAAAGAGACCCTAAATCTACGCGGACGAACTACACGGGATAACTATAGTTGCGTGAATAGTAGTTAAAAGTAGTTGTGAATGTGAAGCTGCCATATTAAAGCTTTAATTGCGCAAGTACAGTGCGAACATTCGCATTGACACGCAAAACAACTGTGCTAGTAAACCACCCTTATAATATTGTAACCCCCATACAAACCACAAACAAGCAGAATAGGCCATATAAACAAGATTCATCGCGTTATGTGTGTGTCAACGCTGTCCTAGTTGTATCTAATATCTGGTGGCTTGTAAAACATCTGTGCGTTTGTCAAGTGTGAATATGAAGTTAATTTTAACAATAGAATCTTACAATTGTTTTTGTTTAGTGACCAAAAGCACGTAGGTAATTTTTCTAATTCCCGTAACTTCGTGGATTAAATTTTATTAAAAATCCCGTGGGAACACAGTTATTTTTGGGGATAAAAAGTGTCCGTCCGTCGATCTCTGTGGTAAATTTCGGTAAGATCGATTCAGAGACAGACGGAGTTTGTAACTAAGTAGTGTGGATCCGAAAAATTGAATATCCTACCCAGGTCCCAGGACATATAAAAGTAAGCTTTTGCCTAAAAAGGAAGTTAAAGAAAGGGAAATGCATAATACTTATTGACTTTTCCTTTCCTACTAAGAAAAACCTGGTATTCTTATGTTCAACTCTCTGGTTCCAATCTAGGTTACAACTTAGTAGATAATAATAAAGGATTTATTATAGATAAGGTAGCTTAATATAACGAAAACTGGCTTAAAGTACGTACCTTCCTAGACCTATACCTAAGTAGGTATGTCTACATTTTATTATGATAAAATGAAAATAAAGACAAAAATGTATCCCAGTTGACCAAACGGTCGCGGATAACCATTACTTGTACTATTTATTCATGCTACTTATTGCTGTGTTATGTGCTTATGCTGTGTTCACAGTATCACCCCGACACTGTATCCGCGTGGGTCAGGAAGTTTGAATTAGTACGTTTTCATGCGGCTGCGGCGCGACGCGTGCGCATTTTCTACTCTGACACCTTCAATAATAATGATCATTTTGATGAGTAACCCTAATATAATGTCATAGAGGTCAGAGATCGGTATTAAAAAAGTCCCGCGATTGTAATTTGAATTTTGGCCAGCTACCGATTCTAACGAAAAGTACAGAGATAGCTTGCATCCCGGGGAAGGTTTTTTCCTCGGAAAATCAAAAGTTCGTACGGGGTTTTTAAAAACCCAAATCCACGCGGATGAAGTGACGACGACGCGAAAAAGACGAAGGCAAAGAGTTCCCACGGGCATGATCTAATTACTATTAATTTACTAAGTATCATCTGTATCGTAAGTAAAAAGTCCAATCACGTTACCTATAGGTATCTATTTATTACTAGCTGACCCGACGAAATTTGTACCGCCTAACAGTCGATTGTTTAATTTTTTATTTTTTTAATAAGTACTTACAATTTTTTTATTTTTTTATCCATAAGAACCATCTTCAGTTAGATATTACGAAATAATTTTCATATCTTATAATATCTCATCAAAAACGATACACAGACATAGAATACCTACCGATTAGTCTACAGATAGCGGTCACCCCACAAATAAATCTGATTTACTGCTGATGCCATCTCCACATTACCACCCTTGATTACTCCCCGCGGTAGTGCATGCCACTGATATTTAATTGACTTCTATGCAAGTTATAAAATTATTATGAAATATTAATTAAAACTATACCTATATATAGCCTAGCCCAAAAACTAAAGATCATTATCCCAAGTTCTCTTGGCAACTAGGTATAATTTTTTAAGTAGCTTTAGTTTTAAGTTTGCGTAATAATTATCACCACTATATCTTACAAATCTAACACCATACCAGACCATCAATATGAGTAATTTATTACCTATTTTGAATAAATCATTTGACTTTGACTTTGACTTTAAGAAAAATATCTACTACCTACTACCTATTCATGTTTTTTCCTTCGGAAGAGATTTAAGTAATTTTTAAAGTTGCAACCGAAAGCAAAAAATAATATTTTCCTAAATTCACATACCTACCTAATCTGGCATTGACTCCAGGAAGTGTTCTTGCAAAAGACGATCCAGCCCGCATTTTAGAATCTATAGGTAGAGAAGCAGATTTGCGGTAAAAAAATGAGATGAACATTCTTATCAACTGCACAGTTTCGCATTAATCGTCCAAACACAATTACATCTGTTATTTAAAACTAAACTATCGGGCTCTTGGTGACACCCCCCGATGTTCCTGGGTTCATTTAACCCCCTCGATCATAAAACGGAACAATAACTGCCTGGTCCAGGGGCGCAAGGGGATCTGATTGCAGCCGTTTAACAGCCCTACTTTAGGGCGAAATTGCACGGATTTTGTATCGATTTTTATTTTCACTAGCTGCTTCTTAATCAGTAATTAATGGTTTAAAAGAATTAAAGCTAAACAATAACTGGTCTAGTGTGTGTCGGAATAACTAGGTAATGTGAAGTAGTCATGCTAAGGTAAAAAAACTTTTGCCGTAATATAAAAGGAAAAATTATTTTATTTCCATTAGATTAGAGTATTCTATGGGAAGATGTTTGGCAATTGGAATGCAACTTTAAGTCTACAGAATGCATCCCACGGGCCAAGAGACACAAATTTGATGGTTGATGGAAGCATCACTTTTGTGCTAAAGGGAATTAGGCCCTTTAGGGCCCAAAAAATCAAGCGCTATTTGAAGATCTTAGAAAAAGGGTTATCAAGTCTACCATGATTCAAGAACTGGCTGCTAAAGTTGATTAGATTTTAGAATTTACAGTATTTCATCCACGGAATTTACCTAATTTTAAAACTTGCCAGTAGGTAGATTTTTGCGGCGGATATAGGCATACCTATATTAGGTAGGCACAGGGTTTAGAGTTCAGTCTGAATAATTAGACGATTATTATCTAATTTTTTGAAAATGTAGGTAAGAATATTTTAGTTTCATTGAAAAAACAAATAGGACAATTAAGTTAGAGAGAAGATAGGCGTTATTGATGGCAAGTCGTTTTTCTCGCGCAAAACTTTGTTGATCCCATAATCGTGTCGGTAGACGGCGAAAATTTCATAAATCAATCAAACTTTCAAACAAAGATCATAATTCCCACGCAACGAGTCTTCTGGAAAACTTAAATTACTCTTTTTCCGCATTACGAGTGCGAAAAATCTTCTTGACGGGCTGAGAAATTGATGGTGTCGAAAAAACTGGCAAGTCTAAATCCGGCGAACTTTTTACGTCAGCCGAGTTTCACTTAAACGAGTTTCTACATCCATTTGGAAGTTGGTCGTATACGACAGGCTGACAAATTTTAATGAACCTAAGCGGGCCGCTAATGTCTGCGACTTGCGTAATGGGAAAACTTTGGAGCCTCCGCCCTATTTTAGAAGGAATCCCAGAGGTTTTCGCCTCATATAGGCGCCTACTCGTAGGTAGAGACTAGAGAGGTAACATATACTAGAGGCGATAATGTCTCACAAAACGGCCTCATCCTGACTGTAAACAAGAAAACCAGTACCTAGTATACTTTTTGTAATTTAGTGCGGCCTACCTTATCAGAAATATTATTGGCACTAGCCAGATCTTCTTTTACCAACTCATCAGTTTGACAGCTGCATCCATGCATCACTAACATAATGACAACGTAACAAAGTATACCTATAGTCCGCGACAGGTCGAGATGGCAATCGGGGTATGAGGCGGGGGGACACGGACGGCCCGTACTCCCGCACGTCACCCGCGCTCGTCCGCACGGGTGTGCGGGCGTTCCCTCCCCGATTGCCATCGAACTGTCGCGTACTAGGCTTCATAGCTCTATGTGAACCTTCAACCTACCCATCTACCTATTTAAAATGTTCATTAGTTCCAACTTCCAAGCCTAAATAAGCAGATACAGCTACTCGTACGGTCTATGTGTTTGTGGTTGGTAAAGCAAGTGCATTTTTAATATACCTACCTATTCATCTCAACAACTCAAAGCTCGTAGACACACCTACCTACCCAAAAAGTTTCGATTGTTTTCGAACACATTAACAAAAGTCAGTGAAACAATAATTACTTCAGCGATTACTCGAAGTCGTAATTTATTTCGATTTTCGAATGAGCATAGGTTCTTCTAAAATGTTTTATTTCACACAATACCTACATTATAGGTTTGGAATTCAATACTCTTTGCAACAATAAAATGCGCAATCATTTCGACGTGTGCCATTCCAACTCTTTCATCGAATGAACTGCGGGACTATAGGGTAGTATACATTACATTATAAATTTAGACGTGGTCGTTCTATGACCAGCGAAAAAACGTAGGGACCACAGTGATTGTGATTTAAACAGCTAACCCCCGGTTCAAGGCGGCGTCGGAGTCATCCATCATACGCTTTACATATGTTTGAATAAAGCTCGTGGGAAAACGATTTCCTCTCAGAAGTTAAAGCGGAATTCTGCAACTAAGTAGGGTGACCACGACTCTGTGTGTGTGACCTATGGACGGCCGTAATTAGGCGCCCTTTGTTTTGTTTGGCTTGTCAGCTGTTGTCCTAATAATTGTACAATTGTTTTGTAGTTTCATCCTTCTTTATGGTCTGGCGATGTGTTCAAGTAAATTAGATATAATATTATGTGTGTACAGCTTCGCATTATGATTATATGACTAACTCAAAGATAAGGGTGAAAAAGGCCTTTACTTTTTATCTAAAGCATTTCATACCTCTAGACTGAAAATGTAGATTACGTGCGTTTTATTTTAGCATTTAAGCTATCGTGATCCGATTTTACGGTGACGGGTTCAGCGATGGAGATCAGTAGGAACTGTCGATCTGCAGCTGTCTCTCTCTCTTTCCCTCTCTTTGATTATTTCATGTACGACAACTAGTGTCTCTTAGGTATCTACTACTACTACTTTTGGACTGCTTTCCAAAAGTAGTAGTAGTAAATACCTACTCTGAAGAGTAGTTCTACTGAGACAACTTCTACTGAGAAGAACGGGCTATTGCTCTTTTAAAAAAAACATAAAAAGTTACAATATTATCAATATAACAATTCACTACACCATCTCGTGGGCAACTGAAAATTCAGATAAATAATGTTGTTTATTTGGTAAATACTTAAATACTTTTTCATGTTCATTAATTTTTTTCATTTTCAAAGTACCTAATGTATTTCTTATTACCTAACTATGTATTTTAGGTATATTTTGATTGAAATTATATTAAGTAAGTATGCAGAGTTTTCTGAACTAGCATTTGTTTCGCGACCGTCCTAAACTATAGCTGTATCATGGTGCACACATTACAAATAGCGGATTAGGGCAGTTTAGCAAACAAGGCGTCACTGGCGTGTGCCGCCACCCTTACAGCTAATGCTATATTAATGTCTATTAGAAGCCGCCCTTTGTTCTGGCCTAGAGTCGACGATTTATTCAGATTTATTAAACTAATCCGACGTGCTAAGCCGCCGGCTTTCGCACGAGACGGCAATACAAACAAAAGTCAAGTATTGCGATTGTTTGATTGTGCCTGTAAATAAATACTATAATCGTGTAAGTAGGTACTGTACATAGTAATTCCAAATTGCTTTTTATCGCACGCTCAAGTTAAGTGGCTGCACTCTTACGAAACAATACCGTGTTGCCTAACTGAGAGGGTACCATGAGGCGGTCTCTTCTTTGCAGTTTTTTTACAGTTAGGTACTTACTAACAAAAAAAAATATGTGAGAATTTAATTATTCAGATTTTAGATGATACAGTATCACAGATGCTTATCCGTGATAAACTTTCCAATCGCTATAACTATAATTATTATAAGTACTAATTACTATAAATAACGAACTTCGTACCGCCTAACAGTCGATTCAAGCAGATGCGGCGAAGCCTGAACTTCTGTGAACGATACGTCGCGGCAAACCAATGGTTTTATTTTATGAACAAGGTGAATTATAATCCAAATAGCGCCTGCACAACGCGAAGAGCAATTGCATTGCTATAAGAAAGGAATATGTGCTACTAGGTGTATTTCAAATCAGAAATGAGGAGATTCGTAGAGTAGAACTTCTACAAATCAGTTCGTAATTAGAACTGATAGACATCCGGCTCCCAAGGTGTTGAGGTCCCAGAAAGCACTGCGCTCGCAGTCTCACCATTAGGTGGATAGATGACATAAAAAAAGGGAGCTGCTGGATCCAGGCGACGACGCGTTGCACGATAGAAGCGTGTGGAAGTCACTACAAGAAACCTATGTCCAGCAGTGAAAGTCTAATAGTTAGCGGCAACGTTTTGTCTCTCTGGATATTTTTTTATTCAATGAGAATAGGTAGGTACTCTTAACTGCGGTTTCATTCGGAGTACATACCTAAGTCACGATACAGATTACAGGCTATGATGGCAGCGGAGTAACCTGGAGAGCAAATAGACGCCCAATTCAGGAGGTCCGGGATTCGATTTCGGGCAATCTATAACTTTTCGGAGCTTTGTGCGTTTTAAGCAAATATCATTTGCTTTATCAATGAACGAAAACATCGGGAGGAAACTTGCATGTCTGATAGTTCTCCATAAGCAAAACCTGTGTAAAGCCTGCCCTTCAGCACTTGGCTGATGTGGTGGTCTATGACCTAAAGCCTTCTCATTCTGAGAGGAGACTCGTGCTAAGTAGTGAGCCGACGATGGGTGGTTGTTGATGTCGATTATAATGATGGTTTCTACGTTTGGTTGATTGCTACAAATCGCTTGGCAGCACTGCTACAGCGCTCACCTCTTGGTACGCAAGAGAGGTTTTCCCATTTTATCTATAGCCAGATTCCACAAAACAATCTCATTACCGGCGTTTCACTTTACACTTCCTGCCCATTCGTGTGCAATCTGTAGTGTGCAAATCCGTTAATCTCATTTTGGCGGGTAGTCGAGATGCACGTGGCGCCACGTGGCGGCAAATCAAACTAATCTCGGGGCCGTACGCGGCGGCGGGCGCAGCGCGTGCGCGACGGAGATAAGGCCAAGAAACGCCATTCATTCTCGGTTCTTTTGTCGCGAACAATCACATATTTATTTATGATATTTGCTACAAGTAACCTGCCACCCCTACGCATTAATGCCCCCAGCTTAGGTAACTGAAGCGTTCTTTTGTCTTTGGTGTTGATATCGTGACTTAACGTTGATAAAATAATATTACGTAGTATAGGCACTTTTTAATTGTCTTGTAATATAATTCATTAGGAACTCCTAAATAAATTGCTATTGCCTCGCTTGCGCTTATGACTGTTCCATGAATAAATATTTTCTGTTCGTTTTTAAAATTAGAAGCATTATCCCGCACCGGGTTAGCGCGGGGGCTGTGCGGGTTTGCGGAGCATCCCCACCCCGATTACCATTTCTACCTGTCACGTAATATACTTATAAGAAAATGTGTGTATTATTTATTACGACATCGACGTCGGTACGCCTCGGACGTGCGGTGTGGGGACCTCCGACCTCGTGACCTGTTTAGCTGGCTGGCTTCTGGGAGGGGGGGATGCGTACACGCATTTCCCAGCGTTGAAAAAAGGGCTGGCTCTTCCAACATCAATGGTGGTGGTTGGTAATTTCCTGTCTGCTTTCATTATTCCCCCAAAATCCCAAGAGCTGAACACTCATGAGAGTCTGTCCCGAGCCTGCGACAGCAAGCCTGCAAGTCAAGGTCGTATGATACGCCCTGCAGGATTTCTTACACCTTTTGCTAGGCATTCTCTTCTTTACTAAGATTGGCGCTGGCTGCACAAAAACTGTGATACCTACAAAAATAAATCTTAACCGGGCTTATGTGTTTAATCTTCAGTATTTTTTTTGCGGGCAGCTAATTATTATCTAAAGCTAATTCCCAATCATTCCGTGACTGCTTGTTATGCATAACGAGATTTTGGTACTTAACGTTATTCTTGTAGGTTGGTAACGTTATCAATCCGGTAGAAACTTTTCTCAGAACAAATAGGTACCTGCCTACCACCTAAGGTAAAGCCCTATTGTGAGATCTTGACAAACGACGGTTATGTTGACTCAAGAAATAATTGAACTGTTTTGAAAATAGAATACAATTATTCTTATTGAAGTTATTGTGCAATGATGGTTACAGTAGGTATACTAGGCTACAATAGCCGAAGCGAAGGTAAAATAGAAGGAATAACATTTCATAAGTAAGTACTAAGTAGGTACCTGTGCTTGAGCGAGAGGTTCTATAGGGATGGGCCACGCTCATCACGCTAGTTTCATATCAGATACATATCGTGAAACTTTTGCTTTCGTCTATGGTTAACCTCACTTTGGCACTGTTATTGTCAGGCTCAAAATGGCTAAAACCCAGAGCCGTAAAACCAGTTTTAAGAAATGACGCTGTCATTATCAATTTGACAATGACAAGCTTACTTGTTATAGCTGTCATCATCGTCGTTCGTTTGACGTTTCATATCAAGTGTCAACAAAAACAAAAGTTAAAAACGATTAATTTCGTCGAAAGAAAGTGTTGTCGTGGGAATTCACTTTTGTTATTAAATTTAATGTAAATTTATAAATCTTTTGTATTAGATTGCATTAAATGTTTAGTGATAACTAATAACGATGGAAGAAGACGAATACGCGTGTGTCAACAGAGCACAACTGAAAATCAAGGACAATTCCGGAATAAAGAAGAAAAAGAAGAAGAAGGCTAGTAAAGAAACTGAGAAAGCAATCGAGAATGAAGTGAAGCAACAAATTAGACAACAACAAGCCAGCACTGAAACCAAGACAAAAGCGGAATTAGCTTTCCTGAAAATGCAAGAGAAAATGGTAGACACGGTTCAATTGATTAATAACATTGTTTATCAGACTAAAATATGATCTTGAGAAATAGTTTCACGTGATAATTTTACTATTATGAACTGACTGACTATTGATATTGCCTAAACCGCTGGATCCAGAAACTTAAGGTTTTGCTTGTAGGTTTGTTCTATGGTGCATACTTCCAATAGAAAAGTCTATTCAGAAACTCCACCAGAGTGAAGCCAAAGCAAATATTTTTTTCATTAAGCTCTTGAAATTATTCACTGTTTGAGCATTTTAAATATGAATTGTGAATTTGATAATATATTTAAGATGAGGCATGACTAAAAAGTGTACAATTATTTAGTTTGTTTTTTAGGATTCTGCACCTCAAAAGGAAAAAAGGAACCCTTTTAGGATCACTTTGTTGTCTGTCTGTCAAGATGCGTCAAGGGAATCTTGAAACCCATAGGGTACTTCCTGCTGACCTAGAATCGTGCAATACGGCAGGTAGCAATGTCTAGCACAAGTAAAGGGGAATCCGAAAACTGAATATATGGTTACATCTCAAAAAAAAGTGATTTCTTTATAATGGTATGAAATCCTTCATATTCGAGTCTGATTTGTATTTGACAAGTCTAACATAATACATAATATTTGAGTCAGATTCACATTTAACAAGTCTTAACATAATCATCATCATCATCAACCAATAGACGTCCACTGCTGGACATAGATCTCTTGTAGGGACTTCCACATGCCACGGTCTTAACATAATGCAATATTATTATTTTCAGAAAAAGCAAAGAATCCAACAAAAGGCTGAGATGACCCATAAACAGCGAGTTGAGAAGTTCAATCAGCACCTGGACAGCCTCACAGAACACTTTGATATACCTAAAGTATCGTGGACTAAGTAAATTATGTGTAAATTTTATTTTAAGCTATGTTACTGACTTTATATAGTAAGATTTAATATAAAACATAATTGGAAAATGCCATTTGAATTTTTTAAATATATTATTTTCAAACATTCTCTCTCTATCTGAGTCTTGGTAAATAAAACAGAATATGACATTTGAATGTTGAATTTGTACTTGGATATGTGTGCATTTAATGAATGGAACATAATATTTTATGACTTCAATTAATACCAAATGTGTTCTAATAATTTAAACGGGGACACTGTTACCCTAACTAGGAAGCCCAGCATAATATAAAGGAAACAACTTTTGTCTTTGTAAACAGTATAATTATATTTAAATTAAGGTATGAAAAAATTCTTAAAAAAACATTTTCAATGGATGGAACATTTTCAATGGACGGATTCATGATAACAGAAACATTAAAACTTATATCAAAATCTAATTTTATAATTAGTCTAATCATGCAAAAAATATAGAAGCAGCACTTATTTATAAAATTATACATTAATAAAGGTAAGTTCACAATAGGATGTATGTTTAGCTTGATCCTATCAAATCCTTACAGTACCTACATAGTATGTTTTTCTTGTAAAATGTATTGACATTTTAATGAAAAAAATGTTAAAAATCGGTCTTACAACCAAAAATAAACGAATGTTAAACACAAGTTTATTCTTTCAAGCCTGACAGATTGCTTTTGCAAAAACCAAAAACTGTCAGTTAAACTGATTTGAGTTTTCGTGGTAAATTACAGTCTATAACGAGTAAAATTTAACGCCTCACGCGCCATTTTATTTTTTGTGTCAAATGTCAATAGTACGATTTTTGTCCTTATTTCAAAGGTGAACCATACTTTTGACATGACAGTTGACCCATAGAGTTAAAATGGCGCGTGAGGAGTTATTTCGTACGGACTATACCTACTTTAACTAATTAGTCATTTTCCTCTATTAATCTATAATCAATACTTATATGTTTAATATTGCTCTAAAAATCACTATGACAATATTCCAGAGAGTTGTAATATAAGAACAATAATTCTGTGAGTAATATAATAACTACACTGACTCACAATAAGTGACTCAATACGTTAAAAAACATCACTGATTTAATGATGGATGTTATCTTCATTAGTCAACTTTTGAAAAAAATGTTAGGCGAAAGTTAATGTAATGCGAAAGGTAAGACTGTCAATAAATATCGCAATATTCGTGATCCCGTCAATATTAATATAAATACATGTATTGGTGTATAAATGTGATAATGTTATTTTAATTCTAATAAATAATGAGATCAGTATCACGATATTATATTGCGATATTTATTAATCATTTGAAACTTGCTTATAATATGTATAGTGTATACTTCTTACGAAACTATAAAAATTATAGTTTAAACTTTAAAGCTTTTTAATTATAGTTTAAATTTAGCAGCAAAATGTACATAAACTATGGAATGTGCTGTTGATTAAATTGATCTTATAACTTTATTTAAAAGGTAATATCTACAAGAATATAATACAAATATTCATTGATATTCTTAAGATCATTATTTTTTATCATATTAATTATTTGTTGAATTATAAAATTTGATCATCTACTCTACTATATTGCTCCGCTAAGAAAAAATGAATAGTTCACGATATTATGTGCTAGTGCTTGTGCTGTTTTTGTTGTAAATTTTTGCTGCCCAGAACTTTAACAAGCCCTAGAAACTGGTTTGATGGTTTCTTTCTGGTCTTTTTGTTTTATTAAATGTACAAAGTTGACACTAATCATTGTAATAAGAACCTTAATAAAACTAACAATAGCACTGGTATGATTACTTCTATCCTACTCGCACTATTGCTTCTCCAAAATGAGTAAGTGAAAGAAAAGATTTTTACAAAGTTCTCTTTGGTCGCCCACGGGTCAGTGCCGTCATCGAAATACATCGGACATTGATCCCTCTCTCGTTCGTATTCTTCCATCTCGATGGCGACGGCCGCGCCCTCTGTGTAGTTCCATGACGTCACATCCTGTTTCAAATCGCAATATGGACCCAATGCTTGAGACATAAGAACCCTGAAATTATTTAAAGCCTTATAATATTGTATAACTGAATCCAAGAGGTTCTCATTTTTAAGCAATTTAGGATTTAATCTATTTTATGGAAACAAACAGTAATAATCACATGGATCCATCCAATGTACCTTGCCTTATACTACAAGACCGAAGTACAAAGAGCCATTGACAAGAAAAGAAGAAGAAGAAGATTTTAGTCTTTATTTTAAAAGTGAACCATACTTTTGACATGACAGTTGAGAGAGAGTAAAAATAGAGTTAAAATGGCGCGTGAGGAGTCATTTTTACGGATATACACACAATTTTGAATAGCTTTTTAAATTTTTTCGTCAGTTTACAATTTAAAGAAAACCAAATAAAAGTCAAGTTAAATAATTAATACCTGTTCAGATCAGCTCTCTGGTAAACCCAACATCTGTATTTGGAGAACGGGTCCAACTCATCATATGTAATTAGATAAGACTTGAGATTCTCCTTCCAATATCCAATACACTTCATCTTGTAATCTGGATCACTATAAATATCTACGGGTCTACCCAGATAGTCCACAGACAAACAATAGTTTTCCTTTATCTGTATGGTTTTTTGATCAACATCACACACTGAAAAAAGATTCAAAAAGTATTATTAAAAATCCATTTCCATTAGATTATCCATACATAAATTCGCGACAGATCAAGCTGGCAATCGGGGTATGAGGCGAAGAGACGCGTTTGTCTGTCTATCTGTCCATCTGTTAGACACTGAACCAATTTAGACAATATTTCCTCAATTGATTATGAAACAATATGGATTAATTGATAATAAAGATACAAATCTGAAGATACAGATTAAATGCAACAGTAAATTTTGGTCTATTTTTCGTATTTCTATGGCTTTGCTGAAACAATCTTGACCTCTAAGGGGGTAAAATAGGGGTTTGAAATTTGTAGTCCACGCGGACGAAGCCGCGAGCATAAGCTAGATTAAAAAATAATAAGTACCTGAGAAATCACTTATGTTCAATTTACAGTATAAATTCGGACGGGGACTTAGTGTTACACCCCCAAGTATCCTAGTTTCGAATCTGACGTCTCCTTTCTGTGTAAAGTTGAATTTTCCTGCGACGGGGCAGCGGATGGGCGACGGGTCCTTCTTGAGGAATATGTCGTAACGCCATTGCTGTTTGTTCGGGAACTGCGTCCACGAGCATACCGTGTGGAAGTTGCTTTGTATCATGGCTAGGCCTTTGCGGAACCTAAAAATATTATGTTACTTATTACTTAAATATTAGATTTGTAAAAGTCAAATCATTGTTTCAAATTGGGTATTTTCTTACTTTTGGATTTGATGAATATTATTACTTTATTATAAACTAGGATAAAAATAATGACGTACACTGAAAAAAATATTAAAATCCAACAAAGATTTACAAAGTTACAGGCATTTTAATTTTCGAGTGGGAGGGTCTTCTATCCCTTTCTCGCAAAACGAAAATTTGTATGAAACCGCACGAAGCTACTATGGCATTAGTAGGTGTGACGTCAAACTGCTGTATCGCTATCTCGGTCTAATCAGAAATATTCAAATTCTTTTTTTGTTATAATATGATCGATTTAGTTTTTCAGTTTACGTCATTATTTTTATTCTAGTTTATAATAAAGTAATAAAAAATTGGAGTCAAATACCCAATTGGATACCATTAAATAATCACGCTCAGCGATGCTCAATCGCTTGATCATTTCTTTACAGTGCGGCATTGAAAGTAAACACGAGTAACGCGCCCGCGATTGGCGCGAGAAATTCCTCGTCGCACACTCGCTTATAGCCCGGCGACAAAACTATCGAAACTACACACTCGCTTCCCGCTGATCGCTCGTTTATAGTTTCTAGTTCTACTCGTTTCTCGTTCATCGTCAGCGGTCGGACCACTGCCTTATGATTGTGAAAATGAAAATGTATAAAATTAACTGTATTTATATTGAATATAACTTGCTTGAATTTATTTTAGAAACATCCCAGGCACATGCCTTAAGCATATACTATATCAAGTCACTTAAAAAGGTCTATTAAAGGCATTCCCAACTAGTGGTAGATGACTTTCACGAATCAAAAGTGCTCATTAAAGTAATGGTTTTTTTTTAATGTTCTTCAAAGCAATATCTGACCTTATAACATTGTGGTGTTGAGGCACGAAATCGAAACACACATAGTCCTTTTGACATCCGTCAACAGTGAGACGGGCCATCATTACTCTTGTATCACGTTGCTCTCTGCAAACAAACAAATGAAAAAAATAGTAATACTATTATTTATCCACAAATAAAGATATACTTGCATCCAGTCGACGTTAGCCTGACTAGTTTCGAACTCATCCGGGGTCCTTTATCAAGGGGGTCAGTCTGCGCACGCGTCGCGTTTAAGACTGCGGGTGGCTGAGGTGGGAGGGGGGGGGGGGGGGGGGGGGGAAAGCTGGATTATAAGAAGCGTGATAGCCTAGTGCTTAAGACGTCTGCCTCCTGTTCAAGAGGTCCTGGGTTTGTCCCGGGCATGCACTGGGTTATGTGTATTAAGCAGTTAAAATATCAATTTTTTGATGGTGAAAGAAAACATCGTGAGGAAATCTGGATGCCTGAGTTGTCCATAATTTTCTCAAAGGTGTGTGAAATCTGCCAATCTGCACTTAGGCAGTGTGGCAGACTATGGTGTAAGCACTTCTCATTCTGAGAGGAGACCCATGCTCTGTGGTGGCCAGTGATAGGTTAATCATAATGTACCAAAATATTGTATTTACCTGCATACATAAATAGTGCGCCTGTACCGGCCCTCATCAGGATAGTAAGTTTCGATGATGTGCGTCTCGTTAATGAACACATCGGCATCTATGTTGGCCGTGTTGATCCATTCGCCAGAGAAGTTTTGCGGCAAACGACACCCTGGCTCCACCACTTCAGCCTATAATGTTTTAACAGATATATATATTTTTTTAATATACAAAGAATATTAGCCAAGTTAATTGCTGACTAATATTCCCCTTTCCCCTCCAACTAAACGTAAAGCTTGTGCTAGGAGTAGCTACGACAATAGTGCAACGGGTGGGATTCGAACCGACCACCTTTCGGTTTTCAGTCCGCTCCTTTAACCGTTGAGCTATCGAGGCTATGTTACGATTGTTTCAATTCTGGTAGTTGTACCATGTACAATTTACTTTGCCAATGTGGCTAAGTTGTTGTACACAATATTATGACGTATCACGTAAGCTATAATGACAAGTCAAAATATATTGCTCTTTTAAAATGCGCGCTGTGGAAAAGGATAGCGCTAGATTTAGAGCCCTCGCCCACGGCGACTTTTTGATGCAAACGCGATATTGTCGCGCTTCTGTGTCGATGCAAACGAGAAAAAATGTTGCACTGATGCTCGGTTCTCTATTCACGCGCCACCCTCCCTCCGTTCTTCCCCCGATGTCATCCGACAAAGTCGCGCGTTTGCATCGATACAGTCGCGATGCAGTAGCACGTTGCAAATGCGACTAACACGCGTTAGTAGTGATGCTGGCGTGCGTTTAGTAAACGCGCGACAGCATCGCTACAAAAAGTCGCCGTGGGCGAGGGCTCTTAGACCTGTTGATTTAGCGATTGTGTATAACAGAAGTAGCCACAGTGGAATGGAAGAAACTCGCTTAAAGGAATCTTAGGCTGGAGGAAACTGGAACCTAATCTTAAATAGGCTTGAAAAATCTAATGCTGCCCTCATAAGTCTCAAAGGACCCAACAAAAAATATTTATTTGAAACTCCTTGTTATAGTTAGACCAGGCTGGGCTCACTTGGTCACGTGACCCGGTTGGCGACGCGTCTCAGTCTGTTATGAAAAGATATACTGTTATATAAAGATAACAATTTAGGCCATAGAAAGAGGCGCATTCAGAGGCGAGCTGAATTGCACATTATTGCGTCGTAATACTATTTATTTAACCATTTTTGATATAGCATATAGCTGTGATAGCCTAGTGGTTAGGACGTCCGCCTTCCAATCGGAGGTCGGGGGTTCGATCCCGGGCACGCACCTATAACTTTTCGGAGTTATGTGCGTTTTTAAGTAATTAAAATATCACTTGCTTTAACGGTGAAGGAAAACATCGTGAGGAAACTTGCATGCCTGAGTTCTCCATAATGTTCTCAAAGTTGTGTGAAGTCTGCCAATCCGCACTTGGCCAGCGTGGTAGACTATGGCCAAAACCCTTCCCACTCTGAGAGGAGACCCGTGCTCTGTAGTGAGCCGGCGATGGGTTGATCATGATGAACCATCTTTGCTGAGTGAGCCTTATTGTACCTGTAGGCTATAAGTTAGCTTTTAATAGTACCTTATATAGCTAAAAAAAGGCTCACCTTTTGTAGCTAGTATTAAGTATGCTGCGGTTTAACTTACCTTTACAGGAGTAACTCTGTATCTCTCTGGAGATTTTTCCACAGTCTTCAATGTATTGCACTGTGGGGTAATGGAGGCCCCAATGTACAAATCATCATCCCTGTTCTTTAGGAAGCACCTGTACCTCTCGTCTTTACGAGATTCCTTAGTGTTGGCCACGGCAAAGAAGTGGTTTTTGTTGACAAACCAATGGCCTGTAAAGAATAAAAGTAAATAAAATCTATAAGACTGATGCATTCAGGTCCAAACGCACTTACGCGACGCGGCACGTCAATTGGGTTTGATTGGAGCAAAGCGCACTTGGGCGACGCAACGCGGCATATATAGTTTATATGAGTTTGTATACATACAATACATATAAACTTGCTACTTTTTCTTGCTTGAAATCTCCGAGATTTCTGAACCGATTTGCGTAATAATTTTTTAATCAAAGATTCTAAGATTCTTTATTCAATAGAGAAACTTTGCGACATTGTCCCATAAAAAATTTGGATTCCTACTCCTCAATCCTTATGCTGTATGGGACCTAACCACCAAAACTTATGTGATTAGAAACTGTCAGTTATAAATTGATAATATTAGAGGTACCTACCAAGTAAAGAATTTCTGAACAGGACCTAACTCCTCAGCCCTGATGCTGTAAGGAATTTCATTTGTGGTGATCCCACGGGATTTTTAAAGAATCAAGGCGTATAAATGTTTTTACGAAATTTGGTACTGAGATAACTTGCATCCCGGGGACGGGCTACTGGAAAATCAAAAGTTCTCATGGGATTTTTAAAAACCTAAATCCGCGTGGGCGAAACCGCGGGCATCAGCAAGTATTCATAAATAATTTTCTTACCAAGGCAGCTATATTCAACAACCCCATCAAAGGTGCCAGACATGCCTGGGCACTTTCTATAAGTAATGTTGAATTTCTGGTTGGTAATCAAGAACTGTGTGCCAGCTGTCTGGCAGGATTTAATCTGTGCATCAGGATGGCTGCATTCACCGGTGAATCTAAAACGATTCTGATAGGCAAACTGCCACACTCCTTCCAGCGATGATCTACAATTCACCTGTTATACAAGCAAAGCATGAAATTAACATCAGTATCCTTATTATAAATGCGAAAGTGTTTGTTTGTCGGTTTGTCCTTTAATCACTTTGCAATGGTGCAACTGATTGAAGTGATTTTTTGTATGGGTATAGATAAAGACCTGGAGAATGACATAGGCTACTTTTCACCCCAGAAATTCAAAGAGCTCCCACAGGATTTTTAAAAAACCTTATTCCACGCGGCCGAAGTCGCGGGCCTCAGCTACTCTCAAAATAAAGATTGATTGTCAAAATGGTATAATGGTACAGAACCCTTCATGTGCGAGTCTGACTCACACTTGATTGATTTTTAGGGTTCCGTACCTCAAAAGGAAAAACGGAACCCTTATAGGATCACTTTGTTGTCGGTCTGTCTGTCTGTCAAGAAACCTACAGGGTACTTCCCGTTGACCTAGAATCATGAAATTTGGCAGGTAGGTAGATATTATAGCTGACATTTGGGGAAAAATCTGACAACCGTGAATTTAGGGTTAGATCACACAAAAAAAAAATTGTGGTCATGAACTAATAATTAGTATTTTCAACTTTCGAAGTGAGTGACTAGATCAAGTAGGGTATCATATGAAAGGTCTTCACCTGCACATTCTAAAACAGATTTTTATTTATTTTTATGCATCATAGTTTTTGAATTATCGTGCAAAATGTCGAAAAAATACGACTGTAGTACGGAACCCTCATTGCGCGAGCCTGAATCGCACTTGGCCGGTTTTTTTTTTTAATTTCTCTGCTTTGCCTAGATAAAGTTAGTTTAAGAAAGAATCCTGTATCCTTCTCGAGGGTGTTTTTAAAGTTTTGGTGCCAAATAACATTACCAAAGTTAAAAAACACAAACAAAGATGTAATAAACAAACAGATGCACTTTTGGATTTATAATACTAGTATAACTTACTGGAACAGTTTTATATTTATAGTACTAGTATGGATTAGAAATTACTAGAACAGAGTTTTATATTTATATAGTACTAGTATGGATTAGAACCATAGATAGAATAATAGGTAGATTTAAGTACTGTGTAACCGCGTATGAGATGAATAACACGACAATTATTACCATTGTTTAGTAGTCAATATTTGTATTAAACGTTTTTTATGTGAAAACAAGTAAATAACTCATGAGGAATACAATTACGCCACGAATTCTCAAAGTTTGTTTTGCAACTCCTTGTATGTATTTTTGAAAAAACCAGTTACACGATAAGAGACAAAAAATAGGTTAGCTACGTCTCTGTTTATCACATTAGTAACTTTATCTGTTACTAATAGCTCTCTTTTTAGTGCAAATGAGAAAGCAAACGTTCCTGCATCTACCTTTATTACTCTATCTACGATTAGAACTTACTGGAACAGAGTTTTCCGAGAACAATGAAATAAGATTCTGATCAGGATTAAGTCCCCTGCACACTCTTTCAACAGTTGGCTCCTCGTCAGCACCCAAGTCTACACAAGGTGTTTCAATTTTCTCCAGCACATTGACAGTTCGCACTATGAGCTTCACACAGTAGTAGCAGTTGGTGTACTGGAACACCATTGTGTAGTTGACATGGTAGTCTGCTCTGATGTTTACACACACACCTCTGCAGAGATAAGGAAATACTTTATCAAACAATTAACTATAATGCAACTGTTGTGTCAAAAGTATGATTTCAGTCCTTATTTTAAAGGTGAACCGTACTTTTTACATGAATTAAACACAGATAAAATGGTGAGTGAGTTCTTATTTTGTACAGACTATAATATAGGTAGGTATTTGACAATCTCGAAGACAGATTTTATATTGAAATAAATTTTTATAAGGGCTTTTTAACTGTCTTCCTACTGCAAAGAACCAGCAAGAAACTCAGCAGTTACTCTTTTTAAATATTTAATTAACAATATTATGACATGTATGACATGTAACTGCAGTCTTGCACATTGGTGGAGTGTGATACGAGTCAGAACCACTTAATTATTGAATGCTGTGATCTTACAAGTGGAAGGGCCCATGTTTCCTAGTAGGGACAATTTTGGTAATTTTATATTCCTCATTTTCCTTCGGCATCTGGTAAAATACTTCGATTGTTGATGTAACAGATTAGATACAGGAGATATTAGATACAGATATGTTTCACCAAGCCATTTGAAGTTCCCAATGATGCATAGTCACCAACAAACTGTCTAGGTTTAATAATTGAACTGCCATACCACTTCCAGATAAGAGCAATTATACTAGCTACTAGCTATGCCTACCGCCTAGGTGAGTATATTCTTCTCTGAATATGAATGTTTGGGCAAAATAAAGACATGATCACTGAAGTTTTACCCACCTTCCCGTCATCTCATTTGCATTGATATCAGTTATTGTCTGTTGTCCATTTTCAAAAGAGAACCATGTATTCCTCAGGACTATAGGAATAGTGCACTCCGCCGAAGCTGATGATACTGCAATACAATATAACATTATTGGACGGTTGGGCGTAGCCTCTTATTGACTGTTAACGAATTACTTCAAAATATACACTCACCAGCACAACATACTAACGAAATAGAGATGAATATGTAAGGTAATAAGCCCATTTTATTTGAACATTTAATAAAATATTAATAGTTACAAGAATAAACTGAAAAATTAGGTAAGCGGAGTGCGGACCGGACAACAAAGTTTTGGTTCAATGGTTCAAATCTCGTTCAAACAAACAATAAAAAAAAAATTTGACAAGCACCAAAGAGTATAGAGAACCACCTGCATAAGCATCAATCCATAGACCATTTCCGGTATGGAGAACACACTTCGGTTTTTTTAGACATGGTAATACTGCTTTTGTAGTATTGATCCATCCAGCCAATAGATTCAGCCAAAATATTTTATCACTGCAGTTTCTTGTTCACCCATTCGCTGATTCGATGGAAAATAGAAAATCCAAGGCGGGCTGATTCCGCGTTGACGTCACGTCATTGAAATCAATTGAAATCATTATTGTCAAAATAATACTGTGTATTTATAAAATTCAATAAATTGTGTAAAAATGTCTTCAATGGTAAGTACGTGATGAAAAGAATTTTGCAGCGGGCTTAAAGAGTGTTTAGTTAAACTTTGTTACTTATCATTAATTAGAGAGAGTAATTATTTTTTTAACGTTCGATAATGATCTCACTATGGTTACATTAGGTTTATATTGTGAAAATGTTATGTATTTGCTTTTTATTTTTATAGAAACTTGCTATATTTCAAGTACATTACATCACACATGTTTCTATATTATCTTTCTGGAGTCTAGATAAGTTTAAAATGTTATACTGTTTATTTAAATAATTATTAAATATCACTACAAATTTATTACTTAGGTACTAATAATTGAGTTCTTCTGGTCCTGCTATTATAGTCTTAGAATTTGAAAAGTACAGATATATCAATATAGCATACCTACTAGGACTAGCTGACACGCCCCATCTTAATTCAGATGGAATTCATGAAAATCCTTTCTTAATGGGGGTCCCACATTATCGAGTAGACCTATATTTGCAAAACTTCAAATTACTAGACCCAGCAGTTTATGCTATACTTTCAGTTGGTTTATTTTATACTTTTATATGTATAGATAATTTTTTTCAGCGCATGAAGGCAGCCAGATGCCCTTCCGATGAGCTGGCTATTACCAACTGCGCTCTCATCAACCCAGAAGACTTTCCAAGTGATGTGAAGTGAGTACCTGTTACTTCTACTATTCTGTAATATTTTAAGAGTTATAGAAACACTTAAATTCTCTGAGATTTATAGAGCATACTTTGACTTAGCTCAGCCTTAAGTTTGAGTTAAAACGAGACAGATGTATGCCAGCGTTACAACTCTGTCTTGATTTAACAGTGTCTTAAGTCTGAGCAAAGTCAAAGTGTGCTTTATAGATCTCACCATTATTGCCAGTGCAAATAGTGGAGTGGAGTCAAGTCTTTTGAATAACTATCTAAGCTTTATGTACTTTGGCATGCCATTGAAATGACTGAAAACAACACGGAGGATTAGTGTTGTACACATTGCCGCTGTTATGACAAAGTATATTGATAAAACTTAGTTTGAATCTTCGCACATATCTTAGGCATAGCATCTTCTTGGTAGCAACCAAGAAAATGCTGTTATGCTCTGCTGATATGCCTGTGTGTGTCTGTCACTACTTTTCTGCGTCTGCTTTCTAAATAAAAAAGCATCTTTGAAATGTCCCTAGAACCATTAATATCATCACCTAGATTATTTAGTGGGTTCTCTCTTGAATTATAATCCTCATATCTGAGGGTTGTGACTCATGACTCTTTTCATTATTCACATTATGGAAAGTTTTCTTTGGATAGTGTAATATTGTGAGAAGCTTCAGACTCTTCTCAAACTGGTGAACCAATGCAGTCACAATTGAATTCCTATTAATTCTATTCTTTTACTTTAAACACATTTGATTTTTTTTTAAATATCAAATGGATAACACAATTCTTCTTTTCGAGTCGACGGTCACCTCAAACACGGGCAGCCCAAAAAGCCGCTACCGCGATTGCTCGGTCGGTAGCGTTGTACAGCTCCTCGTACGTGCAGGCTGTCGGGCACGCAGGGCACCCAGTCATGTGCGCAATGGTCTGTTTCGGATGACCGCAGATGCACTGCGTATCATGTACCGAGATAAAGCCCCACCTCGCCAAATCCACCCTAGACCTCCCACAATTATAAAACATAGATAATTTGAAGTGAGTGGCCAGAATTCAAACTTCCAACCTTGACATTCTAACTGGGCCAACACAGCTTTTTACTGAATCAAATGTAGATAAACACTAGTAATTAATATTTTAATTACAACTGATAAATTATTTTTACAGTTCAGCACCACTACAGTTGATATCACTATCAAAAACTGTGTATTTACCAAATGATTTTAGTTAAAACGTTTAGTTTAGAGTTTGTGTTCAAGAGAATCGGCCCCAGTGTTTGATTTTTTATATTAAAAATGCCTCTAAATAAAATTAAATATTCACTTCGTTATTTTTCTAGAATTGTAATATTTTATCAGCCTGTTTTTTTATTTGGTTGTAATTTATGATTTTCAGACACATTGAAGTAGCTACAGGACCATCTCAGCACTTCATCTTCAGTGTGAGATTTTATAATGGAGTGGACAGGGGTACTGTAGGCTTTTCTGCACCCCAAAGGAAATGGGCAATACTTTCTATTGGACAGGTTTGCATATTTATTAACATAATATTGAAAAAAAACAGAAACTCATAGTTTTTTAGGGTTCCATATCTCAAACGGACAAAAAGGAACCCTTATAATATGGAAATTCGTAGTTTTAGGGGGCCTCAAAAGAAAAAAGGAACCCTTAGGGAGTGGCACTTTGTCTCCACTCTGTCCATCAGACCATTTTTCTAAAGAACGCGTGAAGGTATCAAGTTGAACTTTATATTTAAATTTATATAATAACCCTATACTTTCCCTTCCATGAAATTTGCCAAAAAGCAAGGTCTCAAGTAAAGCAAAAACCCCCAAAAATTGATAATTTTTAGTTATATCACTTTTTTTTTCGATTATAAACATACAGTTAGCAATTAGTTTGCAGTTAGAGAAAAATAAGCAACTAAATAATTACACGTATTCTTCCAAGGTACGGAACCCTCGGTGCGCGAGTCCGGTTTTTTAATTACCATAGTAGGTAGTTTCATTTATCATTGAACTTTTTACAGCCAATAGATGTGAAGCCCTTCAAGCCGCAAAATGCGGATTGCCTGTGCAGTATCACATTGGAAGCAGATTTTATGCTTAAGAAAACGTAAGTATATTATATTACTAGCGGATAGCCTGCGTGTGCTACTGTACTATAAAAAGAATGTCCCAATGCATTGTTTTAGTGGTCTAAGGGTGAAATCTATAGAACGCACTTTGACTTTGCTCAGACTTAAGATAGCCGATGGGGCAGACGTGTTCTGGAGTGGAGACCGCGTACCGGTAAGCGCAGTGTGGGACGACCCCCCGCCCGCTGGACCGATGACCTGAAGAAGGTGGTGGGAGCGGATGGATGAGGAAGGCGGAGGACCGTGTGTGGTGGCGCGCTCTTGGAAAGGCCTATGTCCAGCAGTGGACGCAAACAGGCTGATGGATTGGATTGGATTGGATAGACTTAAGACAATTTAAATGAGACAGATGCATATTTCTCATATAAATCTGCCTCGTTTTAACTCAATCTTAAGTCTAAGCAAAGTCAAAGGGCGCACTATAAGGCCATCTTCGCATTATTGTCGATCGATGGATCCGAGGGAAGTCTGCGGTGCCCGTAACACACGTTTTCCTAGTACAGCTGCCAAAGCACTCCATTCAGGTTTTAACAATTATTGTGTCTACTGTGCACTAGATTTAAGGAGTTTTTGTACTGTGCAACATTTTCTTGGTTGAATAAATAATTTATTTTAATTGTATTGCCTTTCTAGTGAAACTGGTTTGGGGCAAATCGGTTTCAAAGGGTATAATAGACACAATGTAGAAACATTTTTTGTGTTTTATATATTAAGAAGATTATTGATACAATAGTTTGGAAATAAAATAAAAGAAACTTTCACAGGACATCCCTGGAGCCATATGACTCTGAGCAAATGGCGCGCGATTTTCTCATCCAGTTCTCGAACCAGGTCTTCACAGTCGGTCAACAGCTTGCTTTCTCATTCCAAGACAAGAAAGTGTTATCTTTGATTGTTAAGAACTTGGAAGGTGAGTAGCTTGAAACTACTCAGTACAGTACTGACATCTCAGATTTGTAGAGCGTTGTCTCTGTCACTCATACCCATATTATGATGTTTAGTTTAGTCGGACTCAACGGCCGAGACAGTGCTCTACAAATCTGCTATCTCCTTCTAAAGATCGATGTTCATCACTTTTGGCCGCGTATTTTAATCGATTTTAAACAATTGTCTGAGATGCGCTAGGTGGGATGAAACAACCACACATTCTTACCTATAGTAACATTTTAATTCGTCAGGAAAAATGTAATGTATGAAATAAAGATCAAACCAAGGATCTACTCTATTATTATTAATGGATGTATTTTGTCTATAGCCGTGGATGTACAAGCATTGGCTGCAGGAGCCAATGCTGTACCTCGTCGAGTTAGGTTCGGTCGACTATTGCCAGATGCCTGTATCCAGTTCGATAAAGCTGAAAGCTCCTCTCTCAATCTAGTGGGCAAAGCTAAGGGGTAAGTAAATGGTTGTTTTATTTCATTATTTTATACGAATACTAGCGAGCACCCGTGGCCCTGCTCCCGTGAGAATTTCGAAAAATCCGACCTTATATTTATCTAAATTATAAATGTGCAACCTCTGTACAAAATTTCAGCTTTCTAGATCCACTAGTTTGGGCTGGGCTTTCATGAGTCAGATGAGATGAATATTGGTTAGTTTGATCGCCTGCGGATCATGAGGTCTCGAGTTAGAATCTCGAGTGGCACCAACAAAAAGATGGGCTAGCTAGCCGACAGACAGATTGACATACAGATACACTTTCCATAGACAACACTTCCACAATCCACAAGTACTTTAATGCCTCCCCTGGCTTCACACCTTATGCACACCACTGATTAATCTATTCTATTAACTATCTTATGCTCGCGATTTCGTCCGCGTGAACTACACAAATTTCAAACCCCTATTTCACCCCCTTAGGGGTTGAATTTTATAAAATCCTTTCTTAGCGGATGCCTACGTCATAAAAGCATGCCAAATTTCAGCCCGATCCATCCCGTAGTTGGACCTGTGCGTTGATAGATCAGTCAGTCACTCAGTCACCTTTTCTTTTTATATATTTATAGATAGATAAATAAAAATGAATCCCCGAAATGAGTATATAACTTCCCAGCCACTGCACCAAATTGAATAATTCTTTTATTTGTTGTTTGTAATTGTCAGGACATATGAAAGATTTTTTTGGAAATCCAGTTCAAAAATACAGTTCCCGTGGGGCGTGAACGAAGTTGCGGGCAACAGCTAGTATTATTATGTAAGAGTAATAAATAATGTAAAATAACCTCCTAGCAAACAGCCGCGCCAGTCCATCATCAATCCAGAATGGGACTTCGGCAAGATGGGCATCGGTGGCCTGGACAACGAGTTCAACGCCATCTTCCGCCGAGCCTTCGCCTCGCGCGTCTTCCCTCCAGAAGTCGTGGAGCAGTTGGGTTAGTTCAACCACTAAATACAATCATCATCATCATGATCAACCCATTGCCGGCTCCCTACAGGGCACGGGTCTCCTCTCAGCGTGAGAAGGGTTTTGGCCATAGTCTAGCCATGTGCGGATTGGTAGACTTAACGCACCTTTGAGAACATTATGGAGAACTCTCGGGCATGCAGGTTTCCTCACGATGTTTTCCTTCACCGTTAAAGCAAGTAATTAATTATAAATAATTAATTAATTAAAAAAAAAAAAATGAAAACGCACATAACTCCGAAAAGTTAGAGGTGCATGCCCGGGATTCTCAAGGATGATGCACGGTGTAGCATCTAGCAAGTTTTTCATCTATCATTTTTTTTTAAAGAATATTAGGCATGGTAAATGACTAATATTCCCCTTTCCTCTCCAACTAAGCGTCAGGCTTGTGCTAGGAGTAGGTACGACAATAGTGCAACGGGCGGGGTTTGAACCGCCGACCTTTCGGTTTTCAGTCCACTCCTTTACCGGTTGAGCTATTGAGGCTCTAAATGTCATTACAATGAAACTCAATCATTTTTGATCTATTTTAGGCTGCAAACACGTAAAGGGTATTCTGTTATACGGCCCGCCCGGTACCGGTAAAACTCTGATGGCTCGACAGATTGGGAACATGTTGAATGCAAGGGAGCCCAAAATTGTGAACGGTCCACAAATATTGGACAAATATGTTGGCGAGAGCGAGGCCAATATCCGACGCTTGTTTGCTGATGCTGAGGAGGAAGAGAAAAGGGTATTTAATTTTTTTTAGGCTTCCGTATCTCAAAAACAAAAAGAGTTCCATAAGGGATCACTTGGTTGTCTGTCTGTCTATCTGTCTGCCTGCCCTATAGGGTACTTCCCGTTGACCTAGAATCATGAAGTTTGGCAGGTAAGTTCCGTATCTCAAAAGCAAAAAGGAACTCTATAAGGGATCACTTGGTGGTCTGTCTGTCTGTCTGCCTGTCTGTCAAGAAAACCTATATATCCCATTGACCTAGAATCATGAAATTTTACAGGTAGATAGGTCTTATAGCACAAGTAAAGGAAAAAAATCCGAAAACCGTGAATTTGTGGTTACATCACAAAAAATGTGTTCACAAAAATTTATTTACTAGATCACAATATTAGATGGCGCAGTCCGTCATTAACTTGTAGTGTTCTACATAAAAGTGTACTGTAAGGTAATATCTTGTACGATGGTACGGAACCCTTCGTGTGCCAATCCAATTCACACTTGACCGCTTTTTTAATCAAGGAAGAGAATTTTGGCTAGTCTCGTTTTAAGTTCGCTTAAGTTTGGTTTTCTTTTAGTGTGGGCCGAACAGTGGTCTCCACATAATAATCTTCGACGAAATCGACGCCATCTGCAAAGCCCGAGGCTCGGTTGGCGGCAACACGGGCGTCCACGACACTGTTGTAAACCAGCTGCTGTCAAAGATTGATGGTAAAATCAAATCCTTTTTTATATTCCAGGAGATGGCTATTGCGTTCGAACATTATCAGAAAGTGTCAAAAAATTCGGATGCGCGCTGGAAAGTCACTATGCTCATACTTTTGTACTAGACCCCACCGACACTGTGTCTCAAACTGTTAAGTTACGTTACATGGGCAATTGAAATTCTGCAATTCCGAGCAATTTAGTCAATTATGACGTCACAGCCACGTGAAGCATATTACTGCAATACCTGAAGATTTCAGCAATGTTATGCGAAAAAATTGCTTCAGATTGTTCCACTTATTGCTCCAGATTGATCCATACGTGTTGCCGAGCAACAATTGCTTTAAAAATTGCCCAGTAAGCGCACCATTAGAATGTTCTCGGAACTTCTGATTTGCACAGAGTGAGATAACACAGAAAATTTTCTAACAGAATTTGGCATTCTTTCCTCAGGGGGATTATGAAAGAGATAGCAATAACTTAGATCTGTCGTTTATTAGTTAGTTTAGAGATTGCGTATAAGCCATATTTTCTGAAAATATAGTGTAAGCATAAAAAGTGTATGTAGTCGATTACCTGCACCAATTTGGACACGTCCATACAATTTTGATTACGCAATCGGCGCGAATGAATCGCTTACCTCGTCTCGCGCGGAATCCCTTCACTTTGACCAAAGCTTAAGTGCCAATTGTCTCTCTCACATTTTACTTCACCCCAAGTTTAGGGTGGTTTTGAAAACCCACCCATAGGGGCCATCTTTTTTAGAGACAAACGAGTACATATTTGTATTTATGAATGACTAGCATAGTATGGTACTTTATCGGCATTACTACAACCTAGCCTTAACCAGATAGTAATAGAATGGGATTGACAATAGATCTGTACTTACACCTATATAATACCTTACACTTTTAGGCGTGGATCAACTAAACAATATTCTAGTCATTGGCATGACAAACAGACGCGACATGATAGATGAAGCTTTACTGCGACCTGGTCGCTTAGAAGTGCAGATGGAAATTGGTTTACCTGATGAGAAAGGACGAGTACAGATCTTAAACATCCATACAAAACGTATGAAGGAGTATAAGAAGATCGCTGAGGATGTGGATAACAAAGTAAATATAGTTACTGTATTAGTTTTAAGGCCGAACCGCATTACAGCGGCGCGTCGCGTCTGCAATGCAATTTTTGCAATTAGCAGTATGACATATTTTATTAAGCTCATATGTTAAAATCTCATAGTTAAAGATCAACCCTAAGGGTTTAAAATTTGTGTAGTTCACGCGGACGAAGTCGCGGGCATAAGCTAGCTAGTAGTATAGCTAGTAGTAGCCATAAGTTCTAAGCAAATAAAACAATGGTACCAACATGACGGCAAGGGGCGAGTTATAGTGAACGGTCTGTAATCTGTATGCCGCAACGCGCAGTGAGGGGCTGCGCAGCGCCGCTGTAATGCGGTCCGGCCTTTATGGTTGCTTACTATGGGCCTCATAAGAATGCTCAGAGTCACTCCGTGGGTGATGGAAAGCCCTATGCTTGGAGTTCCTCTACGTGATCAGAAATGGGGAGATTCGTAGGAGAACCAGAACTGACATAGCTCAACGGGTTGTAAAGTTGAAATAGCAATGGGTAGGGCACATAGTTCGAAAAACAGATAGACGATGGAGTCTATCGGTTCTATAGAAAGCGCAGCGTTGGAACACTCCTCACTAGGTGGACAGACGACGACATCAAACGAATCGCAACGAGCCGCTGGATTCAGTCGGCGCAAGACCGTGGCGTGTGGAAGTCCCTACAAGAGACCTATGTCCAGCAGTGGATGTCTATCGATGGATGATGATGATGATTAGTTTTACATTTAAACTTTTATTATTCAGACTTTTTTTCGAGACAGCACTATGACAGTATTCTTTCATTTAAGGAACTAGCGACATTAACAAAGAACTTTTCGGGCGCGGAACTCGAAGGTTTGGTCCGAGCGGCTCAGTCTACTGCCATGAACAGATTGATTAAGGCTTCCAGCAAGGTGGAAGTGGATCCAGAGGCCATGGAGAAACTTATGGTGGAACGAGGAGACTTCCTGCACGCTCTCGAGAATGATATTAAACCGGTAAGAGTAGAATCTAAAATATCAGGCATTATTGAGCGTCTCCCTTCTAGCATATATTTTTTGCTAGATGGAACTAGTTACTAGATGATTTCCGCGACTTAGTCCGCATGGTTGTTGGTTTTTTTAAATCACTTGGGTACTCATTGATTTTCCAGAATAAAAAGTACTGTGTCTGTCTCAGAGATGCAAGCTATCTCTGTACCAAATATCACCAAATAAAATGATAAGGTAACAGATAGACAGACACACTTTTGCCTTTATATATTTATTAATTTCGCCATTTTTAAGATTGAATTTTTGTTGCTAAGTAAAACATAATATGGTAATCTAAGTGGAATAAAAAAAGATATAGCCCCTGGACAACCACAGAGACGATCAAAAGTTTATGCTCCTTGGTTTCTTTAGACCCAGGTACCCACTTCTTAAATATACCTTCTTTCTTTCTTTCTTCTCTCTGAGCTGGTTTCCGTACTTAAACGTTTCCATCTAATGTGAGTGCCCTCCCCGCCGCAGTCTTCACTCCAGCCATTCAAGCTCGCTTCAAAAGCCGAGTATACTGCCCAGATTGCTTCATGGAGTGAGGTTGGGGATCTCAAATTGCGCTTGCGTTGTTCTGCCGCGCCTGTGCACTCGGGAAGCACGTACGTCGGTGTTTCATCGACCTCCATGCAGGCCTGCACTGCCTCTCAGGACTGTCGGTGACACCTATAACAGAAAGTTGTATTGTATTGTATTGTAAATGTTTAGTGGGCTATGCCCTGTTATGAGTCCCACCTTCCTAAGTCTACCTTAATATCCATGTTGGCTAAACGAGGCGCTGCCTCAGCTTGATGCGGCTGTCAGTCAACTTAATAGCGCTGGTTTTCAGGCATGATCCCTGAATTAATATAAAATCGTTTTTCTGTAGGCTTTCGGTACGGCAGCAGAAGCGTTGGAACATTTCCTTGCGCGTGGTATCATCAACTGGGGTTCCCCAGTCACATCTCTGTTGGAGGACGGGCAGCTGTACATTCAACAGTCTCGTGCTACTGAAGCTAGTGGTAAGTGAATAAGTTAGTTTTATCGTTTCTACTCCAGTGTTGAGACGCAAGAAGCACACTAGGATATTTTAAGAAAACAAATGATGTGGAAATGTTTCTGACTTGATCCGGAGTTCTATTTTTTTACTTTATTTTATTAGAGACAACTACATAAATGCCAGGCCTGTAATATAATAATCCAATACAAAATGAGTTCCTTTTGTGCTGATATGTCTTCTTCTTCTTTTGTTAGGTGGCTTTTTGTGCTGATGTCGTCGACTAAAATATTGTGAATGATTGTATAGGTCTAGTATCAGTGCTGCTCGAGGGGCCGCCCAACAGCGGCAAGACTGCGCTGGCGGCACAGCTCGCCAAACTTTCGGACTTCCCTTTCGTCAAAGTGTGCTCACCTGAAGACATGATCGGCTTCACAGAGACCGCCAAATGCTTGCAGATTAGAAAGGTAAGACTGCGGTAAAACGCAGCTCGCCAAACTTTCGGACTTCCCTTTCGTCAAAGTGTGCTCGCCTGAAGACATGATCCCCTTCACAGAGACCGCCAAATGCTTGCAGATTAGGAAGGTAAGACTGCGATAAAACGCAGCTCGCCAAACTTTCGGACTTCCCTTTATTCAAGGTGTGCTCGCTCGAAGATATGATCGGCTTCACCGAGTCCGCCAAGTCTGATTTCCTCTTAGTTAATGTGTGCGGTGTGCTTCAGTATTTTCGTATTTTTATTTATATGCTTCGTATCCTTTCATGCATAAAATTAATCCACACGCCTATTGTTGTAAAGGCAAGGATGATTTCCTATCACCTGGACAAAAAATATTGTTTGTTCGTTTCGAAAAGACTCCACGAAAAGCGATGACAACGCTTAGACGACTGGCACTGCGAGTTGCGCAAGACAGATTGTGTCGGCGTTGAAAGCTGGTTTTTTTGGCTTATTCCGCTTAACCACCCTAAAACATCCACCCTAGGCTGTATATTCGGAAACGAAGTCTATACACCCCGGACTAAAAATAATACCTATACAAATTTGCCATCCGGAGTGGATGATGGACAGACGTTTCTGATTATACAGCCTAGGGTAACTATTATAGGGTGAATAAACGGAACAAAACATTTTTTTGCCACGCTCCGTGTAGGAAATAGACTTACTAAACAAACATTGACAAAAATTTTGATTTTGTAGTATTTCGACGACGCATACCGTTCGACTCTGTCCTGTATCCTGGTGGACAACATCGAGCGCCTGCTGGACTACGGCCCCATCGGTCCGCGCTACTCAAATCTGACGCTGCAAGCTCTGCTCGTCTTGCTCAAGAAGCAACCCCCAAAGGGAAGGAAGCTACTCATTTTGTGCACTAGCAGTCGACGGTAAGTTTTTTATAACCTTGAAATCTATTTTTCGAATTTATTTATTTGTCTTTCTGTTTTTCGAAGGTTGAGTAAGACTGATCCAATAAAGGGAGGAGTGAAGTAACATGTTTTGGGTGTCTTTCGTAAGATTGTTATATTATTATCATAACGAGGACCAAACTTGGAGTGGTTAGAAACAGCGTGAAATGTTTAGTGTAAAAAGAGACACGTGGTCTTTTTATACTTTATTCGTTTTATTTATATATATATATCTTTTCACGATTGGTATAATGCGTCGTATTCCTTATTGTTGAGAGTTCCTCATTGTTAATCACATGATGGTAGGTTCTATCTTGGAATGATAATAAATGTGTACAGTGCGACAAGGCTATCTTGGCGCGTGGCGAAAATTGGAACTAACATTGCCCTCAAGTATCCCCTTTGTTCTTGTTTGAATACACTAATCCTTTGTTCTCCAACAGCGCCCCCCTGTCAATGTCATTCAAGTGCCAAGAGAGCCTTGTCGCACTGTATATGAAATTATATGTACCTTCTACCCACAGGCAAGTACTGGATGACATGGAAATACTCTCAGCGTTCACTGGCGTACTTCACGTGCCGAATCTCTCTCAGCCAGAACACGTGATGGCCGTTTTAGAGGAGAGCGACGCTTTCTCCAAGCGGGACTTGGCCAAGATACAGAAGGACCTACGAGGAGCCAAGTAAGTACTAACTGTAGAATTTTGCTCTATAGATGCTAGAGGACCTGGAAGTGCTTTCTGCGCATATAGGAATGCTTCATTTGCCGAATCTCTCAGCCAGAACACGTAATGACCGTTTTATAGGAAAGTGACGCTATGTCAAAGCGGAACATGGTTAAGACACAGAACGACCTTCGAGGAGCCACGTAAGTACCCACTGTATAATTTCTAATTGTAAAAAAATAAACTATATTCTTAGCTATTCATCTAGGCAGCAGGAACTAGGAAGAAACTAGCTGCACAAATTCAGGTATGAGTTGACTGCGCGCTTTCTACGAAATCGATCATCGGGTGACCACTTCCACATTTTCATTTAGTCCAAATTCAGATTGACCTTTAAAAACTCCAAGTATGAAAACATTTCTACTCCACAAATTTCATATCTGATGAGATGTTGCTGAATATAATAATGGACTTAATATTGCTAAAAGCCAGGTATGTAATGATTTCTATAGATAGTCCACGAGCCCAATCGTGATGGATATCCTCAGCATTTAGTTTTTCATGTGAATGGCTTTTCCACTGTGCCAAGATATGGAAAGATCTGTCAAACGGTAGTATACCATTTTTTACCATCATACCCGCCTGTAATTGTTTATAATGAAATCTTCTCGTAGGCGGAGGAAAAAACGGAGGTTTTGGGGTGGAGACCCCTCCAAACGAGAATTACCCAAACCGCAAACCGACCCGCCGGGGTCAAAGGCGAAGTAAGTACTTTTAACAGCGGAACTCTGTAGACGCCTCATATCGCATGTCCTCATTTGCAACAATGTCGTCTTGCATACTTACCTTTTGATTTCAGACAGATATTGTAGTTATCATGCTTCAGCATTATGTCAACGATTGTCAATACTAGACAATAAGCATCCTTAGTTAAAAATCTATCGGAATTGCCCCTCGGACCTTATCTCCGAAGTAATCCCGAAAATACTTAAACAGTAGAAATACAAGGTAACGTAATTTTAATTTAACCCTTACAGGATTTTCATCGGTATCAAAAAGCTCCTGGCCCTGGTGGATATGGTGAAACAGACGGACGAGGAGTCGAGAGTGTTCAAATTCCTCACCAAGATGCAGGAGGAGGGAGGCCTCGACCTCGGTACAAGTATACAATAAGAGTTATTGCAACCTTAGGGATTACACACGCATACCACGCGTTCGCCCTCACCCGACCATCCTAACGCACATATCCACACATTGAAACCCCAAGCCAATCGCGCCACCGAGAGTTCGCCCTGTGCTTCCGACTTTAGAAGCTACGAGATCGATTACGACGACGTGAGCGAATGTACGGATTCCAGCCATCACAGAGTCGGCCGGACAGCCAAAGGCAACGAAATCTCACCTGCGAAAATGCCCCTCATGAGAATCAGGAGCGTCGAAATCGTTTTCGAAGACGAAATGTCCACTTGCACCGACACGGGTCTGTTGGATCGCAGCATCGAGCTCATACTGTCCGATAGCGACGATTCCACCAAATGCGTGGATGATTTAGAACATTTGCAGCAGGAACGTGACGAAAATGATTCGGTTACCTTGAACGCCGAAGCGGATTTGTCAGATGACAATTCTTACTCTCCGAAGCACGCTGTCGATATACCCGTTTACACTATAAACGTCCCGATGAATGAAGATATTCGCGAACAGAACGAATCCCTCACGTTGGCTAACGACGACACGCTGTCTATAAACATATCCGAATTGGGGGACTCCGGTCGTTTTACTGAAGAGGCATCCTCATCTCATATCGAAGTGCCCATTATAACATACGACGACGCTGTGCTTTCTCATTCATGCGACGCGGTCAACGTGGACGAAAGCTCTACTATACAGAGTATGTACGAGGTATCCGAGCTCAGCGGAGCGAATGCGGGCAGCCATCGGCTGTATGAGTACATCGATAGCGATAGCAATAGCGACAGTGACAACACCGCCGTCTGTGATGACGACGGTCCGAATCCTGTTATAACAGAGCCCGACGCCACGGACCCTGCGTGCGCCAGTTACGATCTGCAGTACGACTCGTTTGTTGATATTGGAAAATTTTAAATTATACTTTTTATGTATGCTTTATATTTATAAAAGCTTATTGTTTATATTGAATACAGTATAGTTATATTGATGCTTCCCTATTAATTTTTAAATGGTTATTGCTGTTTGTGTTTCCTATCGTATAAAGTTGAGTAAATGTGGGTATAAGATCACATACTACAATAGCCGGCAGGAAATATTGAACATTGGCCTTTAGAAAGAGATAGCGGTTTAGGAGAGCGTTCTGTCTTTGAGACCGACAAAACGTCACATAGGTATGAGTGACAGAGACAACGTTCAACAAAGCTGAAATCTCATTCTAAAGGTCGATGTATAATATTTTTTGCCGGCTACTGTACTGGATTTATATATCGATAGAAGTATAAACGCGCATGTGAGGCGGATTTTTATCTATTCTGAGCTATTTATACGCCTTATAAACCTTTACACGGCTTGTGCTCGAAGGGCAGAGTGGTATGCAACTCTAGTAACCATGTCATTGTTCTTCCTTGATTAACCTTTTCTTTTCTAGAAAATCTCAACTCGTAGCATCTTTGTAAATATATTTTCCATTGCAGTGCAACAGGTTTTATTATCTATAGTGTCTATTTCTATGCACTGTGACATGGTTACAGAAATCCCAGGGTTGTATGTCTAGGCAATAGCTCAATTTTTTTGTATTATATGTACCTAGAAAAATATCGAAAGCGATATGTTTTTATTTATTTGTGTTATGTAAATGTGATACAGCTTGACGCTGTTTAATTTAGCGAAATAAGCAAATTTTATTATCATGAGAAGAAACTATTAGAAGTTAGCTTGTTAAGAACAAATGTCAATATTTAATATTGTAGTATTATTGTGGATCTTGAGAAAGTTGTTAGAAGAAAAGAGATAGAAGCATTTACATGTTATGACTTGAAAAACTTTAATTATAGCGAAGAGTACAATTATTCATAAAATAAATAGCTTTTGATGTTGTTAGTTCAAGATCTTTGTCACTTATATGAAATTAAAGCACAGAAACATTTGGGAAATTAACTATTTATTAGGTAGGTACCATTTAATGTCAAGAAACAACATCTATGAATTATTATTAGGTACTTAAAATTAACAGCATCTTTAAAGATTATATTTTATAAGGAGTTACCTACAAGATGTAATATTTGATCTAAACAACTCTGTGAACATCATAATAATTATTACATTCTTACCAAATTAGTATTAAAATATTACTATCATTATGTATAGTACGCGACAGGTCGAGATGGCAGTCGGAGTATGAGGCAGGGGGACGCCCCGCACACCCGCACAGCTCCCGACGCGAGATAGCGCGGGGTCTGTGTGGGTTTGCGGAGCGTCATTCCGATTGCCGTCTCGGCCTGTCGCGTTCTATAACTACATAGTTCATTTGCATTATGTGCTTAAACATTCCATACTCGCATTCATCGAGCTATTCATTCACTAAATATTTAATGTTTTTAATTATTAATACTGTCTATAACATATTTTAACATAAATCTGTATTATTCAATTACATAGTTATATTATGCTTATAGAAAAAAACGTAGTACTTGCGTGTTACAAATCTAATAAACTGTTTTAACTATGAGTGCATAGTTGCAAAGGTGGCCACTTTGACAGAGCTATAGCTATACTCTATCCGCTTGAGACGTACTATAGGGCTCTCTGTTACGTAATCCCACACAAGTGACAAAGACAAAATACTCTTAACCATTTTGAGCCACCAACCAATCACAAACAAAACTGTTTCCGAATTGAATTTTACCAACCAATCACAAACAAAACTATGTTTTCGAATTAAATAGAGTAGTACAGAAAACATAGGTTTCTTTGTGATTGGTTGGCCACTCAAAATGGTTAACGCCCACTTAGTTTTTGTCTTTGTCGTTTGTACGGGATTACGTAACAGAGAGAGCGCTATACTAATTTATCTCCGTTGATAGAGTATAAATAGAATAAAGATTATGATTTATATGACATACTATTATGTATTACTAAATTATTAAATTTGAGCAATATTGAAATGTATGTAAGAATATTTTATTAAGATTTAGAGTGCGCCAAGGATTATATTCTAGTTCCATATTCCTAGAACTGTAAAATTGCAGAAAGTTGGTCGCTTTAGTGAAATTGTAATATACCTAAATGATAATATAGAAATCACATCAGCAAAGTATCTAAAATTCCACTAGTTATAAATTTTTTGGGGGGTTCATAATTGGAATTGATTAATTAGTATTTAAGTGATTACTAAAGTTATACTTAGTATATCTAAGGTTATCTATATCTATAGAGCGTACTTTGACTTTGCTCAGACTTGACAGAATTATAATGAGACAGAGATATATATCCCTGCATAAATCTGTCTTGTTTTAATTCTGAGACAGGCCATTCGGCCAGATTTGAGTATTGGGTGCCACACGGGCATTGCGTTGCCGCCCCTACAAAAGAGTATGGCGTTGCAACGCACCACCCCTCCCCAGAGGGGAGTCCAGAGAGACGAGGTGGGCCTCGTCTCTCTGGACCCAAGTTCGCTGCGGCGCCGCACGACATCGTAACTCATCGTGTAGCATAGTACAGTGATTTCTATGTAGGATGACGCAGCGGCCCCGCACCGCATAGTGTGGCTTCACTCTTAAATCTCAGCAAGGTTGTAAGTGCGCTTATAGATTTCAGCCTAAAGCATATTGTTATACTAGTGACCCCATCTCGACTTTGCATGGGTAGGCACAAAGTTACCATAGATGTGATTTCCAGTTGGTAACTATTCCAGGTACCTACTAGATATTTTACAGAATGATAGATGACTTTATTTATATAATATTATTACAAATTATAATTCTCTCAAGTACCTACCTAATGTAATTTTTACCGACCCTTCCAAAAACTATCATCATAGGCCAATTTACTTTCTCAGCGTCAGCTTTCATCCCTTTTTGCTAGTGACTTAATAGTAGGAGACTAATGAGGTGGGTTCCCAGATTCTTCTGCATACAACTTAACTAAGTTTTAGTTATTATTGAATGTTAGTGATAATAACTGGGATGACGCGTCGGCTTAACGTGTTCTCCAAGGCACGGTGGAAACAAAAAGGCCCAAGTCGGTCATCAATCAAATTACCGACTTGAATCAACGTTGCTTAACAATCGCAATCGATCGATTTGTTTTTACTAGGCCATGTCTCTTAATTTAATAAATCTTTATAAAATATTCATCTTCTCAATGAATCGTCTATCTCTGATTGAAGAAAATTGGTACCTACAGTAGTTTGTGAGATTAGTGTGAACAGACAGACAAATTCGGCAGTGGGACTTACTGTTTTATAATAAGTAGTGGTAGTGGAGTATTGATATTTCAATTAAAATATTTATTTATTAAATCATGACAATGATCTTTGCTGATATGATTTTATTGTTGGTTATTAATAATTATAAAAAAATACAGCAATTGACAAACAAATGTTCTCTTTTATTTAATAATACATCAACACGATCATACCCTTTCTTTTATATTTCACAATATAATTTTAATAAAGATTTTTATATTTCATTTACTGAAACTAAATATAATTGATTTTTAAACTATTTTGACAGTAGCAATCCCTACTAACTGGACAAGTCTGGTACCATCTGGGGATACACTGGACTGTCAACATGTATGAACATTAATTTTGACAGCAATTTATCTCTGGCAATACCTACATTTTCAAAAATAAAATAGAATCAACAGATCTTTTAGAAACTACATAATTAAATATATTTCTGACCAATATCCAGGCATGCATGGCAATGCAACTCTTGTGCCACCTATTGCCTGTTGGTGGTAATGTCAGAAGTTCCAACAACAAAAAGTACGAAGTATCTTCACAATCTGATGAATGATATAGCAATTCATATGAGACCAAGATACATTCATGTTTTTGTATATAATATTTTTTATAATGATAAATGGCTTGGCATATATAATGCATAAAAAATGACTTCTCAGGCACCATTTATAACTGTTTCAGATGTATGATTTTAGTTCATAGTTTCAAGGAGAACTGTACTTTTGACCTGACAGTTGAGCCATTGATAGGTAGGTACCTAATTTAAAATAAAAGTTCCAACCACAAATAATTGAAAATAATCCATACAAAATTACTATGGAGTTCATAATTATTTAGTATAGTGCACACAAGATAAATTGGTAGTCAATCTGAAGTTGCAACATGGCTGTTGCCTAGGTTATAGACAGTAAGCAATAATGCACAATGCCAGCTGAGATCTGTTTTTAACCGACTTCAATAAAAGGAGGTTCTCAATTAGACTGTGTTTTGTTTTTCTACAATAATGTGTATAACTATGACTGCATTGCGCTAGATTGGAATACACTTGTTTTGTGTGCAGTATAGAATATTTACAATAATAAATTAATGGAATTTTAATTGATTTATTATAGAAGTCATGTTGAGACAAACAAGTAGTACTATTTAGAAAAAAAACAATATTGATTCTTAAAATAACCTTACAGCTTACAGTACTTAATTAGCAGTTTCACATGCATCCACCCAATCATTATAAACATCTATGGGCTCAGATAAAACATTTGTTGTGGTTTGGAAGTCTTCTAAGCATACCCGACATTGTATTCGAGCGGTATTCCTGGCTCGGTCCCTGTATAAAAGACACAAAATATCAAACTTCTGGTACATGGTTTACAAAAGGTAAATGGACATAATGGGCTTTTTACGGACATTTTAACTTCACAGGATTTTTCATGGTTACAAAAAGGGCAGTTAAATTGTTGATCAAGTGGTTCTATGGCTTTCCTTTTTGGCGGAGGCTTTCTTTTCGATTTGCGGCGACCCATATCTATAAAAATAATTAAAAATTTGGTCAGGAAATCATGTGAGGAATGCGGTAAGTAATATTCGTAAATTTTACATATTTCACTAGTAGCTTTACCGGTGTTTTGTTTATTTATTTAAAAAATCAATTTTAACACCAACAAAAGATGACCACACAACCCACACAACCACAGAGTACATTGAATATACGGGTATAGAGTCATCAGTCCCTATTTTTTGGTAACGCCATCTATTGAGCTGAGTTGCAACTACAGGATCTGCTATATATACTAATCCCTATAGGTACAGTATATACGCTACCTAGATAGGTACCTATATATAGGTTTTAAATTTTCTTTTATTTCTATTTTTCTATGGGTAATTTCAATCAATAAAACACATAAATAAGGTAATAATCTTTTATTTATTTTTATAACTGGGCACACACTTTTTTTCTGTTATTACAGCAAATCGTAGTCCGAGAAGCGTAATCGGGGTTATATTAGTTAGGTACCTACTTATAGAGCTCTTCTTTTTTCTTGTTTTATGGCTTTTTCCATCACATCCCGATCAGCACAATGCACTGTAAATCCATACTTTGCAGTTTCGAATAGCTTGAAAGAGGTACAAAGAAATAAAGAAAGTTGCTCGGTAGAGTTGTCAGAGTTCAAAATAAAGCTCAAGTCACTTCACTATAACAGAATCACCAAAATCCAAGTAACAAAGTCAAGTCGTTGGAAAATATCACATAAACACCTTGAGATAATGGAAAACCTCGGAAAAAAGTGGTTGAAAATAAATAATTTTTAATAGACACAGACCACAGACTTGACAATTTGTGACTGTGCCAGTGTTTCCATATGTAAATCAAGAATTACCGTGTTGTAATGTTAAAAATACGGTGTTTCTTGATTAAATTACGGTGGATGAGCTAAAAGAATAAGTACCGTGTAAATTACCGTGTAATTTTTAAAAAGAAAAAAACGTTACGAATTTGCTTTTTAATTTAATATTAATATTATTCTGAGTCTGACTCTCCTAGCATAGCAATGTCTTTTCATATATATTTTTTTTATTGCATTCATCCATCACATTTAAGAATTTTTACATTTCACTCCTTGCTAATTGCTTGAATAAGGACGAAAATAGATTGCCAAGATTAATAATTGATACTTTAACTGTGTGTGTGTGAGTGTGGCGCTAGATTAGAAAAATAATAAGATTAGATAAGTGGGGCGATAGATTAGAAAAATAATAAGGATTTCCTTGAAATCTGCCACAATCTACCACTTTGTTAAATCGTCAGCTTTTTCTGCCAGAGTTAAAATTTAGGAGCCAAATCTGCCCAAATGGCAGAAATCTGCCACAAACGGTCACACTGCTGACCGGCCACAAAATTTACAAGTAGTGCCACCTGTTGCGCGTGGTTGGCAACAAAACTTACTACTAGTGCCATCTGTCGAGCTAAGTCTGAGTCAATGTACCCTGTGCGATTTTGTACTGTGGCTAAAATGTACTGAGTGAAAAGACCCTGCACACAACTGACACCACAGAGTACATGACTGACACCACCATATTCAATGTACTCTGTGACACCACCTGACACAACCATAGAGTAAAGTAATACACTGGGACACCACAGACCAATAACATTGGGACACAACGCCTCTAATAACAAATGACACAAGACCACAGACTACACAGTACTTTTACAAGACACTACCTAGAATTAAAGCCACAGATATTTATATCTACAGATATGCAACTAGCGTGGCCTGCTCAGTCCCTCTCGCTCAAGCAGAGGTAGGTACTTACTTGTAAAAATAATGTTATTCCTTCTATTTTACGTTCGCTTCTACTATTGTAGCCTAGTTGTTATACTGAAATCCACCATTGCGCAATAACTTTAAAAACAAAACACAACAAAATAAATCGATTATTTCTTTTAAATAGTTGAGTCAACTTAACCAGTAGGGCGATTGTCTAAAACCTGCATCAATCATTATTACAATCTCAATTGTTCTGATTGGCTGAATTTGTGCGATTCTTGTTGCAACAATGCATTGTGGCCAATAGTGAGCGAGCATTAACCAATCTGAGATGATTGCGATCGTGACATTGTAGCTGTCAAACAACCGCGGTAGGGCCACTGACTTCACGTTGTTTGTCAAATTCCCACGTACAAAATACATCTTGGAAAACAAAAAAAAGTGGCAACGGTGATAAGGACAAAAAATAATCATTTTGTCACGTTCTAAGAGCACACAACCTACACAGTAGGCTACTTCTATAGCTCAGAATAAGGACTATTAGAAGTAGGGGCTATTGTGACACTTACTGTTAAAGCGAGATAGCTAAATGCATTTAAGCTCTTATTAGAAACTGACATGGCCACTTTTTGTTTGTTTGCCAAAATGTATTTGTACGTGAGATTTTGGCAAAAAACGTGAAGTGAGGTTATGTTGATTCAAGTATTGTAAATAAATAATTGATTCATTTTGTTGTTTTTTTCTTTTTGAAGTTATTGTGCAATAGTGGGTTTCAGTATACTAGGCTAGTTACAATAGCCGAAGCGAACGTAAAATAGACGGAATAACATTTCATAAGTACCTCTGCTTGAGCGAGAGGGACTGAGGGGGCCACGCTAGTTGCATATCTGGTGTTCTACAGGTATTTATTCTAAGTCGCTTGCTATCACATCACTATTAATGAGCCGTAAAAAACAGACAACACGCGGAACGTCATTTTGGACTCCGGGATAAAAAATGGACTATAAGTGAACATGGTTATGTTATGTAATGGTATGTAATGGCGGTTCCCATCGGACTCATAAACTCACAAACACACAGTTACACGCGTGGCAAAATAAGGTCAATAGTCCAAAAAAACATTAACAGCACAAAGCCCAACACTATTTTCTAGATCATCGACCCGACTTCACCGTGCTTCACCCTGCTTTTCACTTTTATTTGTTTGTGATTTTTAGTCTATGGCTTATTTTTATAAATGGCGGTCGTAAAGTCGCACGAAGAATAATTTGTTAGAAACCTCTTATAAGTGTGTTATGTATGCGTGCTTTATTCTATCAGAAACATTAATTAAAGAACATCAAATGTACAAATATTCTCATCGTTAACAGAACATTTGACTGTTAACCTCAAAACGCCAAACAAAATGGAGCTTCCGCAGCCGCCACAGGGTAAAGTTTTCTTCATAGTATTTACGCAATGTAATAATATCGTTTAGCAATGCAGGTATGGTTACGTATTTTATTTACAGATCAAGACTTACGAAATATAATAGACAAGCTAGCACAGTTTGTCGCAAGAAATGGCCCGGAATTCGAAAAGATGACCAAGACCAAACAAAAAAACAACCCCAAGTTCAGCTTTCTCTACGGCGGAGATTACTTCAACTACTATCAGTACAAAGTGACGACGGAGCAAGCAAGTAAGCATAATGACGATGGTGGAAATAGATAAATCTGCGGTCGCGCCCGATCGCTGCTTGCGTTGTGTTATAACCGTTTCAAGTGACCCTCCGCTGTTTATAGTTCTAAAGCAATCGGCCGGTGGGCAGGCGGCCCCTGCGCCCGCCGGGGCTTATACGGCACAGAACAGGCAATATGTACTGCCCCAACAGGCCAGCGCGACGCCCGCGCAGCTGGGCCTGGCGGCGTCGATGGCGGCGGCTCCCGCGCTGCAGCAGTGGCTGGCGGCGCACTCCGCGCCGCCCGCGCGCGCCGACTGCGATGGCGTCGCGGCGCAGATCGCAGTACTCAGGGAACAGATTACCCAGTCTGAGAACAATCTTAATGCCCAACACACCGTAAGTCCGTTTTGTTTTATATTGTCAGTAACACCTTCCATCTGGACATAAAACACAAAATATAATCCTCAAAATGTAATTCTAGTAAAGTTTCTTAATATTCTTATTGTATAATTTAATAAAAATTAAAAGCTAATATTAACTATATTTAATGATGAAAAGCTAATAAAAATTGTTAGTGCTTGAAATATTTTGACATTTATATAATTAATTATTAAGTACTAAACTCTTTGTGACTTCCTTTAAATTTCAGTATGTAATATCAAACAAACAGGTAGATTTTGCTTTAAGAAGTGCATGAATTTTCCAGTTGCATGTTTGATTAAGAAATAGGTGTAAACAGTGAAAAATTTATATATTGAATTTGCACCCCTATTTTATTATATTTCTCTGTAGGAGTAATTACTTCTATATTTTTTAATGTTATATATCATAAAACAAATACATGTAAGTAACAAAAATCAAGTTGGATTATTGTAAGAATTTTTCCTCCAAATAAGCAGTAAAGATATCATTTAATTTGAAATATTTTAAGGTAAGCTCAGCTTAATATGCTGTGTACACTTTTTGTCCACTAAGTAGACCAGGATAATAATAATTTGCAGCCCATAGAAATGTTCTACCTT